>NC_085140.1:453319854-453924076 GCF_024139115.2 Armigeres subalbatus
TAACGTTCACTCCGACGAGTTTCCAAGAGATCTTGCTCTTCCAGACCGTTGTCATCTTCGCAGTCTCCGTATTCCTCATCTTAAGAAACTCTCACGGATGATCAGTATTGTCATTTGCTCAGCAATCTCTGGATTTACAGGTTCCGGATTGGAAGCACAGCAGTTCCGGATTGAATCGAATTAACCTCGCGACCGATATTATCGATAAACTCTCTTTTCATGTCATCACTTGATGACAGCGACCGATCCTTCGTACTCGATAACTGATCATCTCACGCGATCAGGCTGGATTCCGTCCGCAACTCCGATACCTGATGTCGTTACACGTATACAGAAACGACTCAGTTCATGTAAACCTCGTATGACTTTAGATTACCAAATTGCCTGCAATCCAGATCTAGGTCGCTCAACATGCAATGCGAATTCAAATTTAGTTTAACTGTTGTCGCTATATCTAATCCAGATCCAATCCAACTCTGATCCAATCTGAATCTAGAAATCAATTGAATACTCAGCAAGATGTCTAATGCAAATCTGAATCAATGTCAGTCCAAATGTCAGTTTATCTTAACCAACCAATCCAAACAAAATCAAATCAATTTCAGAATCCAATCCAAACCCAATGATCCCAAATTATGACCATCCAACAGATATACTCAATCATCCACGTCAGAATGCAACCCAACGTGTTGAAGGGTATGAACTGATGATGCAATTACTCGCCCACTGCAAACCCGAATATCCCTCTCTGCATCACAAGCTTGTTAATCCAAATCCAATCCAAATTCAAACCCAAATACAATAAAATCCAGCTCCAAATCCTTAATCCAATCCAAATTCTAATCAATTGATAATTACTTATTCAAACCATATCTTTATTCCAATCCAAATTCAAACGAATTCAACTAAATTCAATTTAAACCAACCTAACTCTAATCCAATCTGAATCCAATCTAAATCGAATTACTATTCAAATATCATCTTAATCCAATCCGGAATTTAATCTGAATCTAATCTAATGCAAATTTCGATCCAAACTCCCAATTCAAATCTTGGCACAATACCGAAAATCCAATACAACAATTCAGCCAAATCCAATCTAAAAATTAAAATATCGAAATCAGGGAACAAGAAAGGAGTTGTGGGAATACAGTGAGTACGGAAAAACATTTACATTTGCATTTATTGGTAGTTATTGATGTGAATGAAGTGGAGTATATTTCTTAATTTCACGACAAAATAATGGAATAAAATGAAATATTTTAAAAATTCCATTATTGAAAATGACAACGAATTTTGAAATTCAATCCGAGGTAGGCATTTCAAAAATGCCAGCATACTAAGTAAAGTCAAATGAGAAGAACGAAATTGAATCATAGTAGTGCAGGGCTGACAGAGAACTCAGATTATTCGAACTGTGAACGGTGGAATAAACAATCATTCAGTGTTCTGTTTTTGAGGCGGAACATTCGAATCGTTGTTCTGCGCTTGATTTTCGCTTGGTAAAGCATAAAATCGGCAAATTTTCGGAAGACTGCTTAATCGTTACGATAATATAATGGTGCTCATTGTTAGGATCTGATATCGAGATTTCCTTTTCGCTTTCTCACGATCATCCTGAAATCTTGCTAGATGGAATCAAAAATCATCCAATCTATAGGTAGTCATGCATAAATATGTTCCACAAATAAGTATTTCATTTTTTTCATTTTTTCATAATATTTTCTTCGATAGCTTTTACAGCCCTGATCTTATCATTGGCATCTGTCATTTATGACATTCCGATGGTAGCCCCGTTAGCGTTATGCGTTAGCGTTAACGTTAAGTGTTGTTACGGCATACTTCGTAGATTGGTTTTCAACTAGTGATACCTGCGTTTTTATGTTTCTTATGGAATCCCATAGCCAGATTGCATATCGGAAACGGCGGGAAGGTGGGGAGTTTACCCTTGATTCCAATCTGGCAAGAGATAAAGCTATGGCATAAGCATGAGGATTACTACTCCCGGCCACGCCCATCTTTTTACCGTAATCAAGGGATAGGAAAAGGAAATGTTGATGTAGAGCTTACTTAACGAGAGGCCCCCGACTTCAAGGCGACGCCCCCCCTCATAAGTTCTACAGGTTAGTGTGGTTAGGTATTGAGTAGGTAAGGTAGGTCATGGAGAGTTTCCCTCAAGCTGGCAATTCAAATTCCACAGACTATGTTGTTTACTCTGTTTTATTGTTTTATTTAAACTCTTGCCAGCCGGCTGTCGAAAGAGTATGCTAATATCAATTTTATTTACAGTTTATTCTTTAAATAATTTACAGACGATTTCTTTCAATCTTCAATCTATCAACAAATATCCGTTGAACAAATCTGCTAAATTCTTACCAAATTTGTACTTAGTTCTGCTCAGTGAGCAAAACAGTTAACTTCTAGGTTCATCGAATACAAAAATCTCAAACCATGCCTTTGTAAAGATAATTATACTAAACATTTTACAACAGTTTTATTTCAAGTTTTCGTTGATTTTTCGCGATTTCTGATATAAAAATTCTAATAGCAAAACAATCAAACAAAATTAAAATATTCTAGCTAAATTTAACTATTTTGGTCGAGGCATACGGTCAGCCACTGACGCTTTTGCACACCCGCGTTGGAAAATATGTTCCATGTTGCTTCTAACATAAAAATAATAACGTGTGCTAACTTCACTAATGATACTTAAAAGATTTAAATGAAATTAGGCATTGTTCTCTGCTTATCATTTTAGCACCGCCAGAAGAACTTGGCCAGTACTCCACTGCACTTTCTTTCCCTTTCCACAAACAATTACCATCATTTAGTGATATTTCAACGGAATTTTATTGGGAATTCTGAAAAAGGCAGACAATCAATGCAGTTAGATTGCCACGTGCACATCGTAGCACTGGTGATGCATCACAATCGTATATATATACAGGAGTATATGCACTATATGATGACATTGACCGGAAGATTAGATAAGCATTTCCCCCCATTTATGATTCCGATGTAGGTATTTTTCGAAAAGTGGGAATTTGGGTCATGACGCTTACACACTGGAACCATGAACTGAGGTCATGAACGCAGAAACATAATTCATGAATCTGACATCCGTCATTTATGATTCCAGGGTGTCGGCTCAAATTAAAATGTAATGTAATTGTAACCACTTAACAACCAATTTATTTTAGAACATGCTTCGAAAGAATTCACGCTTTGTAACTAAGTGTTCTAATAAGCCTTTTTACAGTTTTAAAATGGAAGCTTTTTCTTGATTCAGTTTCCATTGGAACCACCCTATAAGATGTATTGTATCATTCAATAAGGTAATAGGCTCACACTGTTTCTGACAATGGGCCGAATTGCAATTGTCCAAACTATATAAATATGAGAACAAAGCTAATTACTTTTAACAATCCTGAAAGCAAACGAACCGAACCAAAACGTTTTGATGATTGTCAGGGCTCTTCCGCACTGGGCCGAACATTTTCCACCCCGAATCGAGATAACTCTTCGTGAAGCAAAAAGTGGATCGACGTTTCTTCTGCATAAGCGAAAACACTAAACAATTCGAATTTCAGCACACAAACAACACTTTTAACCACGAATAAAGCCTGTCCACGTTAAATTTCGGACACCCGTCATCCAATCCGATTTTTCGAAATTTTCACAAGCCACTAAGAAGATCAATTTACATGACAGTTGAATCTCTCGCTTTATGTGATTCTTTCAGCGTATTTTCATTCTTGTCCAAAGTGATAAAATGGCTACAAATTAATTGGACATAGTCTCAGTGTCCGAAATTTAATGTGGACAGGCTTTACTTATCGGTTCTCTCGTGAAATTAACACGACTTTAACAATTTAATTGTAAACTGTTTACTAAATCACGCCTTGAGGCAAATAAAAAAATAAAAACATTTTAACTATGATTATTTCAAGAAAATTATTTAAATCTGATTATTTATTTTAGAGCGTCTTAGGTTAAATGTTACACAGTTATAAAACTTAACAATTCTTCCATTTACTTCCACTATAATCAACTTTGTATGTATCGACAGATACATGTTCCGTTTTCTACTTGAAAACTTCTTTAGTGTTTTGTTTTCAATCGTAGGCAAAACAACAAACGCCGAAGAAGTTTCAAGTAGGAGACGAAATACGTATCTGTAGTACAAATAAAGTTGATTATAGTGGAATTACATGGAAGACTTGTAAAACAATTTATTTCTCCAAATGTTTCTTTTGCTTTTCCAGTTCATGTTTTGTTCAAGATTTGTGCATTAACAGTCATATCAAGTCTTAATCAATTGTGACGCAAGCGGATTAGATATCGATGCATTAACGATATGTGCTCAAGTACTACCGCCAGTCTTTCGTGAGAAGGTTCCCTGTGGCACCTGCCTCCTGCGTGAGTGGCTTCACTTCGAAAAACCCCGCCTTTTAAGCGCGATTGTTCATTGCATGAATTAGACCTTCCTGCTGGCCCTTTACTCTGGAATTTGAAGAAAATATGGAAAAACTCATTAAAGAATTACTATGTCTGAAACTTGATTTATGCATATGTACAACATGTAATAGATTTAGCTCAGTAAAGGTATTGAGGGTAACCATTTCCTTGGTGGGGCTTGATCCCACGAATCCAGCGCGCCAAACTGTCATAACGAAAGAGCTGTCAAAAGGAGGCCCTAGTACGCTAGACAGGTTCTTTCCCTACTGAGCTACGGAAGGACCTCCGTTGTCCTCCACAGCTAAGCAGGTACTGATGAAACCAAATTCCCAGCAGCAGGCACAAAGAATATTTGTAAGCGTAGTAATTTACTGATATAAACTTTTGTGAAACCATCTAAAGAATTCTAGAAATACTACAGAATAAAGAAGTCAGCTTTATTTTGGAAATAGTTTTAATATGAATCACAAGAAGTTTTTTTGTATATTTCAGATATACAAAAAAACTTCTGTGGATACATAATTTTAAAACTATTTCCAAAATAAAGCTGAATTCATGAAGAGTTGTCAGTCGTTATCGTCAGGATTGGACATGATTCATCGCCCTTCACATTCGCCACATCGCACTTCGCCGAGAAAACCTCATTAACCGCTGCCTCTGTGTGGCTGTTGCTTCTAGACAACCTGTCTGGATCAGTACCGTCCATGGACTGAAAATACCTTTTAATGATTTGTCTGGTTGCACCTTTCGGTATAAAACACTGAAGTATGAATATTGCCACTTTCATCACGGTTTTACGATTTCCTGTCTTGAGCTTTGTTCTACCATCATGTGTACCTCATTCTGGTGTCTGTGTCACAAGCCACAAAAACTCTGAAAAAAAGGCCGAATTCATCCTTAAAAATTAATTTAGCCACTAGCCCTTTACCCCAGCTACCCTTATAATCACATATGCATTGCCGCATGATAAACGACAATCGTACGCATTTCTTCATGTATTTTTTCATACCTTCCTTGCACAGAAAACTTCCATTAAACAATATTAAAAAAAAAGCTCATTTTGAAACGCATTGTGTGTCATTGTCATCCTACATGGTCCGTCGCATCAGGTCATCAGAAATCGATTTCACCAGCCAATTTCCATAATGCGTTCTCCGTGGACAATTGGTTTGTCAATCAGAATGGATGTAGAACCGAACTCGCTCCGAACACCACCAGTAATCGAATGAGTGAGTACCCTCGATCCATGTCCACTCCATGTATGGAATGTCGGCCAGTAGTGTCAATAATTCAATACATGCGGTGGTGAGGGCACGATGACTGAACCGTCGCGCGCGGTAATTATTTTTTAGCGTAAGTGCCGTCCGCATTCGGGACGCTGACTGCCACAGAGCGGGAAGTATAGACATGGGCACAAACTAAGTGTCACTCGCAATTAGCGGACTACCAGTCGGATGGATTCTCTCCGTTCATTGGCGGTTCGAACCCATCAATGAAATTGAAAGGGTTTTCTTCTTTGTGGCTCGGCGGCAGGTATCTAATCGCTCAATCTCTAATGGATTGAAATGGGGCTGGCTGTAATGGCACGTAGCACGCAAAACAGCTGTTATGTTAGTCACATTATCTGGGAATACTTGGGCGAACAGAACATGGTACAGGCGGACTTTTACTGTCGTGATGCATGTCAAAACAAATGTTATTCCAGCGTTACAACAACATTAGAAGTAATGTAGGGTTCGCAACTACTGTCTTCGAAATATAAGCTTGTACAGTGAAGTGCATTGACAAAGTTGGATTCCTTCGAGTAACGCCTTTATCAAATTTGTGAAGTTAATATGTAGATAACAGACACGAGAAAGAAATTTTTTACAGCTTTTAGAGAATATCCTCACTTGTCATTGAACGAGTTGGTACTGTCCCATTTTATTCCACCACTTGATTGTAACTTTACAGATACGTAAATTCACCTCAAAAAGTAAGGCCGTCTCCAGTGTCTGTACTTGACTCGAGTCCTTTTATCGAGGTAACACGAAGAGCGCATACGGTAGCGCAATGACGACTGCTAAAAATTTAATTCAAACGATGACGTCATTGTATGCAAGGAGACTGCAGAAAAACTCAATCGATATGATGACAGCAGTAGGGGAAGCTGGACACGTGATCCCCTGGGACACATAACTCTTTTGGAATTCCTATGGGAATTCCTCCTGGTCTTTATTGAGACTTTTTTGTCACGAGCCCCTAGACCTGCCTTTGCTGCGATGTCCTGCCGGATTCCAGTCCAGCGCTTGTCTGCAGATTTCGTCTTCACTTCATTTACGCTCTCGAAATTCTATTGATATTGGGAAAAAACTAACTGAAAAAAAAATCTATGGATACTTCTGGCAGGAATTAGAGAGGGAATCTCCCATATAATCCATTGGGGTTTCTTGGAAGAATTTCCGGAGTTTTAGCAGAAACTTATGTTAGGAAAATTCCTGAAAAAAGTTCTAGCGGGATAATCGCATGAATTTTTGGAAAAATTTCTTCAAGCGAGGGAATTCTTAAAGGAACTACGATTACCCGATTACCGATTACCTAAACGATTACCCGAGAAAATTCTCGGATGAATTTTGCGAAAAATACCTGGAGGAATTTTTAAAGAATTTCTGTAGGAAAACGTGAAAGATTTTCTGGAAGAATGCGTAATGGAATTTCCATAGAAGTTTTTGGAGGGATTCCTGGTTAGTGGATTGAAGGTAGGTTCAATGTAGAGGAATTTCTTGTGAATTTCGAAATGAATTCAGAGTGAAGACGAGCTCGGTGGTCTAGTGGCTACCGCTTCTGTCTTATAAGCAGGAGGTCGTGGGTTCAACTCCAGGCTCGTCCCTTTCCTACTTTGTATTTCTATCTTAGTTCTTTCTGTGTTTCACGTTATACCAAAACGATTCCTACTGTTATAACCTTCCACACAGCAAAAACTTATGAAATTTCAGCTTCATGTAAACGACATCACAATCATTTATACGTGAATGTAAAAGCATTTCCTAATTTAATTTTAAGTTAAAGATCATGCACATGATAAGAACATGTATAAAGACATAAATTAACACCGCCTTTCAATTACTTTTACGCTTGCCATATTTATGTAACAATCAATTAAATGCAAACTAATTTTACACGAATAGAACTAAACATTTACACGTACGATTATCAACTGCCATTGACAGTGATAAACAAAGTCTCTCCGGATTCAGCGTTGCCAAAAACTCAAAATAATACAAACTGCTCAATTTTGGTAGGTATTTATTTAAATTTTCAACACAAGTATCTATATGTACTCGTTATTTTTTCACCTAAAACGGACCTTAGTTAACGGGTTGATGATTAAAGTGCCATCCAATTATAAAGCACTGAAACATCCAAATTCGATGTCAAAATTACTTCGGTTTCAACATTTCAAATTTCATGATGTAATTGATACATTAATCTAGTTTTGTAGAGCATTAGAGTGCCTTCTTCTATGGATCATATTCTTCTTTTGAGAGTTATTCTCTCATAATTTGTTAATAATCGGGCTTATGCTACGAATCGAACGTCTGAACATCTTCGTTCAACGATGTCTAAACGAAAATCGTGAAAGTGAATTTCCTCGGAAGAACGATTAGTTTTTAATTTTCATTTGATCTCAGATTTTTGGGTGATGTCATTCAGAGTATTCTCCATTGTAAAAACACAATGTTGCACAATCGAGATAAGCCGACCAAGGCCGAAAGCCTAGTTAGTAAGACAATAATAATGTTGCACAATTACACATCTAAAAGAACCGCTTGTATGACGTTTTTGGTTAAAATGAGATGTTCATATATTCTGAATCCTTGTCCAAAAATAAGAATACTTGCAAAAAACATGAAAAAAGTTTGTTTGATTTGAGAAACTACATAATGTACATGCACTTTAGAGAAGAATTCTGGAGCCCTTCAGTAGTTACTAAACTGGAGGTGCCCCAAAGCGTTGAGTTTTGGCTATAAATATTGATCTGTATTGAAGAAATCAAAATATTCGGTGCCAATTTGTTGTTTTCTCGGAATCGTGTAAAATGAATAAATACATTTTCTCGAGCATACGATTCAATTGTGTATCAACGAGTTATTTTTTCATTTCGATATGCGATTTTATTGGTTGACATAAATTATAATACGATGTCTTAACCTGAATTCATAGTTTCATATTTTTGAATAAAAAGAAAGGAGAATGCAAATCATAGAATAAGCGTTATAGTTTTGAGCTGGCATGTAGTTAAACTACAGTAAACTGTCAAACATCTTAGTAAAATTTCACGATTTTCAGATTTCAAATGTTATTCCCAACAAACATTGCAAGCTGATAAAAAATCTTATTACATTAAAAATATGCTTATCCAGCTAAAAAACTTACTTATTTAGCTTAAATTGTTTGCTGGGTTCTTCATTCATTCAGTTCCACTACATAAAATAGTAGAAGTAAATGTAAGAAGAATATTTGAAATATTATAATTATAAACTGTATTTTTTAGGTTTAGCATTTATGCCTATGCAAAACTGTTCTGTTCTCATACTAATTGCTATCAATACCTACATCCAAATTTTTGTTTGGCAACCCTTATAGCTACATTCGTTGTTCAGTGCTTGTTTCCGTTTTGTGACAACTTTACTGAATCCAAAAGGTCGTGCGGTGTTTATTAAATAATTCTGCAATGAAATTGGCCATTGCCAATCTGCAAATTAAATAAAAAAGAACCTTTGTTGCAGAGGCTTGAACAAAATAAGGTAAGTGAAACATTTTCAGTAGATGTGCATTCGTATCTAACTGCATTTCATTCGCCTCTAGACGTTGGACACACACTATGACGAAACAGCATTTGCAGGAACAGAAACGATACGAGGATTCCGAAAACGATTTAGAAATAGCAATCATTTATAATGTAATTGGAATGAGTGAAAATATATAGCATGAAAAGCAAATTTGTCCTTTGTATTGTATCTTATTATTTTAATTGACATCCGTGAGCAAGCAACAAGAAGCAACGCATACAATTTCAACGATGAGTAATTTTCAACTATGACTACCGAGAAGGAAGAATTTAAACGAAATGTAAATTTAAACGAGCAACATTTCAATCCAGTGATATTTATTTTTCAATTTATATTCATGTTCCAAATATGTGCAGGAAAATGAATTGAAAATTACATAAGAATTTTAACTGTGCACGCAATCCCAAAACCTCCTGAGGCACCTATGAGGTCGTAGAGTTCTCTGCATCTTTCATAAGTAGGTGTCCAACAAACCATCCTTCCTTCCTTCCTCAGCATTCGCAAGGACGTGGCCAGGACAGATCTCAACTATTGGAGAGTACATTGCTTCCATCTAAGAGTTAGTGATTAGTCCCAAATCAATATCTGTGGTAACGGATGAAAGTGATGCTACTCCTCATACAATAGTCTTGGCTTGTACCACCTACGAATTTGTGCGAACTGCTAAATGCTAATGCTAATGCTAATTTCGAAATGAATTCAGAGTGCATTTCTAGAGAGTTCTCAAAGTTATTTGGGAAAGGTTTTTGGGGGCATTTCCGAAGCCAGAGAGGAGGGGGATCGTTTTTTCAAGTCACGAACAGCAGAACGATCGCGCGATCGTTCTGCATTGTGTAGTAGTTTTAAAATAATAATTTATCCCTTTAGTGGTAATTTAAAAACATTTTAGGAGTTAATTCTCGAAAAATTCCTGAAAGAACTTCTAAGAGTTTTTTGTAAGGAAGAATTCCCGGAGGGACTTCCGGAACAAATAATGGAGGAACTTCCAGAGGAATTCCCGAGAGAACTTCGGAGGAACTTCTTAACACAATTTCGAATGTACTTCCGAAAGAACTTCCGGAGGAGCTTTCGACAGAACTCCAGGAGTAAATTTCCTGGAGAATTTTTTGAAGAAATACCCGGAGAAACCTTCGGAAAAATCCTGGAGATTCTTCCGGATAAAACCATGTAGAAACTTCTGTATAAATTCCTGAAGGATCTTCTGAAGGAATTCCTAGAGAAACTTCCAAACGAACTCCTAAAGGCATTTCCGGAAGGACATCTGGAGGAATTCCCGAAGGAACTTTGAATGGAATTCCCAGAGGAACTTTCGAGGAAATTTCCGAGAAACTTCCGAAAGACTTCCCGGGGGAACTTCTGGAAAAATGTCTGAGGGAACTTGCGAAGGAAGTCCGGAAGGAATCGCCGGAGGAATTGTGCCCGAGTAGCACAATTTCAGTGAATTTGGTTACTGCAACTCAAATACGATTTGATTTGGTAATATATAAGCCGAATTTCTGAAGCAACTTCCGCAGGATTTCATGGAGTAGCTTTTGGAGGAAATATTGAAGGAACTTTCGGAAAAATTCCCGTAGGAACTTCCGAAGGAACTCCTGAAGGAACTTCTGGAGTAACTTCCAGAGGAATTCCTGGAGGATCTTCCGGAGGAATTCCTGGAGAAACTTCAGCAGGAATTCATAGAGGAACTTCCGCAAGAATTCCTAAAAAGAAGTTCCGGAGGAACTTCGGAGAATTCCTGGAGGAACTTCCGAAGGAACTTCTGGAGGAACTTCCGAAGGAACTCCTGGAGGAACTTCCGAAGGAACTCCTGGAGGAACTTCTGGAGAAATGCCTGGAGGAACTTCCGGAGGAATTCCTGGAGGACTTCCGGAGGAATTACTGGAGGGACTTCCGGAGGAACTACTGGAGGACTTCGGAGGAATTCCTGGAGGAACTCCTGGAGGAACTCCTGGAGGAACTCCTGGAGGAATTCCTGGAGGAATTTCTCGAGGAACTTCCGGAGGAATTCCTGGAGGAGCTTCCGGAGGAAGTTCCGGACAAAATTCTGGAGAAACTACTGGACGAAATCCTTGAGGAACTTTCGGATGACTTCCTGGAGGAACTTCCAGACGAAATCCTGGAGGAGCTTCCGGAGAAATGCCTGGAGGAACTTCCGGAGGAATTCCCGGAGCAACTTTCGGAAGAATTTCTGGAGGAACTTTCGGAGGAACTCCTGGAGGAACTTTCGGAGGAATTCCTGAAGGAGCTTCTGGAGGAATGCCTAGAGAAATTTCCGGTGGACTGCCTGGAGGAACTTCCGGAGGAATGCCTGAAGGAACTTCCGGAGGATTTCAAGGAAGAACTTCCGGAGGATCCTGGAGGGACTTCCGGAGGAACTTCCGGAGGAATTCATGGAGGAACTTCCGGAGGAATTCATGGAGGAACTTCCGGAGGAATTCATGGAGGAACTTCCGGAGGAATTCCCGGAGGGACTTCCGGAGGAATTCCTGGAGTGACTTCCGGAGGAATTCCTGGAGGGACTTTCGGATTAATTCCTGGAGGAACTTCGGAGGAATTCAGGAGGAACTTTCGGCGGAATTCCTGGAGGAACTTTCAGTAGAATTTCTAGAGGAACTTTCAGCGGAATTTTTGGAGGAGCTTCTGGGGAATGCCTAGAGAAACTTCCGGAGGAATGCCTGAGGAACTTCCGGAGGAATGCCTGGAGGAACTTCGGAGGAATGCCTGAAGGAACTTCGGAGGATTTCAAGGAAGAACTTCCGGAGGATTTCCAGGAGAAACTTTCGGAGGATTTCCAGGAGAAACTTTCGGAGGATTCTCCAGGGGAATTTCTGGAACAACTTCTGGAAAAAATCCAGTAGGAACTTTCGGAAGAATTTCTGGACAGAGTTTCGGAAGAATTTCTGAAGGAATTTCCGGAGAAATTTGGGGAGAAACTTTCTGGGAAATTCCTAGAGAAACCTCTGGAAAAAGTCCGAATAATTTTTAATGAAGCTCACGCTGTCCCACGCCGCCGCGCTATCGCCGCCCAACACCAATGGCGTGATGCAGCTACGCAGCCGCCGCAGGCTGAAAATGATCTATCACGCCGCTGCCGACAAATTTTCCATCAGCGCACAGGTCTAGATCTGAGGTTGCCTCCTCCCATTGTCAAGAGCTCCTGGCCTTGATTGATACTATCGACGAGTGAAGAATTTATAAACCCTAAAAATCGTTCTGTTGACTAGTGAAGAACTTTTAACAATGTGCACTCGCTTGACTGTGGATATACAACAGTAAAGCACATGTGGAGGTGGAGGTTGGTACTCGGATTCTGATGGCTTTTCCGCAAACGTGACCTTTAAGTGGTCTTGTTGTGTAGGGGTTATCACGCCTATCTAGAGAGTAGGAGGTTGAGGGTTCGAGTCACTCCAAGAAACGAGGATTCTTTTTCGCAAATTTCTTATCAATTCGTCCATTTTCGTAGCATGTGCTGTGCATATGCACAGCCAAGATATTTAACAAAAAAATGGTTTTCGTACGGCCGAGTTGCCGAATAATATGCAATTAATTGTTCAAATACAATTTAATTTCGACTTCTGAAGCTTGAAGTTTTAAGTTACTCTTTTACTTCTGGCGTAGTTTTATATTGATGTGTGTTTCTAAGTACTAAGACTATTATTTTTGTTCGTCGCGGCTTTGTTTTGCAGTCGCGGATTTAATTGTGTCGCGGATTGGAACTTGCTCAGTTTGTAACAGCTCCGTATTATAATTCAATGGAGTGGATTGCTTGCAAATAAATCATGATCAGCATTTACACCAAAAGAAGTTATGTTGAAAAATATTATTAAATCAGTACCTTGCGTGCCAACTTCTATTTATGTTTTATAAATTTTAAGAGTCTTTGTCCGCTAAGGGAAATAAATCATCTTTAATTAAAATCGAAGTTTGATCATTTTGAACGTTAACTTTACTGAAAACCAAAATCTATTGAAAAGGTCGAAATGGACAAAATGTCGGAAAAGACAAAAGGTCGAAAGGGGCAAAATGTCGATCAAGAACAACTTGATTACAAGTAGGGTGTATTCCAAAGGAATTTATTAAATGTATTTGACTTCAAGCTGAAATAATACACTCACACAACAATCTCAACAAGTGGGAGAATGAGCAAATATCAAATAAGGAGTAATTTTTATGAAACAATATTATGAATATCTAGATAGTTCTATTAGAGATACAAAAGATTGTTGATTTACAAAATGTATAAAACTTGTATTGTGGTACGATATTGATTATCTCCGTTTCAGTTTCTTGTCTATTTCTACCTTTTGTTTTTCGACCTTTTGTTTTTATCGACCTTTTGTCCCGTTCGACGTTTTATCATTTCGACCTTTTGTCCTTTTCGACCATTTGTCCTTCGACCTTTTGTCTTTCGACCTTTTGGCCTTCGACCTTTTGTCCTATCGACCTTTTGTCTTTCAACCTTTTGTTCCTAACCCGAAAACCAACCCTAATCACCCTCTATTGATAAAGTAGACACTGTTACTCTATTCAAGAACCAAAATACTTGCCTTACATAATATCAAAAATATTCCAATTTTTCCATGCATCTTTAGGGGATTTAAATGGCTATCTTTCAAGATTTGTATGGAATTTGCATGAAAAAGTTAACAAAAAAAATTCTGGTTCCCATGATAGAACATTTCAATTTACACATGACAAAGAGGAAAAAGAAGAGTGTCTACTTTCACGTAGTATAGTCTGATACTACTATTATACTCCGTGAAAGTACAAACTCTCTTCTATACTGATTTTTATGGAATAGTATTTCTTAAAGACACAGTGACGCCAGCTACGAACTCAACTTGTTATAGAAGAACGATTACCCGATGCAAATTGACCTCCGTTCTAGCGGTAGCGCGATCGAAAACCTTCCATTTTCCGCACCACCTGGCACTCTGTCACTGGCTCAACGCGTGGCAATCAATTTGATTGGCTTGGAGCGCTTTCCTCTCGCACCACTTGCCGTACCGTAATTACTCACAGCGCAATCCACGCGTCATATTTTTCCACGTGCAACAACGGTGGGAAATGCGTCAATCCTTATTATGTCGATGGAAGCTCCCCTCAGGTCACGGATGGGAAAGCCGCCATATGTGGTGCCCTCTACGCTGCTGTGTTGGTTGCGTTCAAATTTCACTCTTTGTCCCGTTGGTAGTCAGCTATACGAAAATAGACCCGGCGGAATGGTGCTGGTCGCTGGAAAATGTTTCTTTTACCAAAAATAAGTTTTTATGTAAAGTATCAAAATTGTTTTTAAAAATAGTAGCCAATTGAGGAAAGGGCAAAAATGGAAATTAAATGAACAATAATATAAAAAAATAAAAATGTTAAGCCAGAACATATGAAGAAATAGTGCTTGACATACGACGAGAATATTTCTAAGTGAAGACATCTCACTAAGCAGAAGAAAGATAATTTTGCTTCACAAAGAAATAGTGACTACTTTTATAAGCCTGTTGGCTGTCTCACTTTCTTGGATGTAATTTAAAACCGATTTACTGACAATTTTTAGATGCTTCATTTAAAAAATATAAGAAAGGAAAAGGGATTGAAAGCAAACGCATATTTCGTCCTCAACTGTAAGGTCATCTTCATTTATATAGCTGATGATCCGGAACATGAGCAATCGAGCCTCTGTGATGGCAGAACGGTATTCTCCATGTGTACACAGCATACCCACATATCTGACCGTTGACCTTCGCCCGGGTCGGTGAAAATTGTTTATCCACTGCAAATTCGCCTGTCAATTATCGACAACCGGAATGACACCGCCGCCGCGTTGTTGGTTTGCATTGCGATCGTTGATAGCAGGCACGTGGTTTTCAATGCAGCTCGGCGAGGTGCACGCAAAGCCGCTGTCGTCGGTCGGCCGGTAGACGGTCACACTAATGAATTGTAGATTTTGAAAATGAATGTGAAATGGGAGCTTTTATTCAAGGCGGCGGCCGATGCTCGCTCGTCAACTGTTGTACTGGTTTGGGCAAAGTAATCTCAAATGCACCGAGTAGATCGAAAATAATTAGGCGTATGATGCTCTTCCACAATCACTTATAATTCTTGAAGACTAGTTGCTTTTTTCGTCGTTTGGGAAAACATACTCGACTTCCGAGTCATAGTCACTTAATAACTGTGAAAATGCTTAAACAACACTTAGTTGAAAATCAAGTCAAGTTTTAATTGAACTCTACATTATCGTTGCGGGAAAAAAGTAGTTTGTTAGATTTTAATCGTATTTCGATTTATATTTTATAAAGGCTGGCAAATTTCCCTTTAATATTACCATATCCTCCATATCTATCCAAAAATATTCCGACAATTTGTAGCCTAATTGGTGCATTTAACACCATTCTCCCCGGCATACCTTCTTACATTACGAGTCCATGTTCCTATTGTGGCTGAATCTACCGTATGATAATGGCCGTGACAAAAGGGCACAAAACGGCCAACAATGTGCAACAGCAAAAGCAACCAGCACTTACGATCCGATTGAGTGAAGCCAGAGACTAAGCAGAAGCGCATGAATCGAGTTATCGCACAGAGCGGTAGCGTCAAGCGGCGAAACCGTAGATCTGGAGAATTGCTTGGAGAGGTTGGTCTAATACGCTACACCTACCGGGTTTTTTTTTTATTCGACTTACACAGATAAAAATATGTTGTGATTTTAAATGTATTTTCATGCACATATTTGGAGCATGCAAATAAACGTAACATTCGATCGATTCCACTGTCCCCTTAAATCGAAATAAATTTAATTGAATATCGAATGTTAATTCGTTTGATGGGATTAGCTGCAACTTACACGTCGTTGAATTTTCAAAACTATTTGCTGTGTAGATTATTTGAATCGGGAAAGATTTTTTTGTATCAACATTCTTTTAATAACAGCGAGTATGAAATCGCCTCTTTTTTTTTCTTTACTTTAAATATGAAACACATTATCTCGCCATAGGGTAGAACGAAGCAAGATGAGCACTCTAAGATTGTTTTCCAATGCCTCCTCAGCAAACATATCTTTCTATATTACAATACAAAAGCTCATTTGTGTTACATCTTATCAAACATCAAGACTAGAGAAGTGATGAACTTTGTTATAAAACCAAAAATTATTCAAATAAAGATATAAAAAAAATCAAGACTAGAACGCGAGGTTCAAATATACTACGGGGCAAGATGAGCACCCGTACGGGGTAAGAAGAGCCCTCTTCCTTAAATCTATTTTACCAACTAAAATTTATTAGAGCAAAAATATAGATTATTCAAATATAATTCAATATGGTGGAAAAAATCACTGTAAACATTGGAAATGGCCCTAAAATATTATTTGAAGACTTATAATATGTGTATTTGATCAGGATGAGGTGTTTAGTTAGCCTTACGAGTAAAGGCGTAGGATTGCCAATCCGGAGATGGAAAATTCGATTCTTGGTCCGGTCTAGGATGTTTTCGGGTGGGAAACATTCTCGACTCCCTGGGTACAGTGTATCCACTGTATTTGCTACACAAGATACATACTCATGCAATGGCGGGCAAAGAAAGCTTTCAATCAATAACTGACAAAATGCCAATAGAATACTAAGTTGAAAATCAGGACAAGTCCAGTTGGAATGTAGAGCCATAGAAGTAAAAGAAGAAGACTTGATCAAGATTTTCATTTAAAAATATTCGTGTTTTTAAAAACTTTTTTTTCTAATGATGATTTCTTATAATTTCTTCTCCTACTAACTATATACAAATATAATCAAACTAAAGTGCATTGTTTAATCAACAAATTGTAAATGAAAATTTTCTTAAGTGTAGGCTCTGCCTTAGATGTTTATGTTTAAGCTTTATATAACTTTCTTCCAATGAATTCTATGCCAAAAAACCCTGACTTTCCGAGATGAATCCTGCTGAAATTCCTGCTAAAAAAACCCGACCAGTAGATGGTAACAGTTTTATATCAGAACTTGTTATTGTGTTACAGCATTTTTTTTCTAACAGATGTTGTACCATAAGTAGTTAAAATAACAAAAATTGCAACAAAATTTATTTTAGTTTTAACAAAAACGTTACTAAATATGTTTCAATTGAACAAAAACATAACTCGATGTGTTACAAGGAAAATGATGAAAATTTCTGAAATTATTACAAATTATGTTAATGAAAAGAACAAAGTTATCATTGGTTCTGTTACAAATATTGCTATTCGTAATGATTGTATCACATTTTGTTATAATCATTTTTTCATTTTGTTTAATCAATTTTCTTTCCTTCATACAAAACAGAGAATTATTATTTCACATATTTTTATTTGTAATTTGGATATAATTTTGTTATAACTAACTGGCCGGGAAGGGACTGTGACTTACAGTATGGAGAAGTTCAATGCCTAACCAAACCATGCTTCTCCATAATTGGATTTTATTTGTTACCGTCTTGTGTAATTGGGAAAGCACATAAAAATTAACAGTAGCTACACACTAAACAATAACAATACACATAGTTCTTTTTTTACAAGGGAGGGTTTTGGTTGACTACGACCTTTAGCGAAAATGAAATTGTGAGTTAACCCCTTGAAAAAAAAATCAAAGAAAAATCAGGTGGTATTTGAAAAGCTGTGAAAAATCAGGTTAGCCGGGAAATTAAAGAATACCAACCGTGAAAAAAAATATATTGGGTGTAATACAATGTAAATCATATGTAAATGATTTATTGCTTTAAGGTCACTCCTGACGGAATCCAAGTTTCAAAATGCTCGCGTTTTCGTGAGCACACCACTCGATACAGAGGCGTCGCACATCTGCCATTTTTGTTGATTAAGCTTTGCTGCGTCGCAGCATGCGTGAAATATTAAAAATGACAGTTGTACGTTGCTTCCGTATCGAGCGGTGTGCCCCCGAAAACGCGAGCACTTTGAAACTTGGATTCCGTCAGGAGTGACCTTAACAAAGAGCAAGAGCGGCGTGAAACCGAAACAAAGATGAAAATTGTATTGTGTAAAGCTCAAATATGTAGATCTTTACCATTTTTTCAATGGCATTTCTTAAAGTGACGGAGTAGAACTACAAATAAAGAAAGCAACACTTTTCTCGGCCAGCGCGAATCAGACCCCATGTCCCCCAACCTATACCGTCCATAGGTAGACGTTGCGGTGACATTTGTTTGTGTGCATTGCGAACGTTCAAGTGAAGCGAAAAATCTTATCGGTGTACAATGGATGACAAATGAGAGTTTGACTGTTTGAGCGTTCCACGGTGATGGTCAATTGGGTAAATGCAGTAAATGATGGACGACGTCGTGATCGTCGCCGTTACAGGTTGTTTAAAATATTGGAGGCACGTGCTCGTGAAATGGGACAACGATAAAAAAATCTGGATGCTCACAATATGAAAAATATGTTGATAGTAAAAACAGAAATAGTATTGTTTTAATTTGTTGAGATTTTTATGCAGTGAGCGAATTTGTTGGTAAAAATGCTCATGCTCATTGCATTCTACAAACAAGCACAGTTTCAATTAATTTTGAATAGCAGCAAATTCAATTGTATGCTTCAAATATGTAGGGGGAGATCTCGCAGTATCGGCCAAATAATCCATAAAACGAAAAACTCTCTAACTTTCCGGATTATATTTACTGATGATTGGTGATTCATATAAACTATATTTGGATATTCGAACACGTTTTTCGACGATCTATGATTAATTTTGAGAAAAGTGTCCCCTAGTGTCGGACATTATTACATCATGTTTAAATATGACCAAATTTCCATTCCATGATAAGTAGTGACATCATTTAGAAAAGTAGCATTGTTTATTTGCTTTGAGTTTAGGGGAACTGTCCCGATCTCCATCTCATTGAACATTTATTCATCTCACCGCGGAACAAAGAAATATAGCACCAATTTCGTCGTTTCTTTTTGTCAACATGCGTGCTCACTGCTTGGAAAAAATACAAAAATGAGACAAAAAAAATCAAATTGCTTTCCATTGCTTTGTTATTGATGGGATGAATATCGGAGCCATGAGATGAATTCCAGGAGCAGTTCCCCTAGTTATTAAAATGTTTTAACAGAGCTTTCTTGTCCCTCCAGCTAAATTTCTTACATCCTTCTCCAAATTCCCACCTTTTTCAATGTCTTCTTCAATATATTTTCATGGGTTTTGGATACCTTTGTTCGATTTTAATATTAATGCTTCAAACATTATTAAATAAGCTGAAACACCAAAATTTTTAGCATTTTTTTCAATCTCAAAGTTTGAACAAAGTTTACAACATGAGCACGGCATAAAAAAACAAGGCAGGCTCGGCACGTATGTGAACATTCAGTTTGAATGTAAACATGTGACGTCTCTCCACACCTCGATATTGAAGGGACCATCGAGATAGGTAGAGATCGAGGAATGGAAGGAAAATTGAAATGGGTACCTACTAGATTCGAAAATTCTCGTGGTTATGTTAAACGACAACAAAACAAATGTCGTTTCCTGTTGTTGATGTTTTTGTTATTTTCCAAAGATGGTCTAGTAGCCATGAACATATCGACATAAGGAGAGTGAATCCTGAACAAAATATGATCATAACCCATTTTGGAAACTCGGTTCGTGGAACTGCAACTCTCAACGTCCATAGCCCACACTCCGGAAGCATGATAATAAGGACGCACTCTACGTGCAGCTGGAACGTGAGTACGACAGCTGCCCAAGCCATGATTTGGGCCATGATCATCGTAGGAGATTCGAACGCTCAGGTTGGCCAAGAGGAGGAGTTTAGACCGACTATTGGAAAGTTCAGCGGCTGACGAACGAAAACAGCCTACGCTAATTGATTTCACCGCCTTCAAGAATATGGCCATTTGCAGCACCTACTTCCAACACAGCCTCCCGTATCGGTACACCTGGAAATCACCACTGCAGACAGAATCACATATCGACCACGTTTTGATTGATGGACGTTACTCCTCCGACATTATCGACGTCAGGGCATATCGTGGCGCTAACATCGACTCTGATCACTATCTGGTGATGGTTAAACAACGCCAAAATTATCCGTCATTAACAATGTTCGGTACCGACGACCGCCGCGGTACAACCTAGAGCGACTGAAGCAACCTGATGTCGCCACTGCATACGCGCAGCATCTCGAGGCAGCGTTGCCGGAAGAGGGTGAGCTCGATGGGGCCCCTCTTGAGGACTGCTGGAATACAGTTAAAGCAGCCATTAACGACGCAGCGGAGAACAACGTCGGGTATATGGCACGAAGTCGACGGAACGATTGGTTCGACGAAGAGTGCAGACATATTCTGGAGGAGAAGGACGCATCGCGGGCGGTCACACTACAACAAGGTACCCGGCAGAACGTGGAACGTTATAGACGGAAGCGGAGACAGCAGACCCGCCTTTTTCAGGAGAAGAAACGCCGCCTGAAAGAAGCGGAGTGCGAGGAGATGGAACAGCCAGCAGTTCTCAAGAAACACGCAAAAGGCTTCGTGCCGCGAGCCGAAATGTGCCGGGATAAGGATGGAGTATCTTGACGGACGAACGTGTAGTGATCGAAAGGTGGAAGCAGCACTACGAGGAACATCTGAATGGCGCTGAGAGTACAGGCAGTGAAAGTCAAGGCAGCGGAGGAGATGACTACGTCAGTTCAGCGGACGATGGAAGCCAACCAGCCCCCACCTTGAGGGAAATTAAGGATGCCATTCAACAGCTAAAGACCAATAAAGCAGCTGGTAAGGATGGTATCGGAGCTGAGCTCATCAAGATGGCCCCGGAAAAGTTGGCCACTTGCCTGCACAAACTGATAGTCAGAATGTGGGAAACCGAACAGCTACCGGAGGAGTGGAAGAAAGGGGTTATATACCCCATCTACAAGAAAGGCGACAAGCTGGAGTGTGGGAACTTTCGAGCGATCACCATCCTTAATGCCGCCTATAAACTGATATCCCAGATCATCTTCCGTCGTCTGTCACCATTAGTGAATGAGTTCGTGGGAAGTTATCAAGCCGGCTTCGTTGACGGCCGCTCGACAACGGACCAGATCTTTACTGTACGGCAAATCCTTCAAAAATGCCGTGAATACCAGGTCCCAACGCACCATCTGTTCGTTGATTTCAAGGCGGCATACGACAGTATAGACCGCGTAGAGCTATGGAAAATTATGGACGAGAACAGCTTCCTGGGAAGCTTTTCCCAGGAAGCTACCAGACTGATCAAAGCAACGGTGGATAGTGTGCAGAACTGTGTGAAGATTTCAGGCGAACACTCCAGTTCGTTCGAATCGCGCCGGGGACTAAGACAAGGTGATGGACTTTCGTGCCTGTTGTTCAACATTGCGCTAAAATGTGTCATGCGGAGAGCCGGGTGTAACAGCCGGGGTACGATTTTCAACAGATCCAATCAGTTTATTTGTTTCGCGGATGACATGGACATTGTCGGCCGAACATTTTCAAAGGTGGCAGAACTGTACACCCGCCTGAAACGTGAAGCAACAAAAGTTGGACTGGTGGCGAATGCGTCAAAGACAAAGCACATGCTTGTGGGCGGAACCGAGCGCGACAGGGCCCGCCTGGGAAGCAGTGTTACGATAGACGGGGATACCTTCGAGGTGGTCGAGGAATTCGTCTACCTCGGATCCTTGCTAACGGCTGACAACAACGTTAGTCGTGAAATACGAAGGCACATCATCTGTGGAAGTCGGGCCTACCACGGGCTCCAGAAGAAACAACGGTCGAAAAAGATTCGCCACCGCCCCAAATGTGTCATGTACAAGACGCTTATAAGACCGGTTGTCCTCTACGGACATGAAACATGGACAATGCTCGATGAGGACTTGCAAGCACTCGGAGTATTCGAGAGACGGGTGCTTAGGACCATCTTTGGCGGTGTGCAAGAAGACGGTGTGTGGCGGCGAAGAATGAACCACGAGCTCGCACAACTCTACGGCGAACCCAGTATCCAGAAGGTAGCTAAAGCCGGAAGGGTACGATGGGCAGGACATGTTGCAAGAATGCCCGACAGCAACCCTGCAAAAATGGTGTTCGCTTCTGATCCGGCAGGTACGAGACGGCGTGGAGCGCAGCGAGCGAGATGGGCAGACCAGATGCAAAACGACTTGGCGAGCGTGGGGCGTATCCGAGGATGGAGAGGTGCGGCCTCGAACCGTGTATTGTGGCGTCAAATTGTTGATTCAATGTTATCTGTTTAGATGTAGACTAAATAAATGAATTAAATGCATTGCAGTAATTTTGAAAAAAAAATCAATTTTGATATTGGAAAACTGGGGAAAAAATTAATGTTTTTCTAATAACTCCGTAACGCAATGGGCGATTGGCCCAATTTTCAATAGCGAAAAATAAGGAAGGATTCCGCGTCGAATGCAGCCTGTTGCAAGCAAATAAATATCGGATAAAGCTAAGTACAAAAAAATTTGTCTCAAATTTTTTTTGTACACACACACACACATACATACATACATACATACATACACACATACAGACATCACCTCAATTCGTCGAGCTGAGTCGATTTGTATATAACACTATGGGTCTCCGACCCTTCTATCAAAAGTTCGGATTTAGAGTGATCCTATAGCCTTTATGTGTACTTAGTATACGCGAAAGGCAAAAAAATACAATGTTCTGAAAACTCATATGTCAATATGTTCATATGTGGCAGAAATTGATTTGAAAAATTTATTGGAGGTAACCACTTTCCCTTCGATGGGACTCGAACCCACGGCCCTCAGTACGTCGAGTCCCATCGAAGGGAAAGTGGTTACCTCCTGTTGCGGCACCTGGCAACCCTGTGCGATTGGTGGGTGAAATGTGGTGGATGAATTTGGTAGGTAGAAATAGTAAACTTCGTTGGGGACAATAAAATAAACAAAAACAAATATTAATTTTGCTACGGTGAACAGAATAGAAAAACCAGGAATTGAATAATTAAATTAGTGAGAATTTGCAGGGAATAAACTAGATTATATTGCTTATGTACACATAGCGAAGCGAAAGGTAATTGAAAAGATTAATAAGAGTGGAAATTTATATAAAAGAGATATGTATTTAGCTTGTAGGATCTAAAGCGGAGTTGGAAAAGCAGAACAGTGTTTGTGAATAGGGGAAAACTACTCATGTAAGTTGGAAAGTAGAATTATTTGTAAAACGGTTAAAATATAAAACCATTTCAGTTTTGAGCTGCAACAACAAAGCTGCTACAAAAACAAGTTTTTTCGAGATCCGAACACCTCCAATACATTTTTCAAATCAATATCTTCCACATAATGTACATATTCACATATGAGTTTTTTCAGAACATTGTAAATTAATGTCCAAGTCGGGTGGTTTGATCCCCGGAATATAGGTAATTAACTTTGATTGAAATAAAATGATCCGTTCGGACACATAGCCTACTTGTAATTGTACCTGATTTCGGGTAGTTATGGTTGACTCATTCGAAAAATATTTCAATTTGATAACCATAACAAATTTTATGACGCTATTTCATACATCATTACACCCAAAAAACAAATCTTACAATTACTGTATAAAATCTGGGCAAAAAAAAAAGCGTTCCCGAATTCGTGAACCAGCAAAAGTTCACCGTGATTTAATTCATGGATTCGGGAACACCAGTCACGTTTTCTAGAACGTTCCAGAAAACGTGATTGTTGCTCCCGAATCCGGGAGCTTCTTCTTCTTCTTCTTCTTATTGGCATTACATTCCCCACTGGGACATTTCCGCCTCGCTGCTTAGTGTTCATTCTGCACTTCCATAGTTATTAACCTCGAGGTTTGTAAGCTAAGTTACTATCTTTGCATTCGTATATCATGAGGCTAATACGATGATACTTTTATGGCCAGGGAAGTCGAGACAATTTCCAAACCGAAATTGCCTAGACCGGCACCGGGAGTCGAACCAAGCCACCCTCAGCATGATTTTGCTTTGTAGCCGCGTATCTCACCGCTAGGCTAAGGAGGGCCCGCGGTTGTTGTTCCCGAAAAACCCCGCAAAACTTGTTAGTTCACGAATTCATAAACGCTTTTTATTGCGTGTACAATTCTGTAAGGTTTTTAATACCGTGGACCCCCGGTAACATGACCGTTTTTTATCTGAACACTTTTTAATTTGAACCCCGTTCGTTTGTACATCGTTTCAATTAAAAATGGTTCGAACGTCATTCATGGAATCGAGAAAAATAAAATGGAACATTCGTGAAACGGAACGCAGAATCAAAATAAACCGAGAAAAAGAGCAACCAGAAACCAGTTTTTCTTATTGCAGTTTGCGTTGAGTTCGCCAAATGCACGAAGTTGCAGCAAACATGCAAAAGATCTTGCATACAGTGTTGCTGGCTATTTTATCTTTCAAGAAGATTATGTTATAATCGAAGTCGTAATGATTTGTCATTCTATTTAAGCAAAATATAATGAGCTCTTACTCCACATTTAAGATATTGTGATAGAAAGTTGTTTTTTTACAGGAAAGTATGATAAAACTAATAAATAAAGTGCCAATGTTTAACATTCTTCCCCTGAAAAATAATTAAAATATGTTAGCACCACTGCTCCGATGTACACATTAAACAGCCGGATGACACACAGCTATGCTTCTGGCTCCAGCATAAAATTCACGTTATTATTTTGTTGTAGGCGTTATTTTCTGATACAATATTGTCACCAAATATTCAAATTTGTTTTGCACCCGTACTAACCGTGTTGTGTTGAATGACGGTCTTATTACAATTGAACTGAAAATCGAACACATTTTCACGACACGGAATACGTGGTACATAACGAAAATAGTAATAAATTAATTCAAATCGGTTAACAACAATTACTCCATCACAGAAAATTAGTCCCGAAATGATGTTTTTGTTTACTAATTTTGAATTGTCAGTGGGGCCCACCGCTCGCTAACCCCAGAGATGTTAGCCATTATTTTTTCCCATTGGAGAGATAGGCGATGCCAGTAGGGTGACATTAAACTAAAACTAACGTGAATCCTATGAATAACACGCCTAAAACATACGAATCAGCATGAATTTTGACAGCTCGTTAATGTGCAAGTTGCTTGCAGGTTGTCTGCAATGCTAATTTTATTTGCAAATCGCAATATGCAAATAAAGTATCCAGAAGTTCAACTTAAAAAAATAACCGTTAATTTGAATCAGATAGCGTTCAAATTATCGGGGGTCCACGATACATGAAATAAAAGCTTTTTATACAGTTCCCGTATTAAAATAATACAAAATTGTAAGATTTCAATACAATTATTATTGTTATAAAAATCTAGAGATGAGCCAGCCTAGGGCTGAAAATCTCTTTAATAAAGATTAAAAAAAATTGTTTTAAAATCCACCGCAATTGTATATGTAAAAAAATTATACAATTTCTGTAAGGTTCTTTTGCAGAACTGTATTAAAATCTGCCATCTGCGCGCTGGTTGAGTGTAGGATGATTTTGACTGTATAACATGATGTTTTTCTTTTCATTATGCGAGGTTTTAGGAGATAGACTTCAAAGTTTGCCAGATTGATAGATTTACGGTGCAGTATAATTCAAAAATCGAAGATATATAAACATGATGATAGAACAAAAAATGATTCTAGGAATATTTAAACTAGTAGGCTAGATGTACCAGTTGTGGCTATAGCACCAGTTGTCGCACTAGTGCTTTATATGCCAAATGGCCCATCAAATCACCGCAAACCAAGTTCATATCGATAAAGCATATTCATATGATACGATAACACCTTTGATTTCCTCCAAAACAAGCAAAGCATAATTCTCGCGCTTAGTTTCATAGGGGCGTAACTGTATTGATCGATTTCTCTTCGTCGATGTTTTCTTTTAATTATTGTACCGAATTGCGCTAGTTTGTCGATGATTTAATGGCTTGGTGTGATAAAGGATGATTGTATCTTGCACCAGAATCAATAATCACGGTTGTAACCTTTGAAACAATTGAGTTATTAACAAAATATAAAATCGATTGAGAGAAATCGATCAATACAGTTACGCCCCTATGAAACTAAGCGCGAGAATTGTAAAAATTGATTTTGCTTAATTTTTGACGTCCTTTGCACCAGTTGTCGCACTAGTGGTCCCTATTTGGCCAGTCCCATAAGAAAACAATGGGTTTTGCCAAATAAGGAACCAGAATTAAGAATAGTGCCACAACTGGTGCATGCGTTCCTATTATGGATTAATTAATTTTGAGGATAATAACAAATTTTATTGTTGTTTTCACAGCTGTTCTAAGGAACAGGAAGTAAAACCTTTCGCTTGATATATAAAGCCCACCAACATGCCTTTTACTTATTTTTTAAAAAATAGTTGTTCTTATGTATGGCGACAATTGGTACACCCACCCTATTATTTTCAGAATTGAGCTCCGCGTTATTGCTGACAAGCACACGGAACTTGCGTACAAATTTCGTAGAATCTTTCAAAATGGAATTGGTCCTTAACGCAAACCGAAGAGAAACACATCTCTTGTGGACAAACAACACAGTCATCGAATTGAACAATTTATTGTGCACTAACATGATTTGGCAGACGTAGGTAATTGAGTAAAAACCCATATTTTCTTTACAATTACAAAACATGTTGAATTCCTGGTACTAAATGCTACCGCTATATAATTTTGTTATGCATAGTAAGAGCCATCTTGCTCTGCATTACGTAAAATTTGCAAAGTAATCCAAAACTAATGAATGAAAACTTTTGATAATAAAAGGGGATTTTTACGATGACTAAATTCGTCAAAACTCTACAGTTTCAGAGTAACATAAGTAGGTCACTTGCCACAGTCACATAATTTTCCTAATTCAAATTGGACAACCGCTTCGAAACTCGAACAACTTTGAACAACACATAAGCAATTCAAACGAATATGAACGAAACTATGGGGTAATCAATATCGAAATCCCAAGCCGCGATAACAACTCAACCTTTTCCCTGAAGTCCCCCCTTTAATGGTACAATTTTCCCATCCCACGTTAATACTGTTTCCGCTGGGAAAGCCGGGCGCAGGACATTCCATTATATTGCACCGCACCAGCCAGTCTGTGTCCCAACCGGAAATCCTCACGCGATATTGTCCATGTCATCATCACCGTCTATCACCACCAATCGTACATGTACCACGCTGAGCTGAACGAACCAAACTGAACTGGAAACATGGCACGACACGAAACACATATGCTCCCTCCATCATAGATAATGGCTTGCCTTGAATAATTCATCATAATTGATTCGACATATATTTTGAATAATTACGGCAACTGGCGATGGCTTTCGCTTTTCCCGCCTATTGGTCATTAGTTATATCGCCAGGGCGGCGTCAACGGAATCGTTCAACTTTCGCCCGGAACTGACCTTGTCCTATCTCTTTCTCTATTCCGTTTCAGAACCGCCGACCACGATCGATGAATTGACACACTGCACTTTGGGAAGCCCTCGGTGAGCCACAGTTTCCGCGATGGAACATCATGGGTTGTTTACGGATATATCGAACAGTTTCCCCGGCAGTGGAGTCCTACCGAATACCAATGTGAAGTATCATCATCACCTGCCGCAGATCCCGCCCCAGCCACCGCCACCACCGCAAGCCCCACCACCAAGTAACGGACAGGGTGGTAATCCTCAGTTGTACCTCCCCCATCACCAACAACAGCAACAACCAGTAGTTGGCTACGGTCAACAACAACAGCAACAACAACAACAGCAGCAGCAGCAGCAACAATCGCTTCATCAACCACAGCAGGCGCAGGGCCAGCATGTCGAGTCGGGTTCAATAGGCAGTGAACTGTATCATGACACTGCCGGACTGTTCGATGCGACCAGCGCCCTCTGTACAAATAATAGCAGTAGTAACTATAGCAACATTAACAACAACGGTAATAACGTTAACAACAGCAAGACCATTGAATTCACTTCGCGAAAGTTTGAAACCAATACAGGCGATAGCATAACGTACAATATCAATAATATTAACACTAACATTGTCAATAACATAAGTGGGGGGAGTTTAGGAGCGAACGGTGTGCAAGGGTTGAACCCGACGCAGGCCGCCATCACAGGTGGGTCGGACCTGATCGGGAATACCCAATTTTCGTCCACCGGGGTAACGCACAGATCTCGTTCAACAAGGAAGGTGAAACTAATCCAACGATCATCAACATTAGCATAACAACCACAATATCATGGCGCCACCCTATCCATACCCCTATCAGGCAAAGATCTCCGGAATGGGTGCGTTGAATGATTTGAATACCAAGTTTGGAGCAAACCACGGATGGGCGGGTAACGGTTCGTCGCATAGTGCAACAAATGAGTTTGCTCACGAAAATAGTGTGATCAGTAACTTCGAGGCTAAAATCCAACCAAATACCACACGAGTCGAAGTAGCTATCGATACCAGCCGGATTATGTGCAACCGAGTCAACAGCAGCAACCAACAACGGCTCACTATCAACACAATTACGGTTTGTATAACCCAGAGGGAACACAAGCCACTCCAATCCAGCAACCGAACGGCCACCATGGATACGAACCTTACCCACACATCGTACGTAACAAGTACCCGGTGATGGATGAAGTGAATCGCTATGGACGCAGCCATCAGGTTCACTCTGCGAGCCATTCGCAGAACCACCATGATCTCATATACAACGAACGATCTCGATATTCTACTAACTTCCCCAGCGGCTTCATACCACCTGTTGGAGCATATTATCCAACGGCTCAACCAACTAATAAAGCTGTTTTAAACCCTAGCGTCGACTACTTCAACAGCAGCTACATTAAACAAGTCCCTCCATTAAATGCCCATCAAGCCAGCCACTACATTCCAAGTCGATCTGCCTACTCTCATCAAAGTACCACCATACCCGGATATCATCACCACCAGAATTATCCCCACAATCATACTCCCCAATACGAAGATCCCTATCGGCACCGATCCCGACATCACACAATCCAACATCACTACAGCGATGGTCATCACGGCCAACAAAGCTATCCCAATTATCCAGTTCCTGGTGCCAACCTCGCCTATTCTCACAATCAAAAGCTTTCCTTCAGTAAATCTATGAACGATTTCTACACCCCGAATGTTCAAAACGCAAACCCAACACACCACTATCCCAATCCTTTACCAAATCCAACAACCCCTACCGTACATCACGCACCCCATTTCGGTATCAAATATACCTCCCAAACGATCGTCCCACCGATGACGCAGCAAAAACCTTTGAACCATCATGTTCCAACAACCCAACCCTCGCAAAAAACCGCAAACAACTGCTACTATGATACCCCAAATCCTGTCATAGATATGAACCACCCCTTAGTCGATCTGGAAGAGCAGATAAACAGCGTAAAGATCCTCAAGAGCAGTCGCGATAACATTAGTTACGACAACAACAGCCTAAACTACGACTGTCAGCAAAAGTATCTCATGAACCGCTATCTTTATTCCAAGACCGGATCGTCATCTTCTACGCCATCGTCCACCGATGGCTATGTTCCCAATGGGCCTCACATTAGCCACACGCACTCCACCAACCTGACCAACTACGGTTACTCCACTATGGATGAGTTTGTCATGGGATCGCGCAATTTTGCGCTTGATGAAAACCTCAAAGACAAGAACCTGCGCGACTATCTCAGCAGCTGGAACGAGACCGAAGAAGAGGACACATCCGCTGGTGTGGCTTCTAACGCTGAAAAGAAGGAGTCCAACAATAATCAATCGGCGCATGAAAACTTTGAATCTTGTAAATACCTGCAACAGGCCTTGGACGAACAACTTCCGCCGTTGCACAGCGGAGTAATTGTGGCGAATGTCCAGAACGGAACCGGTAACCTTCCGGACATTCTAATCGACCTTGAAAAGACCAAAGACGACAATCCCAAAGTTGGGCAAGAAACGACTGAAGTAGGCGAGAAGCTGTACATATTGGAAACGTACGACGTGCCCCACTCGGAGCTGAACAAATATAAACACCTCAGCGTAATCAACGAGCTGCCGAAAAATGTTGTTCCAATCCACGACAGTGCAGATTCACTGAAATTCCTGGAGGAAATCGAGTCCAACCGGGACAAGTACTACGAAACCGAGCTGGAATCGGAAGTCGTCTACGACGAAAGGAAGAAAGACGAAGAGAAGAAGGCTGAACAGTCCATGCCGACGATCGTTCTCGATGACGATGAACCGGAAGAAGTGGACGAAGACATCACTGAAAATGTGGTTAAGGAGAAAACAAAAGTGGAAGAACAACCACCAGTTGATCAGGTTGATCAAATTGTGGAAAACAAAATTGAAGCCGTACCGGAAGCGACAGCTGAACCGGAGAAGAAAACCGATGACGACAGCTTCAAAGTGCCACACTACATTCCCAAGTACCGCAAAAGGCGTTACCAGTTCGATAGTTACGACTATCCACGCTTTCCCAAGCGAGCTCGCCGTTCGAGCATTGAAGATTTCCTGCACTGTGAGGTGAAGCTGCCGAAACCGAAGCCGCCGGTTAGGTTTAACCCGAAACAGTTGTTCAGCATCTGTGTGGCGACACTGAACTCGCGCGAGTACAGGCGTTACGCAAAGGCGGATTTAGCCAGACGGCAAGAGCTTGCGAAAATAAGTTCAATTGAGGATGTTGAAGAGCAGACGGTTAAGGGTGATGAACAATTGCAATCAGTTACAGCAGAAGAGAGTGAAGTGCGACGGATAGAGCAGACTGAAGCGTTGGCGAAGAAAAGCTGGGTTCCAGAAACTACGGAATGTAGTGAAACAACCATGGAGAGTGAGCACGTAGCAACTCCACCGATGGACAGTGATGCAACCATGGAATGTAATGACAACAGTGATGAAGAAGAACACATGGATCCTCTACCTACAGTGCCACCAATGGAAAGTGATATTTCAGCGGAGAATGTTGAGACACAATCGATGGATCGTGATATTTCTACGGAATGTCATAACGAAAAAGAAGAATCCGTCGAAGCTGCCCCGGAATCACCTCCGATGGAAAGCGACATTTCTTCAGAATGTCATGATAGCAATGATAAAGAAGAACACAACGAACCTGTACCGGAAGCACCGCAAATGGAAAGCGATATCCCTATGGAATGTCAGGACAACATTCCTGAAGAGGAGCACGATGAAGTACTATCAGGAGCACCATCGATGGAAAGCGATAGTTCTTCGGAACGTAATGACAATAATGCTGAAGAGAAACACGACGAAGCTTTATCCGAAGCGCCTTCGATGGAAAGCGATATTTCTTCGGGATGTCATGACAGCAATGACAAAGAGGCTTTACCAGAAGAATCACCTCAGATGGAGAGCCATATTTTGGAACAGCATGTAGAAGCTACATCGATGGAATGTCATGAAAGCAACTATCAAGAAAAGGAGGAAGAGAGTTCTCCCAAAAGGACTAGTGAGGAAATTCAACCAGAACAACCATCATTGGAGAATGAAGTATATGTTGCTGCGGAGATAAAAGATCAAGCAAATGAAGAAGCGTCATCGGAAGATCAGTCAGATGCCTCGGATAGTATGTTTGACACAGCGGAATCACAAAAAGTGAGTCTTGTGGGAGCTCAAATGGAGAATGATGTTGTTGTTCCATTGGATTATTCCATAGAGAAAAATCAAGAAGAATTTTCCATTGGAACCCAAGAAATGCCATTTAGCTCACCTGAAAGGGAAACCATGGAGCAAGATAATGATACTGAATCAGTTATAGATCTTTCACAAGTAACATTATCTGAAGTGAAGCGTATTGAAACAGAAACAATTGAAGAAGTACAAGCAACTCAAAGTGAGAATTCAAAAGACGAGGAAGCAGAGGAAGTAGTGCAAAAACATGAAAAACAAGAGACAAAGATTTCAACACGTGACTCGGCCATTATATTGGAGGAATCTGATCACGAAGAAGAGAGTCATGAGCGAAGGAGCGAGCCAGATGAGTCCGGTTTTACTGAAGGCAAATCCAACTCAGAATCAGAAAGCGGCGCTCCAATTGAAGTAGAAGTCAGTGCAGATGACGCAGACGACGACGTATTTGAGCAAGTATTGGAATCGCAATCTAAATGCGAACGAGTATCTGTGATTGTGGATGATGCGAAGGAAATTGAAATCCAACCGATAGAAGAACCTGTTGTACATAAAACAGTTGAGTCTAATGAAGTAGCAAATGTGGAACAAGAAAAATTAGAAGAAGAAGTATCAGTAGAAGAAAAAGACGAAGCAAGAGAGGAAGAAGAAACAGTAATCGATGTAACACCTGCGCCGGAAGACAATCGTGTGCCCGTGATTCAGAAGACAGAATCAATCGAACCGATGGACACGGAACAACCGATCCGATGCTTCAATCCACCTGCGCTGCGGGAACTAACCAATGCGGCTTTCGAGTGCTATCGAGTTCTTTACGATTACCAACGAGTTCCTCCCCTGCGGACGCTCTGCTACGAGTACTTACTGGAAAACAACAGCCTTCCGCAACCTCAATCGTTACAGAAGATTTGCGAACAATTTATTTGCAACAATCGTCATTTGTTTATCATTGAGGAAGTGCGAAGTGAGCCACCACGATTGCAGGAGCTGTGCCAGAAGGTACTGAACGAAACCAACATCATCATTGATGTGAACGATTTCTGCATCATCGATGATGAGGTCGAACAGGAGAAGGAGACCGAAGGGAGAGTGTTTATCGTTGAAGATGATCATGGATCAATCGAGGATTTGCTCAGAGAAAGTGAGGACATGGGAGGGATGTCATTGTGCTGTCAGATGATGTGGGCGATGAGCATGAGATATTTTCGAAGATGCCGGCTGTTCTGAAGAGGTTCAAGTAACGTTGGAAGCAGCCAATCACTATCTGATAGTGATAATGAGATCTACAGAAAGGTTGAACGTGAAATCGAAAGGATGATGACAACCAGCTCCGATGAGGAGGATGATGCATCGAATCGATGTGACGCAATGGTGGTGCAAGAAGAGTTTGACAATGAGTTCTATTCATTCGTTGGTGGAGACGAATGCATTCAGTATGAGGAGGTGATACCCGTGAACAAACAAGCCTATAGAAGAGAGAGTTTGATAAATGATCTCCAAAGGAAGTATATGGTTCCAAAAGGAAGGACGTTGACGTGCAGGTTGAAGTTGTTACGTAAATATGTTTATTATCAACGTTTCATTAAAACGAGGGACCATGGAATGCAGTCGAAGCGCAGGTTCTTCTGTCGAAAACTAAACTGTTTGCGGAGGAAGATCGATGCAATGCGACGCAGCGTCAGTGTTAGTGTAATTGATGACGACAGTGATAGCAACAGCAGCACGTTTTCGACTGTGAGTAGTTCAAGCAGTAGCAGCAGCAGAAGTGGTAGAAGTAGTAACAGCAGTTCAGCAAGCTCCGCCAGCGGAAACAGTTCAGAGAGTGAAGAGGAGGAAGCGGCAACGGAGACGGAGACAGTGGAACAATCCAGTGCCCATGCTTCGGAGGATTCCTCGGCCAGCTCTTCTGTAGGCGAACGCCTAATCGAAACCAATAACAATCAACTAGATTTAAGTACCGTAACCAAACCGGCCAAGATAGAATCTCAGCAGTTTGCCAAAGAAGAAGACAACAGTAGTAATAGCTCTGATAGCAGATCGAGAGGCTTCATTCGACGATCTGTCAATATCTCACCACTAGTAAAAAAGAAAAAACTAAGCTTCGAAGAAAGTTTGCTCAGCATAGAAAAGATGTACAAAAAGACCAGCAGTCCCTCGCAATCAACAAGCAGTCCAAGCCACTCAAATTCCTCATCTCCTGTTCCCGTCAGACCACGGATCCTCACCAACGCCAACTGTGGCCCGAACGTGGTCGTCAATGTTAACAATAACCGCGAAGCTCCGAGGAAGCTTATCATTCCGTCGTACAAGATCTTCAATCAGGCCCTTGCCATCCCACCACCCGCCGACAGTGAAGCATCAAGACCAAGTCGGCAACCCTTTAGAAGACGGAACAGCAGTGCCGGTAGCAGCTGCAGCAGCAGCAGTAGCAGCACTCGATGCCACCTCGTCAACTGCACCCAACGAAGTAGTGGACTAATTCGGGTAAATTACCCAAACAAGCCTTCGCCTCCAAGGAAATCGTCAGCGAGCAGTTCATCCAGCGTAAACAATGCGATCACGCGATCGCATGCCATCCCGGCGGGCTTCGATCGACGCATTCCGTTCGTCCGGTTAGAACGTATCGATTACGTCGAAAAGCTAGCGGAAAAGTACCGCCAACAGCAGCGGCATCAGCAGCACCACCAGCAGCAAGAACAGTTTGCGAAACTACGGCAGAGGCGGAAGTCGACCTTTTCGTAAAACCCACCGCCGGGTCGCGTGTTCGCGTGAGTCCCAACGCGTAGAAGGGCGGTGTTCAATGGCCATTCGTATGGGATCGGACACAGATGGGCAGTATTGGTTGTTGTGGTTGATTTTTTTTTTCTGCCAGCGTTTGTGGGGCAGAGGTGGAGACCGTTGCCGAAGGGTGTTTGGAAAAATGTCGTCCGGAATGGTTGGTGCGGAAAATGGATCACTTTTCTGGTTGACCGTGTGCGCAATTGAATGAGCGTGTCGCGTTGGTAAACGACCGTTGAGCCCGATGGTAATTTGCGGATTGCAGCCGTTGGTGGGCTGTGGTGAACATGATGATAATGGCCAGATGGTTCAGAGTATGAAATAAATAAATAATGAGAGAATGCTTGGTAAGCTTAGTTCAAAATGAAATTTATTATGGTTCATGGTAAGCAAAAAAATGAAAGTCTTGTAGATATATTCTGCTTTCTGCAAAGTCCAATTCAAGGCTATTATTTGCTAAATTTCATCCCTTTAGATGAGCCACAGAAGTTCCTTTAATTTTGGGCACCCCACTTTTCTTCCTTTTTTTATTTGTTTCCATAAGCTCCTAAAAATCACCACAGCCTAATGAATGGGGATTATTTTTGTAGGATAACGTAACAGTCAACGGTATCAATACTTCGTGCGATAGCATTGTGAATCACCAGAATATCTGCACGCTCACGCAAATGGATGTACTGAGCTAATTTGTATTGGTAATTTTTTAGTATTAGCTCGAAGCTATGTTTATAAAACAATTGCAATAAGTCGATAGTTTTTACTATTTCGACTAATCCGGTGAAGATTGATTGACAACTGTGGGTTGACTACGGCTGATTTTTTTCGGCATACCATTCTTCAGGATTGAACACCTGAGGTCGGCTCTTTTCATTATTTCATACTTGTAGGTCTGATTGACTTCAGGTACACATTGGATAAACATCGAAACATCTGGCCATCATCTCTATGTTTTTGACAATCCGCATAGTAGAAGATCAATGGTTTATGAATTTTTCGCATCTTGTTGCCATCCAATCTCTGGGTGTAATTTTCAATGGGTCTTGTGAAAATTGAAACGATTCTTTTTTACCTTCGTTTGATACAAATCGCGTACATATGTGAAAAAATAATTTTACCAGAACAGAAAAACCACAACGGATTAATTTGAACACATTCTACGGACAATTTAACGATACAAAAGGTTATTTACTTACGAGTGTTGTAGTGTGCAGAACTGCGAATGCTAAAATGCAGCTTTTTGTCTCTCCCTTCGTCTACGATTCCTTCTAAGTGCACCAAAAACTCTCCGCTCAACGCTTATCAGTTTGCTCTCGGTATTCTCATTCTCTCAACTTCTCAAACCACGTGCGTTTCCACGCTCAAAGCGATCCAAGAAGCAGCTGCTCTCCAAAGGTAACTACGTTTGAGATTGCTCCACACGATCACTGGCCATTCCATCGTCGACACATAAACATTGTTAGTCACAAAAAGTACTCGTCTGAAATAAGCTCGGATCTCAATATTTTGCGTGAGATGTTCTAAAAAAAAATTAATATGAAAATATTATTTTATTTTAGAGTGTTCAAAAGAATTTTGTGTTTACTTCAAAAGTTGATAGAAACCATCAGCTTTGTGTGGCCCAAACTCAATGTTTTAAAAAGCTATACCGTGTGTTGAATTATGTACAAAGCTTTTGAGAGAGCGCTACGAACTGAAAGTTAAAATTCGAGCACAACAACCAGCATCGTTGATCGTTATTACCGTGCGTTACCACCGTTACGGCACCTTGGACAACAACCACCATGCCGCATCCAGATATGCGACATTTATTCATGTTACATTCATGTTTGTTACTTTGTTACGTTTCACCAATCGTGATTTCATAAATCATTGTCGAAAATTTGAACTGCTTTTAAATTATTAATAAAATAAACCAATCGCGTTAGATATTTTAAAGTTGCTAAGAATTTAAGTTTCCTGTGGTATGATTTCATAAACATAAATGAATTCTTATCGTTTTGTTTTGGCAGTTCATTAGGCGTTACTTTCCATCTAGTCAATAGAAGAATTCGCTTTTCAAAGCATATAATAGCTAAGGATACAAAAAAGGGGAAAGATTTTCCTTTCTAGACAACTGTGGTGTTTTTTTCTGAGTTAGTATTAAGGGATTCACTTCTAGGATTAAGCATGATAATGAAACACACATACACAAATACAATCACAAACCAAGTATGGTAGTACATTCCCCGTTTTAAATCTATTTAGCGAATAAGTTTTTATATGTTATTATGTTTGTACACTCCCCCAAACCACCAGAATTAGTTTTAACTCACCGATTTTTGTAATCACTTACTATAACTATCGTTGTACTATCGTTTGTTTAAAATGTGTTAAATATATTCTAGAGAAGTATATGGGTAGCATCCTAAAAACCAACCATTCACGATCGGAAGGCTTATTCGAAATTCTTTCTTGTGAAGATGCAAAAAAAAACAAGCGAACCAAGTGCGTAAAATCGAATACAACACACTGAATTTTAGTGCCTTGAATGACAAACTTTGGATGAACTAATCACAACAGATACAGAAGTATAGTTAACTTCGGATATTAGTAGAAGAATTCGTAAAAAATAAAACAAACATGAATAAAAGTATTTTGTGTGTACAAGTGCAAGACTAGCTTTTTTACAAAACAGAAATGCAAAAAATAACATAAATTGTCGATATTTACGATATACACATCAAGTTTTACACTAAAAAATTAAACCAGAAAAGTCCTTAATAAATAATATCGCTTGATATCAAAGATTGAAACGTGGTGGCATTTATCGATGGTTTTATTTTAATGAAAACAAGCAAATTTTGGATTGCTGAAATGGATCTACACAGTTGCGACGCAAGTTTATGATTGATATTCAACGGGAAGTCGAACTGGGACACCAACAACGCATCTGTCATTGGATCGGATCAAGAAGCCATAAAAATTAAAAAAAATACTATTTAAATATTACAGAAAAAAAAACGAAAAGTAAATATTATATCTATTTTAATGTCCGTGTAAGACTATTGTTTGCAAAAGACAAAAAAGGAAAAAATAAAAAAAGTTTTGTTTTTGAATGTTGGTTGAAAATCTGAGATTTTTTTAATTAAATGATGATGACAATAAAATCTAAAATCAATAAAATGATGATGACAATCGAAATCTTTAGTCTTTTTCGGAAATGAAGAAAAAGTTACAAATGTAGGCACTCTTAGAAAGCCAATGCACTAAGAAGTTCTTATGCAATTTCAACATTTTTTCCATTCCAGGTCATCCAAGAATTTCCTGGAGTCTATACGCGTAACAAAGGCCTTAAGTTCTACTTGCGTAACTTAAGATCTGTTATTCCTTTTTTAAATGGTTCATGCCGTTTCTAATTCTTAGAATCAAACTGGATATGCCTTCATGTAACTGTTCCGTTTCAGGTCATCCAAGGACTCCCTTGAGCATAGGCCTTGAGGTCTACACGCGTATCCAAAGGAACGATATGAATATCTTTTGAAAAATGGTTCATGTTCTATTTGAAATATTGAACCAAATTGGAAACGCCTTCAATAGCTATTACTTTCCAGGTCATCTAAGAATTCCCTGGAGTTTAGGCTTTGAAGTCCACAAGTGTAACGAAAAGGCTGTTATCTCTTTTTAAAATGATTCACGCCCTCTCTAATCCGTAGAATCATATTAAATACACCTTCAGTAACTGTTCCGTTTCAGGTCATCCAAGAACTCCCTGGAATAAAGGTCCTAAGGTGTATATGCATAACCAAAGGTAATCTCTGTTTGCATTTCTCGTATACTAAGTATACGTAAAGGCTGTATGATCGCTCAAAAAACAAACTTTACCGATCGACTCAGTTATTCAGTTCGACGAATTGAGGTGATGCCACTGCGTGTTAGGGAGCCTGTCTAGGACGTGGTGGGGTTCGGCAGTGGGTTCTGTCGAACCTCTACAAAAAGCTTCATGTGTTCGCAAGCAAGCCCTATTGCGGTGTTGAACTTATTCTTATGTTGAGAAAATTATTTTGAGCTTTTTAGTGGAATGGCTTCACTTGTCATAAGACGAGTTTGTACAATCCTATTTAATTCCATCACTTAATTGTACCTTCGTCTTCAGTGTCTCGTAATTGAGTCGAGTCAAGTACGAGACAATGAGGAAGACCTCACTGTTGAGGTCGAAATACGTATCTGTCAAGGTACAATTAAGTGGTGGAATTAAATGGGATCGTACAAACTCGTCTTATGACAAGTGCTTATTCTTTTTTTTTTTTCTTTGCTTTAAAGTGCTTATTCTTATGTTAAAAAACACCAAAAATAAATTTCTGTCTGTCTGAACCTTATAGACTCGGAAACTACTGAACCGATCGGCGTGAAAAATTTTATGCAGAGGTTTTTGGGGCAGGGGAAGGTTCTTAAGATGGTTCGAGACCCTTCCCCGCTTTGGAAAGGGGGGGTGGGGGGTCTCCCATACAAATGAACCAGAAATTTCTGCATAACTTGAGATCTAATCAGAGAATAAATCAATTTTAGGCGAAACGAAGTTCGTCGGGTCTGCTAGTAAAGAATAAAAAAAAACAGGCCCTATCACAGCAACCGTGTGGTGCCGCTCAATGACAGGAGCCCAGTGCGTGTGCTGCTTCTGCAGAATGCGTGTGCTGCTTCAGAGACTACACGCGTGCTGTTGTTGTTGTTATTTATTTAATCTTTACCCCCTTGGGCAGCCTTCGATATAAATGAAAAGCAATTATAGCAGAGGTTCCCAAACTTTTAGACATGTAACCCACCTAGCAGAATCCCATATTGCTTGCGACCCACCAGGTACCAAATGCATTCACTTTGCAAAATTAGATAAAAATGAGTTCGCGTTAGATTGGACAAATCATAATAAATTGCTTTATACTCCATCAGTGTATTGTCACAAATTTCGTCAATATTTTAGATTGGATGTGGTTTAGATTTGGATGAGATTTGAAGTGAAGTTGGATTGGATTTGAAATTTATTCAGATTGGATTTGAATTGGATTTCGGTTTGACTAGGTTTGGATTTGGATTGGATTTGAATTAGATTTGGATTGGATTTTGAAATTGATTTAGATTGAATTCGAATTGGATTAGGATTGGTTTTGGATTGGGTTCGGGGTTTAGATTTAGATTGTATAGGACTTCTTTCTACTTGCCCAAATATCGTATAACAAAAAAAAAGTCCGTTGACCTCGTCAGGTTTGTTGTTCTTTAATCATCAAATCATTACTTAGATCCTAATTCAAAATATGGAATAGATTTGTGAGACAAAATAGTAACAAAAATGTGAATTAAGATTTGTCTTTCGCGACCCACCACTGAACAGCCCACGACCCCCCTGGGGGTCGCGACCCACAGTTTGGAAACCTCTGAATTATAGTATTGTATACTTATCTGGTAAACGGCTACGTTGTTCTGAGTTTGGGTCTTCTTCTGCTATCTTTGATTCATACTACTTTAAGGCTGATTTTTCTATGAATAGAGTTTAAATGTTTTCTTCCACGCACACTTTTCCACTGTTTCTCTACTGCTTTTGAATTCTGAATGGATTCTTTCTTCTTGTTTATTTTTCTGAATTCTTCTTGTTGCTTTCTTGGTTCCTTTTTCATGCTTCATGCTGTTTCTTCTTTATATCCGTACTTTCCTTTCTGGTCCTACTAACCACGCCTGCTCAACCTTTTAAAGCCACGGACCAATTTTTAGAATTAACAACTGCTGGCGGGCCACAAAATAATCGACAATTTTTTTTTTACATTTTTTAAATAATCAATGGGTTTGCCTTTCTCATATGTTTTCTTTTTTTCCAGAATGGCCAAGAATTCTTTAGATCTAAACACAATGTTATTGCGTTCAAAAAATCTGTGTTGTTTATGTTTATTTTCTACTAGCAGACCCGACGAACTTCGTTTCGCCTAAAATTGATTTACTCTCTTATTAGATCTCAAGTTATGCATACATTTCTGTTTCATTTGTATGGGAGCCCCCCTTTCCAGACGAAGGAGTTTAAAACTACCACAGAAACATATCTTGTCTCCCAAAACATCCGCATGCCAGATTTGGTTCCATTTGCTTGATAAATTATCGAGTTATGAAGAAATTTGTGTTTCATTTGTTTGTTTCAGTTTGTTCCAAGAAAAATTAGAATACAAATTTCTCTTTGATTTCATATAAAAATATCCGGATTCTGCTGATATTTGACAAAGTTAGAGCGTTTGTAAAACTAATTTTCCTTAAAAAAGAAGAAATTTTCATCAAAATCTGCATATTACCATCATTTGGAGCTGATTTCAAGAAATATGATGTTCCACAAAGTTTTCATAAATTTAATACTGAAGAGATTAATTACAATAGATTGTAAATCGGACGAGAATTGCCAAAGTTATGATTATTTTTATGAAAGTCTAAACTTGATGGTCAAAAAATCACCTTAAAGGCCTTTGCGCGACCTCTAAACTTCAATATTTCGGCCTTAAATTCTGAGGCTACTCTTTTTTTGCCATAAAAATGCGTTTGGGCACACGAATTCCAGTTTTCGGAAACATTCGAAAAATAAGCCGCACCCTAGTGCGCACACACACACACACACACACACACACACACACACACACACACACACACACACACACACACACACACACACACACTTCATGGGTCATACCGGTGGTCATGCTCTGTGGTCGAACTCGATCCTTTTATCGAACAAGTGGCCGCGCGAAGAACAACATGGTATCGTCGCTTTCGCGGCGTCGGTCAACCAGGCGGGTTCCGAGCCCGAGGACGGAAAGGGGTCCTCGTCAAGGCTGGGGCAGGCGTAGGCCTCGCGTCGGCAAGTCCCTCTGTGTGCTGGCGAATAGGCCCTATCGCAGAAAGGTCAATTTGGGGTGCACGCGGCATCATCATTCTTGATACCAGTCGTGCAGAGGGAAGCAGGCGCGAAGTCGACCCTTCCCACCTTCCGAGGACATAGGGCGTGGTAAGGCCACCTGGAAAGCCTGGCAAGATACCATGGTGTTCTTCTAGAAAAGCGAGTTACGATGTTCGGTGCTGCAAGGACACGCAGCTAACCTCGAGGGTGCGTTGTGCACTGGCCCCCCTTTGAAGCATTACTTTCTGGTTGTACCGAAGGGACTATGGGCTTGGCGGCAATGGAAACGGTTTAGCGGGTCGGGAATGTAGTCCTGCCTCCCTCGGTGATCCCTAACCCCGCACTTCCTGGTCAACCCAGGATGTCTGTTGAGCAGATTCCCCCTCCATTGTTTAGGAAAAAAAAACACACACACAGGGGGCAGCAGGGACTTTGTCCAAAGGCTTGACGACCCCTCCCCATGGCCACTGTGAGTTAGACCGGGACCATCGTCCCTAACCCCTAATCCCAAGGCGTCAAGCGACCCGTGCCGAGGGGATGCATGGCCAGGGGGGTGAAATAATAAGCTAGGCCTTTAACGGAGCCTGTGGGGTACCTGGGCACCCTCCACAGTAATTGTCCCTTACCGCGTCATGCTGGGCTCTGGCATGGTGGACCTTTTTTCCCGAGCAACTCGTGGGACCAAAATGGAAAACCAAGTCAATTCTTCAATTAGTGGTAGTAGTGTAGGCGACAACCCCTTCGCAAGAGGTGGGTTGTTCAGGTCTCCGCCTAGGAGGCCAGATGCAATAGTCGGCAGCTCAGTGCGCAGCGCCAGCGTGGGTCACTTAACCTTTCTCTCGGCTAAAAAAACGCCGGTAGAGGTTATTGACGGCCCATGGCTTGTGGAGGCGATGAACCGCTTTCGGCCTTCGAGGTGGCGACGCCACAAATGGTGATATCCCCACTAGCGACGGATTTTCTTCATCGTCACGTTCAATCACAGCAAAATAAACCCCTTGATTATCACTTGCGATAGACCCAAGAAGCGGGAATTCTTCACCTCCGCGAAATAATCCCCCGCCTCCGCGGAACGTTCCTGTGCCCAGCATCTCGATGGACACAGAACAGGGAAACGAATGTTCCCTACACTGGCACTAATCAGATAGTTCGGCGAATAGCTTAAGGGGACGCAATGGCACTGTACCGGCAACCGGTCTTTGTATTACTATGATTATGTGTCGTATTTAAAAGTGTCCAATGATCAATTAATTGAATGAAATACTCTTAGTTTAAGCATTAATTCTTTGTACGTCATATTCTTTTTGTGTCCCCCAGATAAGCGTCGTAAAAAGAGGGTTGAGTGTATCAGTCTTGACTTGAAACTTGAAATTATTTTAAAAATCACTTAGATAAGAAGAAATGTTGAGAAGAAATAGTAATAAAAGGGTTAATTTAGGTGAAATAAGTTATTGTTTTTGCAAAATAGAATGTCTTCATAGTATAGGATCGAATATACAGGGGTTAGACAAAAAGGTTGAGATAGGTAAAATTATGTCCAAATTCAAATCATCATAACTTTGCGTACAATAATCCGATTTTGATAAAATCAGAACCATCAGAACCGGATGCTTTTCTAGTATACTGCCTCCCTGCAAAACCTATGATTGGTCCTTGGCCACCGTAGATGTTCCGGGTTTTCCGAGGGCATGTTCAAAATTCATTTTTTACACTGCTTGTCATTTTATGTGACGTTTACTTTCATCATGTTTTATGCTTTCTCCAAAAACTAGAACTAATATGCCGGCCAATGGTGGCTGTAGATCGAGAATCCTTCAAAACTACGCAGAGATATGGCCAGTTCCGTAAAAACGGTTCCAATGCAAATATGGGTATCTATGTTCATGGCTTTGCGAGACGATGATTACAGAAACATTTCCAGAATGATAGTGTCCACTGCCACCCTTATAGCAGGTTCCAAGGGCCTTCCAGGAGGGGCCGGTTTTGGCACCGTCTGGAACTATGCATATATGGGTGTCAAAATTCATGTTTTCCCAAGACGATGAATATAGGATCTTTATTAAAGATACATTATGGTGACTGTAAGACTCTCTAAGACTCTCTGGCCAATTTGTAACAGGTTCCGGGTGTTCTGCGAAAGTGACATTTGTTCAGGGTGTATGGCCAATCCCGTACCGATTTTACGAAAATGGCCATATCTTTGCGTATACCAAACGAATTTTCGATCTGCAGCCAGCATTGGTCAGCTTATTAGTTCTAGTTTCCAGGGAGAGTATAAAACATGATGGTAGTAAACGTCAGATAAAACGACAAGCAGAAGAAAAAATACATTTTTAACATATACTCGGAAAACCCGGAACAGCTCCGGTGGCCAAGGGCCAATCTGAGGTTTTGCATGGGGACAGTATACTAGAAGAGTTTCCGCGTCCGAAGGTCCCAGTTTCATCGAAATCGGATCATTCTACGGAAAGTTATGCTGATTTGAACTTCGACAAAATGTTGCCTATCTCAACCTTTTTGTCTAACCCCTGTAATTATCTAAGAGCATGAAAACTGAAATATGTGATGCCTAATCGTCCGGTTTTTTTGTGGGAACGGCAACAAAGTCGAGTCAAGAGCACAGTCAAGACACTCGGGGAGGCACTAAACACCGTATTATTTTTCCTATCTTTCGTCTCTTTCTAGCATTATCACCTCGCAACTTTGAAGCGGTGTATTTCGGTTTTTAATTGTTGGATGTAACTGTGGACGAAGTACGTATCAGTTTTATATCAAGTGAAAATAATTTACAAATCCGAAATAACAGTTCCGCTGCCTAGATGTGTAACCAGTATTGGTAGTTTTCGTGACTGTCATGTGAAAGCGAAAACAGTTGCATTTTCATTTTCAAGAGACCAAATGAAAATGTAGCTGTCTCCCGGTCACCTGTCACATTACAAGCAGTCATGATGGGAATGTTGCTTTGTTTTGAAATCTAAATTTCTAAATAATTTTAAAAGATCTGAGCATATAACGATGACTAGTCCATAAAATGATTGTATTGTTTTTGATTTTCGTGTCAGAAGTAACATTATTGAAGAAGAAACAGCGTGTTTACAATAGTTTGGTTCGCTTTCATGAAATAAAAATCAGTGAAAATTTGGCAGAATTCCTTTCATTGTTTATGTTTTCTATGAAAGCGGGAGAGAATAAAATGTAAATATCGCGTGACCTCTCTCAATGAAAATGAAAATCTCAGTACTGTGTGTAACCAAACATAGCCTAACCTGTTTCGAACCAAAGCCTCTTTCTACCGACTGAACTGGAAATTTCCAGAGATGAACAAATCTCAAAATACCGGAAGAGCGCTGCCTTTTCTGTATTTAGAGATTCCCTGTTATGATATGGAAGAAGGGACGCTCGAAGCAAAAACTCGATCTAATTATGATTTCAATTCCGGTTCCTGTCGAGCAGTAGACTGCTGCTGTTCTGCCACCTTTCAATGGCTCTAATGCATTTGTGCTGCAAGTTTACAGAATTCTGTCAGTAACGTTCCGAATTTCATACTCAACGGACGGCAGAACACGCGCCATCATGAAGCTGAGAATAGTAGCTGCTTTGATTCTGATCGCTGCCAAATTGGTGTCATCGCAAACTCTGGACCGTGAGCATTCTCCTTCGCTGTTGGACGGCTTTCTACGATACATCAACCCGGTTGGTGGCCAAGGAATTCGAGGAGGACTCCCCGATGAGCAGCGCATTCGACAACTTGCTCGCCAGGCCGTGGATTACGGTGTGGTGGCGGTCACTCGTTTTCTCGGCCCTCTCATCAGCGGGGGCACTGGTGGATTAGGGGGCGCTGGATCGTTGGGTGGAAGACAATCCTCCCCGGGAGGAATACGCAGCTCACAGTCCGGAGGCGGAAAACCGCTGAGTCTGGATGACGATATCGGTGACTTTGGCGACAGTGACGATCACGATGGTGGTCGCCTTCGGAGGAGAGCAGGCTTGTTTGGGGAACTTCTGCAAAGCGTGCAAACTACTGGGCAAGATCGGGAAGATCATTATGAGAAAAGATCGAATGAAGAAATGGAGCCGGCTGTAACAGAAGAAGTCACACACAGTTCGGCTGTTAAACATGGGGGAATGTGCTTCATAGTTAGCTTCATTTGTTTTATGAGTGTGATGGGAACAGTAACCTTTTAGCTTGTAACTTACAATAGAGAAGCTTAATAAATAAAATCAGTTTAGCTTTAATCTAGTGATGTTATAAGCCTAGAAGTCATCATTACCCGATTCCATTTGATACTTCGGGACTAATTTACGATTTTGGCGTATCTGATTTTGTAAAGACGAATTCTTGCTAAAGCGAGCATTTCCTGAGAAAACCACGGTATGTATCCGAAAGAATAAGATTTCAATTGGAAAAGCTTTGATCACCGTGCACATTACTTCATCATTATTGATTTATTGGCATTTATCGGTAAGTCCAATATTGACTGCTCGAAGTAGGAGGGAGCAAAACAATGAAGAATAGGATGGATCAGTACTGAGATTTTCAGTTTCATTAAGAGAGGTCACGCACGCTTAAAATCAATAACACAGAGATGTGTTTGCTTCACACAAAACGGACCTAATGCAGAACAACACCTAAATGAGCGACAGTTACACAGCCACAAAAATAGCTCGTGTGGTTTTATTGAAGCTTGGATTTCAATATTTTCAACAGTATTTGGTTCGTCATGAAACAAGGAATCTGTACAAACGTTTACATGTTAAAAAGGACCGTTATCACGACCGTACGAGGCATTTTTGTGCCTGTGTAACTGTCGCTCATCTAGGTGATGTTCTGCATTAGGTCCTTTTTGTGTGAAGCAAACACATCTCTGTGTTATTGATTTTAAGCGTGCGCGATATTTACATTTAAAGGCTCCCCCAGACCTAAGCGATTTCATCGCCGCGACGGCGACAACTAGTCGCCGCGATTCTATCGTTGGGTCGCTGCAAGCAATTTGGTATTTACGCTTCCATATTACCGACGACAGAATCGCTGTCGCCAAGCGATAGAATCGCGTCGCGACTGTCGCATCGCGTGTGTTTGGGGGAACCTTAATTCTCTCCCGCTTTCATAGAAACATAAACAACGAAAGGAATTCCACAAAATTTTCACAGATTTTCATTTCATGTCCATCAAATTATTTCATGTATTACGCGACGCAGAGAATACATTATTTGAACACTTACCCAAGCTTATTCAGCAAAATGTAGTCATGTAAGTTACATGATGTAACTACTGTTCTGATGTTGGTTTTTCATTATAGCACCCAAATGAATGTTACAATGAATATTATGCAACCCATTCGAGTTACATAATGTTCATTAAAGACCCCTTTCGTTGGTATTGAAAAGTAGGCCGTTTTATCACTCTAAGACGAACTGTGAACCAGATATTATGATCAGGAATTGCAAAAAATCTATTATAGCACTCATTACATGACTCAGTGGCGTGTTTTTGGACATACCCCCCCTCCTCTGAGACAAAATTTTTAGAAGAAAAAAACTTTTCGAACCTTCTCGAAATTAAAAAATGTTCAAAAACTCCACCCACCAACCCCCCACCCTCCGAACCAATATTCTGGCTACGCCACTGAAATGACTACATTTTGCTGATTTAGCTTGGGATAGTGTTCATATAGTGTATTCTCTGGGTCGCGTAATTAATGAAATAGGGTTACTGCTCCTGGATTTCATCTCATAGCTCCGATATTGGTCCTACGAAAAACAAAACAACGAAAAGGTATTTGATTTGTTTATTATTTTTGTGATTTTTTTCAGCAGTGAGCATGCATGTTAGCAAAAAGAAGGAACGAAATTGGTGCCGTATTTCTTTGTTTCGCGATGAGATGAATATATGTACAGTGAGATTGAAAACGGAGCAGTTCCCCTACATAGTTCGATGGACATCACATCAGAATTTTCCAAAAGCAAGTTCATCTATCGCTTCAATGCTTGTCGAGCTATGCAATGTGGCACGATAACATAGAATCTGATTGTTCTCTGCAGCAAGAATGATCATCTCAATCAAAGTTAATTGCCTATATTCGGGGAATAAACCACCCGACTTGGACATTAATTTACAATGTTGTGAATAGGGGAACCAGTTTTGACCATGTTCCTAATTTGGCCAGTTTCTCGCATATCTCCAAAAATTAAGCAATTTTCGTGGGCTTCATTAGCTCTAACAGGAGTTATATTTCTCATGCTTCTTCACTGATGAAACTGATCGATATTTTTTGGAAAATTGGCATTTTTCTGGGTTGGCCAAATTAGGCACTAAGGTGACCAAAACCGGTACACTTACCCTATGTACATTATGTGGAAGATATTGATTTGAAAAATGTATTGGAGGTAACCACTGTCCCATCGAAGGGAAAGTGGTTACCTCCAATACAGTTTTCAAATTAATATCTTCCACATAATGTGCATTTTCACATATGAGTGTTCACAACATTGTAAAAAAATAATGATCATGTTACACCACCAGATTATGATACGGACCGGTTGGTTACTATCATAGCTTGCGATCAACGGGTGGTGAGGTTACCACCCTTGAAGTCGATGTTGTGTCTGTGTGTATTACCGTCGAGTGCGTCGAGGCGTGAGCGTTCTCAATAGTCCTCCCCTGATGTACACCCGATTCTGTTTTTACACGGATTTTTTGCAAAGTTGTTCCATTTTGCATGATTCGTCGAAAAATCATAAAACTTTTTTACACGGATTTTCGAATTTTAAACCGAATTTTTTGACGTAGGACTTACGTCTTTCTTTACTATACTGGGTGTCATTTAGATTTTTGGAAATCGAGAGCGTTACGCTGGAAGGGAAGATTTTGAACGTTACTAGCGCCTTTATCTTTCGATGGATTTTTGAGATTTATATATCAATCGACTCATTGACACTTAAGATTATCAACGATAAGCTACTGAAAATTTCAATTCTTGTCAAATCCAGTAAAAACTTCATATGTAACCAATCCCGTGCATTCCTAACACGGACATCAGAATGCGGTATGTCACGGGTCTTCGGGTCTACCGGAAGAATTTCTTTGTGTATAAAAGAAGCAGTGTCTGCCGTGTGCGAGTCATTCCAATTCGTGACAGCAGCGCATACCGACGTGCTTTTTGCTCACGTTCGTTCGCTGTGTTTACCTACACAGCGACCGCAAGCAGTCACCAGCGGTAGAACTGCCGGTGGGTCTGCGAATATTTTTGTCATTCTGTGCTTGATGGTCGTCGGATGCAGTGATGTCGGTTGCGATGGATGCAATCGCCCATCGCATCGCTCGGAGTTCACGGCTAGAGGCCGATGATGGATGAGGCAGCGGTGGTGGATGAAGAAGAATAAAATTAGAGAGATTTGGTCTGCTCATCCAGGTGATTGGTTTCATAATCCACATGATCCTATAACAGATACTACATATAACAGTTCTGATTCCCCAGCAAAAAAATCAACGACACTGATGAAAATAAAAATTTGATTAAAATAATTACTTTCATTTATTTGCAGAAGGCATTAGCAATTAAAGATGCACAATCAGCAATAGTGTTATTATCCATTTTAGATTGAAAAATTTCACATGTAATAGTAAATGTTTTAAAAAAGTTCGCGAAAAATAATTACCAAAAGAATATTTAAATAAACTTTATCTTATTCTTTGTTTTGCATTTTCTGAAAAATTTTATTATTAAACTTGAAGTAGACTCGGAGTTTGGAATCAAAACATTAAAAAAATTTCCTTTGACGTATTAGCAGTACCTCCTCTATTTTAGTAGGGTTACTGCCTTTGAACTTGTTTCTTATTGTTGTGATTTTTTTCGGCAGTAAGCACGCATGTTAGCGAAAAGAAGCAACAAAATTGGTGCTGTATTTCTTTGTTTTGAAAACGGGACAATTCCCCTAATATAGCACATTTTGCCCAAGTATGAAAATTTTATAAATAATAACTTCAAATACTATCATTAATAAAAATTTTATAAATGCCCTACATTTGCTTGAGTAAATAAGTGCTTAATAGTTAGAAACAAAGCAGTTCTAATTATGTATTTTATTATTAGTTTTATTTCCAGAAGTTTTGAATAAACAAATTGCTAATAATATTACACTGCATGGAAGTTGTCATTTCCAATATCAATACCTATAATCAAACTTCATAGATCCAAAAGTTAGAAGTTAAATGTAAATACGTTTCCTACGTCTACTTGCGGTTATGTTGAAAACATTACCCATTGCTAGTTTTTTTTACACGGAACGCATCCCCCGTGTAAAATAGAATCGGGTGTATTACTTAATTGCGGACCGAGGTAAGGACTGGCGAAATGGTTTTGGTTTTAGTGTGTCGGGTAAGAGTTATATGACATATCCATCTCCACACTACCTTAGCTAACCTCCTCAGGTATTAGGATTGCAGATTTCCGTTTACCATTGCTCAAAAAAAAAAAAAAAAAAACACACCACTTTACAATTTTGGTACAGATTCAAGCCCATTTTTCGTCTTTGCAAAAAATAGCGTTTGCAACTCGTTGCAACACTCGTTTTGTTTAGCACTCGGCAAGCCTCGTTGAATAAACGTACAACTCGTGATGAAAATATCATCTTTTTGCAACTAGTTGCACAAACTACTATTATCGACTAGTCATCGTAGTTTGCACAGATCTACAGTGGGTCCAAAAAGTATTCGTCTAGTTGCATATATGCATATATATATTCTTTAGTAAAATGTAAAACTTAGGCGTGATAGAAGTGAAATCAAAAAAACTTTCTTCTAAATTTGGTAGAAAACTTATCAACACATGATTATTATTCAAAAACAAATAGAAATTTCAATTACTTTTTCTAGTATATAGAGAATATCTAAATTTCGTCAATTTCGCTCGCTCAAAAAGTATTCGTCTATTCAGAATATAATCGAGTGAAACACGAATATATTAGTTTTATTCGCATGTAGTTACACTAGCACACTCTAGTGATGTCTAGCAACATTTTTGTCAATATTCAATGACAGATCAAATAATGTTTTTGTTTTCTTTGAACTTGGCGCGGGAAATAGAAGTACATTGGGTGGGAAAAGTAAAAAGATGAGTAGAAATGAAAAAAACATTCTACGCCTGCATAATTAGTGCAAGTTGACTTTGCAAGAAATGTGTGTAGACCAAGGGTAGCCAGAATTCAATCATTTAATTGGTGATTGATCGCATCAGCGCCACAAAAATCTATCAGAACAAATAACAGAGTGGTCGTCAGCGATGGTAAACTAATATCGATGAGCGATTTATTGTGCGGGAAATAAAAAACAAATTCTTTAAAACAAGTTCACCCATATAGGCAAGTGAGTTGGAGAGAAGATGTGCTCAGATATGAACCAATACGAACAGAAAAACCTGTGAAAAGTATGGGTATAATGGGCGAGTATCACGGAAGAAAATTCAAGTAAGCCATCAAATTATTAAAAACACTCTCGATTTCCGCTAAAAATATTGCTGGAAGAAGGATGACTTTCGGAATCAATTCATGTTGACAGACGAAAGCAAGTACAACATATTTGGATCAAATGGCCGATGTATGGTATGGCGGAAAAGGAATATTGAGATACAGCCGCAGAATCTCTTTTGAGCAGTAAATCATGGTGGGGGCTCCGTCATGGTCTCTGAGGTGCTTGAGCGCAACAGGTGTGGGAAAATTTCACATTATTGAAGGAATTATGTATCATAAAATGTTCATCCGCATTTTGAAAGAAAATTTGAACGCCAGTGCTGAGAAATTGGGCTTACAGGGAACATACATCTTACGGGGTGATAATTACCTCAAGCATACAGCCCAAAGTACTAAGCTGTAGCTACTCTATAATACCCCAATCAACTCAAAACGCCTCCTCAGATCCCAGCTGTAAATCCAATTTAACTCCATTGGAAGGTTCTGGACGACAAACTTTTCGTGAAATTCGTGAAAGTCATATTTCGAACAACAACGAATTGAAATTTGTGTTGAAAGGAAAATGGAAGAATATTCCGTCAAATCACGGCTAATTTGGTCAGTTTCATGCCACAAGAACTACAGCCCGTCATAGATACACAGGGGAATTCAATGAAATATTGAATTCCATTCTACAACTCCAGTTTTCGTTTCAAAAGCGCGCTAAACCTGACTAGACGAATACTTTTTGAGCCCGTATTTGATGAATTGTTATGTTTTGTTACCTTTGTTGTTGTTATTGTTTTATTTTTCTGTTTGATTTTTAACAATAAAGATGAATTGATTAATTTACTACACAATGTAATCGATAATTTTATTTTTTTTTGAGCTTTCTAGATTCTATCTTTGACATATTCTAGAAAACATACAGCCAAACGAATACTTTTTGGACTCACTGTATTAAAACTATTCTAGATTTCAAAACAAAGCAATGTTCCCATCATAACTGCTTGTAATGTGACATGTGACCGGGAGCCCGCTACCTTTTCATTGTTGGAATATTAGGTAGTGTGCGTAGATGGTTAAGAAGCAGGCGCCGGTTAGTTAGCTCTTTGGTATAGTTCAGGAATATTATTATTGATGACTGTATGTACCTATTGTTGAATAAAGAGAGCTGCAGATGCCGGCAGAAGTATCAGTCTGATACAGTAGCCTGCTATGGAGTGAAAGAAAACTTTAGTATTGCTATTCTTTGTTAGAAGGTTCCCTTACTCTGCTCAACAGGTTATGGGCCCAGGGCGGTTCCAGATCTACATCTTAGTGGGATGGATCGAACTTTACGTTACAGCAGTGGGATCATGGATCGGCCGCATAAGTCGTGGGTAGCGCCGGACGGAATTCATCAGTAGGATGCTGACTGGTCAGCAGGAGTCCGAGAAGAGCTATGGGTCGGAATGGTTGTACGAGGAATTGGACCAGGAGGAATTGTTCGGCGAGGAGGAGCTCGTGCGACGCTTCGCAGTCAGAGTTACTGTGCACGTGCTTCAGTTGGAGGTGCATGAGACGCGATTTCAACTTTCTCATACGAACGAAGTAGGTGATGCGCTTCGAATTCACGCGTCTCCTTCTAGTTGCTATGTACCTCATGTGCGGCGCATGCGATCCGTCTCATGCGCTCGTCGCATGAGCTGATCGCTTAGTGACCCTTCTGTCGGAGCGCTAGGAAAAATAAACAGAGGCTAGAAAAATGCTTTGATGCGCTTCAAAAGCACTTCAGAACCGCGCAGGCACTGGTTGGGATGGGAAAAAGAAGAAGAAGACTGGTTGGGATGAAACCGTCAATCTTTTCGCATTTGAAATATGTACACATATAATAGCTACTGTGAAGATTTAATATGCAGAGTTGTAGGAGTTTATTTAACAGTTTTGATGGAAGCTATCGTAAAAATCCTAGATAACGTAGCTTTCGTTTGAAGAAGTTTTTCCATAATTAAGAAAAAAGTATTTTTGGACTCGAAAAATCCTGATAATCCACGAACTGAATAACAGATGTTCTTTTACGTTAATAATCCTTGGGAGCATTCAACAATGACGTCCACAGTTTGAAGGATAAGTATAAGTAAAGCGCACCAAGGGGGTCTAAAAATTTCAAAAAATAATGGACGACACAGTGAAAGTACCCCTTTATTAAAATGAATATAACGGTAAATTATTTGAAACTCATAAAGTTTTATTGATCGCATCACGGATATCTGCGCCACCTGGAAGGGCGATTAGTGGAAATATATCCGACTGGGACTATATCGATAAGCTTCCGCCGAAAATGTCCACGATGCAGCACCTGTTGCAGAAATATTTAAATATGGCAATGCCCTGCATGTTCGTCGTGCTTCTGTTCCATTTGCGTTAATTTTCATTCATTTCCATGGCTTCTGTTCAACCTACAGAGACCTTTGTTGGTTTAAGGATCCATATTAGAATCTATAATGGAGAATGTGATTCGTTGAGAACCAGTAGTCAATAAATCACTTTATATCAGAGGTTAGGAATAGAGGAACGTGCTGGGAAAAGCTAAGTATGAGCTTTGACGATTTGTTTTCTCAACTTGTACCCCATATGAAACTCGAAACTTGAAACTGTTTGTTTATGGATGCGTCAAAAACCCATGGATACGACCCCAGTATGATTATCCAAACACATTTTGGTCATTCAAGGGAGCGCATGAGATAGCACCAGGGGAAGAGCGCGGGCACGCGCACTTGATTTTTCTTATGTGTCACATTTACTGCACGCTCAAAATTTTATTTTATGCGTCCATTGACTGCTCAGTATACTTCGATTCTTACGTGCTATGAGTCAACTTGGTAAGAGTCTCAGTAGCACATTTTTGTACGCATGAGAAAAATGTAACACTGTTCGCAGTAGACCGTAGATGGATAAGAAGCAGGCGCCGGTTAGTTGTTTGTAGTTGCTCTTTGGTATAGATTAAGGCGGTTTGTTATTGATGATTGTATATACCTATTGTTGAATAAAGAGAGCTGCAGATGCTGGCAGAAGTATCAGTCAGTAGCCTGCCGTGGAGTAGAGGGGACTTCCTTCTCTTCACACGGTGTGGTCCTTACTCGGTTCCTTCGGACCTGACTAGTAGTCCTTCAGCACATAGTCGTCACCCTCTGCGCGGCCCGCTTCGCGCCTTCATTCCTTCAACAGGCCACACGATCCGGGATCCCGGGCGGAGCGGCTGCATAAGAGATAGTGAAAAGATAGCCTTCCGGGAAGGATTTTTGTCTGACAAATGCGCAGTTCCCGCCAAGGGGTCTGGTGCCAGAAGAAGTCCTTTTAAAATATTCTCGGGTGTTGGAGCGCTTCCTTGGCCGTGACTGCTCGTGCGTTCGGCTTCATATGATCGAGGACCGTGGGACCAGTCGCTTGACGATCGTTGATATTCCAGGGCGGCGATATATTGGATCTGGAATTCCACCATTGACTATCGTCCCTTTTTTGATTAACAACTAAATGAATGATTTTCATTCTCCACGTGCATTGTCCTACGCGGTGGGCGACACGCCGTTGTTTAGTGAATTCGGGCTATTTGCTTTATAGTGAATTCGGGCTATTTGCTTTTCAAATTATTACACTTTTGAATCAATGTACTCGAAGCGACATTTTTTATACGATTATTGCTCCCGAAACTTTTCCCGAGTAAATGATTCCTTGTACCAAACTATTCCACCTGGCACTAACGATACTGATTTCTCTTTGTTCGGTGACGGTTTTCTGCAGCGGATATGGCTGCTGTCAATAAAGTTGAGCATGAAAATATCCACCAGATAAGTCTCCTTCAAGATAGTGTTCTTCAGAATTCGCGAATGTAAGTCAACATAACGCAAAATCATTTTGCTTTATAGTGAATTCAATTTAGACTACCGATCTCATTATCGAAGATTGAAAATATCAGTTGATAAACGATAAAATATTATTTCAATTGCCCGACTAGTATGAAACCGCAATTACTCAGAAATACTATTAAACCGCCAATATGGATAAATGATATTGAAGACACTGAAGGTCAATGACAGATGTAAGAGAAACAATTAGCTATTAGATTCCATGCATTTCGAACGGTATTTAAGGACATAGTTGGAGGAGTTCCACGATGGCAGTCAATATGGCACCGGACCTTCCACGGGTCAACCCCGCACCTCCCGCACTCCTCTCCCTCCAACATTCGAATGCATCGAACAGCATCGAACAAAAGTATAATATTCAAATTACTAACCTGTCCACAGCATATTTATTCACTTCCCGTGATAATTAACATGTTTCTTCAAAGAGTCCTTTGAATTTCGGCTCGAATTTTATCGTAAATCAGCAGTTTCGTGCCAATTTAATAGTCGTTCGCGATTCACTGGGCTTATCACTGCACTTCACTTCTTCTCAAAGGACATAGAAAAATCAAGTGTTTACTCACTTCACCGCACATGAGCAGCCCGAAATGTTGATAGAATGCAAATTAAACATCACTTTTTGATATAAGTCACTAGTTTGAACCGAAAACCTAATGTAAACTGCTATTTTTGCCCGAAAAAACGATGAAAAACTGACCGCGGAGTGAATGTAAACACCGGCAGCGGCAGCAGCAAACTAATGCATAGGGTGGTTCAAAAAATGATTTTGCTCCGCCGCGCTCAGTCGATTATGATTCATAATTTGGGTGTCATCCGATGGTTTGGGTTGGTTTGAATAGAGGCTTACCGTGCACAGGTCGTTTCTGGTTTGTATGACAGTTGATATGGCGAGGTTGAATTTTACATTATTTTGATTGTGGCACTCCGTCATTGGGCGCTGGCGCTGGCGAGGGGGGAGACCATATGACTGGATGAAATATTCAAGAGCTTTAATTCCAAAGACAGTGGACATTGAATGGTGATTTCAATGGTTGGGAGTCGATTTTAATCGAAGTTGCGAATCTTTAGCATGATAATTAGGCTTATTTTTTGCGTTACATAATCAATGGATCTTTCCTGCGGTGCGGTTTTCGTTCAGTGAAGTCTCCGGAATGTTGCTTTAAGCTATGTGGATTCTCTTTTCGCCAGCGTTTGGAGGGAAGGCGCTGTAGCCAGTGTAATGAAAAGTTTAGTTTCTCATACTAGTTTTCATACAAACTTGAACCGGCTAGTTTTTGTTCAAATCGGTTTTTGGAGGACACTCGGAGCATGAGACGGAATCGAGCGAGCGTGGTGGAGCTGGATCGTTTTTTGAACCACCCTACTACTATTCTTTATTTTTTTTTTATAAATACGACACCAATACTACTACAGTAGGTATATGACAGTTTTTATTGTACCAATACTTTCAAAGCTTTGTTTTGGTACTCAACCCACCTTCACCTTAACCCTAGACCGCAATTAAGAAAGTGGATGGTCCGTCGTAGTAGTCCGTCTAGATAATCAGTTGTAATTGTCCGTCGTAATAAGCGAGTCATAGTCGTAATAAACGAGTCATGGCACGGCAAATGCTGTGTAAAGCGTACCATTGGTACTTCGCGTAGCTGAAGGAATAAAATAGACCCCATCTCGCGGTCCTTAGCCTCTTACCCAGCAACTCCTATCCCTACCTCCATAGGCGCCAACTTTGAGGGGGCGAGGTACTTTTTGCCCCCTCAATAATTATCTAGAGGGGCAAAGTATCATTTCGCTCTCCCAATATATTTTACCTTCAAAAGTTCATTTTCGTATATAGGGTAAATCACTACTTGGGCCTATAGACCCGATTCACGGCTCACTGCACAGAAAACTGATGATTTATACTCTTTGGAAGCCGTAGGTTTATGATTGATAATTTTAAACAAGTCTCCTATTTATCTCGCACAATACTCAATTTGTTTTTCAACCACCTATTGTACTCCTAATTGATCCAATTATAGAAAATAAAAATGTAGATTTCAAACTTTCGCTCTTTGCTGCAACACCACTGAGCCGGAGTGATTCTTTCCACTTTACAAAACGGTATCTTCAAATAAACACCTACCTGAAAATCGTCACAGTGCTCGATACAACCATTGCTTGAAGCTGTTAATCATTACACCATAATGCTAAACTCGCGCACTTCAATCTTTTCTATTTGTTTGTATCACTAGAATTAACATAAACATATTAGAATACATTTAAAAACGTATCCTCAAACCGAATAAAAAATCACCTCGGCTCAAGAATTTCTAGCCGTACCGTGCTGCCAAAAGGCCCGGAGTCTTATTTTAGTATAAAAATAATCCTTCATCGCTAATAGGAAAATTGTCTAATACGTTGACGCGCTCGCGCTGCAGCAATGTACCCGGCAGAACATGGAACGTTATAGACGGAAGCGGAGACAGCAGACCGGCCTTTTTCAGAAGAAGAAAAGCCGCCTGGAAGAAGCGGAGTGCGAGGAGATGGAACAGCTGTGCCGTTCTCAAGAAACACGCAAATTGCAAAGGTGGTAGAACTGTACACCCGCCTGAAACGTAAAGCAACAAAAGTTGGACTGGTGGTGAATGCGTCAAAGACAAAGTACATGCTTGTGGGCGGAACCGAGCGCGACAGGGCCCGCCTGGGAAGCAGTGTTACGATAGACGGAGACCTTCGAGGTGGTAAAGGAATTCATCTACCTTGGATCCTTGCTAACGGCTCATAACAATGTTGGCTAACGGCTCATAACAAAAAACTGCGATCAAAAAAGATTCGGCATCGCACCAAATGTGTCATGTACAAGACGCTTATAAGACCGGTTGTCCTCTACGGACATGAAACAGCACTCGGAGTATTCGAGAGACGGGTGCTTAGGACCATCTTTGGCGGTGTGCAAGAAGACGGTGTGTGGCGGCGAAGAATGAACCATGAGCTCGCCCAACTCTACGGCGAACCCAGTATCCAGAAGGTAGCTAAAGCCGGAAGGGTACGATGAGCAGGACATGTTGCAAGAATGACGGACAGCAACCATGCAAAGATGGTGTTCGCTTCCGATCCGGCAGGTACGAGACGGCGTGGAGCAGGTATTCATTCCGATCCGGCAGGTGGAGCGCAGCGAGCGAGACCAGGGCAGATGGGCAGACCAGGTGCAAAACGACTTGGCGAGCGTGGGGCGTATCCCAGGATGGAGAGATGCGGCCTCGAACCGTGTATTGTGGCGTCAAATTGTTGATTCAGTGTTATCTGTTTAGATGTAAACTAAATAAATGAATGAATTGAGTGAGCACGAACAGTTTGAAATTTGTATGAAAATCACTATGAAAACAGTAACTTTTGTGGAAAGCCGTTCACAACTCTTCCCATTAAGCTCCAAAAATATATGATTACATTGACGACATAGGAAATTTAACAAGGTAGCGGATCGTTTTTGTTGCGAATCGTTTTGATGCTTGCAAGAAAAGATATTAAGAAAATACTGAATCTTGGGAAATTCAATTTAACACGAAAACGAATAACATCAATATCAATAATGAGCATTTTTGTTTCTTTTATAACTTGACTTTCAAACGACAAATCGCTTCGCAACAACAACTGCCTTTCAGCTTAGGATGTATTCTATGTAGTCAACGTGTTGATTACCATTAAATAGTTCATGGGCCACCTTAAGGAACGATCTTTCACATAAGGGTCAATTTTCACAGTAATTTGCATGCAAACATCAAATGACGTGTGCACAATCAAATTACATCCAAATACGCTAAAAATTTAGGAGGATTAACAAAATGGCAAATGCAATCGTTTAAGCATAGGGGAGCAAAAAAGTCAAAATTGGAAATTCGGGAAACTGATACATAAATCCCGGGAATCGTTTCCGGGAATGGAAGCCCTAGTTGAGAAGATATATTCACTCATCCAAATTCCTTCCAAGCACTAAAAAACTTTTTTTTTACTTTTTGAAATAGAGAGAACTATAAATACTTCTGTAGTATATATCCAACTTAGACTTTATTTTGTTTAGAGTGCACGTCAAATGACAGCTGCCTACAGTCCAATACACTTAAGCATAATTCATATTGCATTCACACACACACATGATATTGTAATATTGTATTCGTTTAAAAGGTCTGAACAATATACTACTCGTTCTCAGTTTGGTATAACTTATCTCAAGAGTACTATCTTTTAAACCCATCCGAAAGAAAGGATATAAAACAACTTCAAGGGCCGAAAATCTGTTTAATGAAAATACAAAAAAAAAGAATTATGAATAACATCACGCCCTACTCTAGTATACATATTACCTTATATTTACACACTGGTGCATTCTTATCGAGGAAGGCATAATCAGCTCTGTAAATATTATTGGAATTTCTTTCTCCAAATGTTGCTTTATTTATTATTCAAATAAACACCACATACATCCAAATTAGCATTAATCTTAGTTATTGCGTGAATGTAAAACAATTTAACAAATTTACTTTATTTTGACTTCGAATCAGTACAGCTATCATTTGCCATTCTTCACTGATCACACTGTTCTTATACCAACCGCCTAAATCAACGATGCACTGCTCGACCGATAAGCGCACCCGATTTGGATATAAACCAACGCAAAGGATCGAAAGGCACCTCCGTTCTAACCGTAGTAGTTGCACTCGGCGCATTATCTACTGATCCGTTGTTGGATACAGTTGTAGCCTTATCGGCCATCGGAATAGGTCCTCCAAAGCACAACAGTGCCATTGTGCAAATTATCACGAACAAAATTAGTAGCTTAGTCGACATGATGCTGCAGTAGAATGTCCTAATATATGTAACTCAAAGAATGAACTGATCGCTGCACCGAAACGGACGTCATATAAGAGATAATGCTTGATGTTGGTAAATACAAACGTAGAATAGAGTGCTTGTGTTATCAGCTTGTAAGATGTTCGGAAAATGTGAATCTGTATGTATTTGAAAAAAAACGAGAGATGTTCACTGCGCTAGAACAATGTTTCAAATTTAACAAGCCACATCGGTACGGCAGGTATCCGTAACGGGGAAGGTCTCATTCGATGTAAAATAAATAGTTAGTCGTTGGTTAGCCTAAGTACTTCCAAAGTGCCTTTTCACGTGCTTTGGTTAGGGCCATTGCGTCTAATGAATTATAGCATTGATCCTACGAAAAAATCCACACAAATATCTCAGAAAGATTAGGTGGAAGATATCTAAAATCAGTAAAATAGAGTGTTTGTCAGTGAAAACCAATGGATTCATTTATTTTTTCTTAAAACAACTCGTATTTGAATAACTGGTATTGAATTGTGACGATAATTCTAAATAGCTTTGAGAATAGGTCGTATGTGCAAAAGAGAGTCTATCTTTGCTTGCGCTCTCTTTCGCTAATAGATAAGCTAATTTTGCATGTTTTGCTATATTTCCACTTCTGCACGCTAGACATAGCTGTTGTCTTTAGATCTGCCAAGAAATCCGAAGTAAATTTTAGTATAGTTCTACAATAATCGAAGGAGAATGAAAGTCAAGAGACACTCTCTTTCGCAATACGACCTATTCTCAAAGCAATCTAGAATAAGGCAGAAATGTATAGTACAAACTATTTCACCAGTAGTTATTGTGAATGAGTACAACCCGGAATTTATCAAGGATCATCCGCAGGCTAAACATCTGATCCGTCGTTGATCGGCTTTCACGAAAACCTGCCTGAAACCTGGTCTTAGTCTGTTAAACAGGATACGCGACAGGATTTTGTACGCCGAGTTCAGAAGGGTGATCCCTCTGTAATTGGCACACTCTAGTCTGTGCCCTCCTTAGCCGTGCGGTAAGACGCGCGGCTACAAAGCAAGACCATGCGGAGGGTGGCTGGGTTCGATTCCCAGTGCCGGTCTAGACAATTTTTGGATTGGAAATTGTCTCGACTTCCCTGGGCATAAAAGTATCATCGTGTTAGCCTCATGATATACAAATGCAAAAATGGTAACCTGGCTTAGAAACCTCGCAGTTAATAACTGTGGAAGTGCTCAATAAACACTAAGCTGCGAGGCGGCTCTGTCCCAGTGTGGGGATGTAATGCCAATAAGAAGAAGAAGAAGTCTGTGCCCTTTCTTATAGATTGGACATATGAGGCCATCCAACCAGCCGGCAGGCAGTTCTTCATCCCCCCATATTTTCTGGATAATGTGGTGGATTGATTGATGCAGCTGCTCACTTCCGTGTTTGAGAAGCTCGACCGGGATCTCGTCCTTCCCAGCAGCTTTACTGTTTTTCAGTTCGTTTAGAGCCTTTTTTACCTCGTCCAGCGTTGATAGTTCCACAGCTTGACCGTACCGACTATGTCCATCCTGCTCCTTAATACACCTTCATTTCCACCGTTCAACAAATCTTTGAAGTGCTCCTTCCACCTGGCTGCCACCATAGTCGTGTATGTCACCAAATTCCCCTCTCGGTCAATGCACATGGCGGGCACTGGCATAGTCTTATGCCGCGCGCCATTGACAGTTGCGTAAAGCCTCCGCATATCGTTTCTATCCTTGTTCTACTGCGCTTCAGCTATCACACTCTTCGTGTTGCCTTTTTTTTTCTGCGGTGGATTCGTTTTTCTTCTGCCCTTGCTGCACTGTACCGCTCTCTGTTGGAACGGGTACGAGCCACTAGCATTCGACCCCTAGCAACATTTTTCTCGTCCGTCACTCGATGGCACTCCTCACCAAACCAACCATTTCGTTGGCGTCGCTGTGCAGTGCCTAACACTTCCAATGACCTTCATAGAATTTCTAATATTGAGACATTGCAACCCTTAGTACAAATTAGGTTCTGGTTCTAGTTTAGTTTAAGTTTTAAACATTGTAATTCCTATAGGTTACATATACATATTATTTTATTGGTTTAAAATGTATTCAAACCTAGAACTCTTTATATATTATCAAATTCAATATCAATGCATCCTCTGAAAACATGTCAAGTAATTTTTATTAACATTAATGTCCGTTGCAATGAACATATTATTCAGTGACATACCAGAATGTATGAGATCCGATCATAATTTCCAATGAATTTACATAAATCAACAAATCTTTAAATTCGCAAGAAGCTAGCTATACTCAATAAATTCATTTTTTTAATCTACGGTCAAAGAGATCTTCGAAATGTAAGAACAGCCACATGTGGCCCATGTACATAATCCTATGCTCTGTCCTTCCCACATTGAAAGCTCATTAAATCTCACTTAATTAGCCAGCCGTCAGTGTCCATAGGCAAAACCGCAAAAGGGTTGCCACCCTCAACCGTTTGTTTCCTGTTGCCAACCCTCCGATTTCAATCAGTTGTGGATTCATTATGAATTCAAAAATAGGTCAAATTTATGCGTTTCGCGCATCACCACCACCGCCAGCAATCACCAACCGGTGGCAACTGCTCTTTGTTCCACAAAGAACCCTAGCGCTTTCCCAGCAACCCATCAGCAGTAATAGAATTGCTGCCCAAAAACTTCCCATCACAGCCCCAGTGGTAATTTATCGTTGCTTCGTGCCTAGCATCCGGTCGACTTGCGAACGGATGAAATGAGCGGGACAGACAGATGGACCTTTCTGGCAGTTGTAAAAACAGTTCCATTCCAACGCAACGAGCAGTGGTGTCCATAGGAGGTGAAGTTGAGATGTTCTTATGCCCCAAAAATACCTGTGATGCCGAAAATAACGTTGTGGGGACAGCAAGGACTATGTCGAAAGGCTTATTGACGACACCTCCCCAGGTCACTACGAGTTGTGAGGCCTGCCTAGGATGTGGTGGGGTTCAGCAGTAGGATCTGTTGAAGGTTTAACTATAAAAAGCAGCATGTGTCCGCTAGCAGCACCTACCAAAGCGACAGTGTGCCACTAGTCCGAGGGCACTAGACCAAGGCCTGGGGTTGGGTGGGGCACTAAACAGACACTAGGTTTCAGAGGTTGCGATAGGGTATAATTTACGATGGATTACATTCTCGCAACTTCGATGTCGTGACGCTGCAGGAAATTTGCTGGACAGGAAAGAAAGTTTGGAAAGCGGGCAAAGAGCGGCTACCTTCTACCAAAGCTGAAGGACCAACGCGCAGTTGGAGTTTTCGAAAGTACAGTGTTGCGTACCATCTATGGGCCTGCCTGTTAATGATTGTTATTATTTTGCGTGAGTCGCGTCGCGGTTCATCGCTCGTCGCGTTTACTCTGGCTTCACCCTATGGTGTAGTACAGGTGGTGGCGGACGCTACGTGGAGGAGACGAATGAACCACGAGATGCATCAGTTCATGGGAGAACCATCCATCGATCAAACCGCGAAAATTGGACGACTACGGTGGGCCAGGCACGTAGTCAGAATGTCAAACAATAACCCGGTGAAAATGATTCTTCACTACGATCCGAAAAACACTAGAAGGCGAGGTGTGCAGCGAGCAAGGTGGATCGATAAGGAAGGCCATTTGCAGCCATGAACCGAGCTGAATGATTACCCATAATGCCATTACCCCGAAGGCCACTACCCCGCACGCCACTAACCCGGATGAGTCTCTACCACGAATTCTAATGAGGCTCCACCCCACTAACCCGAATGACAGAACCCCAATGCCATTACCGCGAAGTCCACTGCCCCGAATGGTACAGTACCCTGAAAGTCATAACACCCAATGCGACACCACCCCGAAATCCATTACCCCAAAAATATTTCGAAAAAGATACCAAAATGAAAATATTTCCATGCATAAAAAATATACAACTTGAAGTTTATTAGAGAAACGTAATTAGGGTTCTGTTTAACCAACATTTTTTATTCTCGTGTAATTAACTTGTGCTGCCATTCTACGCAATAATTTTCTGGGAAAGTGCTATTGTACGAAGTTGAGTAAGAGAGGAGATAATGCTTTCTTGCAATTAACGCTTCTGTCTGGCAAGAACAGAAGAAATAATGCCTTACTTAATCCTTTTCTTCCCATGGTAGCTTCCAACTTTCATAGATTTTTTCACCAACAAAAAGCAATATTTAGCACAGATTTGTGGTTTTATTAGGCTGCATATATAATCTATTTTGCCTAAGAATATATCAAAAAACAATCAAATAACTATTGATCCACATTCATTTTTTTCCGTTTTCCATTATTTTAAGCTAGGGCACAAAACTTTTGTTTTATCATCCATCTTTATTTAAAAAAAAAAGTCGTAGGAAGGATAAGGTTTAATTAATGCGTTTGCCCGGTACAAGGCGAACAGAATAGATGATGCCTTCTTCGAAGAAACGCGTATGTCCGGTTTAAGACAAAAAGAAGAAACAATGCCTTCTATAAATGAACACGTTTGCCCACTATTAGACACACATAGGAGATGACGCCTTCATTAAATCAACGCTATTTTCCGGCATAAGGCGAACAGACAATGCCTTCTTTATAACAACGCGGCTGTTATAAGGCAAACAGGATAGATAATAATACTCACTCACTCTTACTAAATCACTTACTTTTACTTATGCTACTACTACTGCTACCCTGCTACTCACTTATTCACTCTCACTTACTCACTCACTCTTACTCCCTCACTTCCTCTTACTGACTCACTCACTCTTACTAACTCAATCTTACTCCTGCTTAGAGAGAGACTTACTCACTTACTCACTCCCTCCCTCTTACTCACACACTCACTTCTACTCACTCGCTCACTCTTACTCACTCTTAATCATTTACTCACTCTTACTCGCTCACTCTTATTTACTTATTCAATCACTTTTACTCACTCTTACTCGCTCAATTTTACTCATTTACTTACCCACTCATAAAACTAAGTATTCTTACTCCGTAAAATCACGTCCCACTGCGTATGGCCCCCTTCAAGAATCCTAAAAGGTAAAGAGGGGAGATTATGCAGCATGTTCTCATGTACAATGCAGGTAGTCGAAGGCATTTTCGGTCCACATCAGCATGGCCACAAAGGCACCAAGGTTGAAGTTGTTCCTTGGTCGCTGTAGTAAAAGCAACGAGTCCTGGATGAAACGGAGTCTATGTCTCATAATCGACGGGTGGTGAGTAAGAGTGAACGAGTAGGAGTGAGTGAGTAAGAGTTGATGAGTGAGTGAGAGTGAGTAAATGAGTAATAGAGAATGAATGATTGAGTAAAAGTGAGTGAGTTAGTTAAATTGAGTGAGTGAGAATGAGTGAGAGAGAGTCAGAAAGAGTGAGTGAGTAAGAGTGAGTGAATGAGTAAGATTGAGTGAGTTAGTTGAATTGTGTGAGTGAATAAGAGTGAGTGAGTGAATAAGTGAGTAAGTAAGAGTGAATGCATGGGTAAAATCGAGTGAGTAAGATAGAATGAGCGAGTAAGAGTGAGTGATCGAGTAAAAGTGAGTAAGTGTTATGAATCGCTCATTCATGTGAGTAGGAGTAAGTCAGTGAGCATGAGTGATTGAGTGAGTAAGTAAGAGTGAGCAAGTAAGAGTCAGTGCACGAGTAAAAGTGAGTGAGTGGTATGAATGTGCGAGTCAGTGAGCAAGAGTGAGCGAGTGAGTATTAGTGAGTGAGTAAGTAAGACGGAGTGAATAAGAGTAAATAAGTTAGTAAAAGTGAGTTTTAGAATAAAAGTGATTGGGGAGTGACTAAGAGTTAGTGAGTGATCGATCGAGTAAGAGTGAGTAAGAGTTAGCGAGAAAGAGAGAGCGACTTATTGAGAATAAATGAGTGAGTAAGAGTGGGTGAGTAAGTAAGAGTGAGTGAGTGAGTAAGAGTGGGTGAGTGAGTAAGAATAGGTGAGTGATTAAGAGTGGGTGAGTGAGTAATAATTAGGGAGGCAGAGGATGTGAGTGAGTGAGAGGGTGTGTGTATAAGAGAGAGGGAGATCTTGTTTGTCTTTGGGAAGTCGCGTTGACTTGATGAAGGCATCGTCTCATTTAAAGTTTCATTTAAAGAAGGCAATATTTCCCCTGTGTGCCTCTTACCGGGCAAACGCGTTCATTTGAAGAAGGCATAATCTCCACTGTTCGTCTCATACCAAGCAGATGCATTGATTTAAAGAAGGCGTCATATACGTGCATTTCTCTAATAAAATATTGTCATTTTGCGATTCATCGATTCTGTTGTTACTAAACATAATAATGCAATACTACAGATTCGAAATGTTTTCGGGGTAATGGATTTCGAGGGTAGTGTCCCATTCGAAGCAATGACTTTCGGGTAGTGGCCTTCGCGGTAATGGCATTCGGGGTAGTGGGGTGGAGCCGAATGATGAAGATTGAAGGCCTTTATGTACTGCAAAGGCCACTCCGTCCTTAGTCTGAGTAAAAAAAATGTTTCGAAGCTGATCAATCTTAGTGAAATTAGCACTCATTATAAGTAACAGGTACGCTGGAGACGTCCAAGGGGCGTACCGAGTCAGGCTTTAATCTGTAAGTCTATATGTTTTCTATTCGATTCGAAGAGTTTGGGTTGCCGGTCAAATAATCTTTTTCACTGTTCAAAAATGTTGCCCATTTCGTGACCACCTAAAGAAGATCAGTTTTACTGGGGGAATAATCTACGATACTGTCTGTACTTCTCTTGAAGTTTTGAAGAATTCTAAATGTAGAGAAACCGATTTTGTTGATATGTCGATCAGTATTAATCATTACAAGCGCTGAAAATAATGTTTTCCCATTCGAGACGAGCCAGCCCAGGGCTGAAAGTCTCGCCAATAAAGACAAAAAAATGTTTTCCCTAATCAAATTATTATCGTTAGAGCTTGTGAAAAACGTCTCCCACGATATACTAGGTATCGTAGGTGTATAAAAAATGATAAGTGAGAGATTTTTTTTCAATTCTCTTCATATTCGATTTCTGTTGGGAGGCTGTTAAGGTGTCAGCCATGTTTAATACCCATGCCATAGTAATCAAAAAATATGGAAGAAATCGTTCTACGAAAATAATATTCCAAACTCTGATTAGCAGGGATTGAACTTATCATTTAGTATTCAGCCAATAACTCATTCCAGAGGTGGAATTCCGAAAAGTGTTGTATGGCGGACTTCTAGCGCTGATTCCCCTTTACAACTTTGTCTAAGGGTACATTGCTCTATGTCTAATATTCACCGCGGGAAACGCTAGTATCATTTTGTATACTAAATGATAATAACACTTATTATCATTTAGTATATTGAGTGTTCCTAGCGTTTCACGCTGTTAATATTATACATAGAGCAATGTACCCTTAGACAAAGTTGTAGAGGGGAATCAGCGCTAGAAGTCCACCATACAACACTTTTCGGAATTCCGCCTATGGAATGAGTTATTGGCTGAATACTAAATGATAATGAAATGATAAGTTCAATCCCTGCTGATTAGAAGACCGTGCATAAATATGACCTCATATGTATATGTATGTGTGTGTACAAACTAATCACAACTGGCGTGCAGTGATGGTATGGAAAAAACTTGTCGGTTGTCCACACTGTTAGATGACTTTACCCATTAATGGGTACTATGTTATTGTTGATATTATTCCCACCGTGAAAAATTCACCCATTTTCTTTAAAAAGCGCCACTACTCATTAAAATGGGTAGTGGCACTTTTTCAAGAAAATGGGTGAATTTTTCACGGTGGGAATAATATCAACAATAACATAGTACCCATTAATGGGTAAAGTCATCTAACCGTGCATACTTTTACCACAGACAAACATTCGTAACAGCTTGAACATTTTTCTAAAAAATCGCCCAACTCCTCTACCACCATCTTGCGAGCATGTTACATGAAGCAATGTTTTGTATGACATTGTCACCAGAAGACGCTGGAGTGAAATGTCAAACTCGAAGAATTACGACTGTAGTTGTGAAACGCACAATCAATCAAATTCAAATTAATCGTTAAAGTTATGGTCTATGGTAATTTCTGTAGTGCTACGTCTGTTTGTCTGTGCTTTTGCAGTCAGATCTAGTCCGGGAGTTAGAAAGTGCTAGCTATTGCAGCTCCAGTGACCCATTTCAGACTGATTGGTATTTCATGACCAGTCCGAGGTCACTTTTGCTTACAATAAGCCCCGCAAACTTCTGAATTTTACAATCCAGCGCGTATTTAATTTAATTCATTAGAAACATAGGGTAAATCACTACTTGGGCCTATGGACCCGGTTCCCGGCTCACTGCACAGAAAACTAATGATTAATACTGTTTGGAAGCCGTAGGGTTATGATTGATAATTTTTAAAAAGTCTTCCATTTATTTTTCACAATACTCAATATTTTTCAATCACTTGTTTAACTCCTAATTGATTCAATTGTAGAAAATAAAAATGTAGATTTCAAAATCTCGCTCTTCGATGCCACACCACTGAGCCGGAGTGATTCTTTCCACTTTTACAAAACGGTATCATCAAATAAACACCTACCTGAAAATCGTCCTAGTGCTCGTTACAATCATTGCTTCAAGCTTTTAATCACCACACCATTAAGCTTAACACACGCACTTTAATCTAATCACTAGAACTAAAATAAACATAATTATAATACATCTAAAAATGTATTCTCAAACCGAACAAAAAATCACCTCGGCCCAAAAATTTCTAGCCGCACCGTGCTGCCAAAAAACCAGAAGAATGAAAATGATCCTTCATCGTTAATAGGAAAACTGTCTAATACGTTGACGCTATCATGTTATTTATAATTTTCTCGTTTTCAAAAGGTGAAAAAAATTTGGAAAAAATTTGGATGAGTAAATATATCTTCTCAACAAAATAAAAATGATTATGAATGATACTATCTGGCATCTTGTTGTCGTGGAACGTGCATATTTTTGTTTACGTCGCATTTTCTACCGTCCCGAGAGAGAATGAGAGAACAATGTTAAGAGATTGAGTGAAATTTTGCTTAGGCCGGGAACTGGTTTTATGATATGCCGGAATGGAAATTGCTATGACTGAAATGAGTGCTGCACCTCGTTAATTTAAATCAAATAAAAGCTTTTTTGAACGATATTTAGTACGAATAGCTATTTTTAAGCAGAAGCGAACCCCAATGCAGTATTATACAGCCCACAAAATTCAGGAAAAGTTGCTTCCTGTCATAAATATCAATTGAATAATTCAGTCGTACGCATGTTAGGCCGGGAATGGGGTAAGAAACCCTATTTAAAACACATTTTGAAGCAATCTCACCAAATAAGTACACATCCGGAGACCTGACACTTCATGCTTGAGGAAGAATATCTGTCGTTGGTAAATTGTGCGTAATACGAAAGGCAGAATTTCTGATCATATATCACCAGTAATCCACTAACATCCGGAAGAAATACTTTGAACACAGAACATTCTTGGTGCACTTGCCACTCGCGTCATACTTTGAATCATTAATAACATCTTAAAATTATTAAGACACATACCGCCTGAAATTCGGATGAATGTTAGGCAACACAAATATGACGCGCAAAAAAACCCAACCGAACTGGAGCATGGTTTACTTGGATCCCTAACTATGACCTTATACATGTGTAGCAAAAATAATCCCTTTCTAAAATCTCCCTTGCTAGAAAATTCTATCGATATCAACTTAAAGATTTTCCGATAAGATATGTTCTCGCTGGTCCTCGAACGAACGGTTTTCCACCAATCCATCGAACTACGTACGTACCCGCAATTAACCCAACCCGCTACACGCCACTCCATTTGAAAGCCTTCGCTCGACATGTTTGCGGTATGGTATGCGTCCTCGACGATGGAGGCGCCAGTCAGTCTGTGGAGTTATTGATTTCAACGCGGCGGATGCTGTTCCTCGTTCTCGTGGAAAGCACAACCATCTCGGATGCAGCATCCTGCAAGACAACAAGTGTGCGAGAAAACAGCGCGACCGCACATCAGAACGATTCCAACCGCGTGGCGACGAAGACTGCAACCGCCGCACTTTCGAGGATTAAATGAGGGGATTAATTTGTGTGCTAATCGTTTTAATCTGTGTTCAAAGCTGGCCGGTCGAAGGAAAGGACCGAAATCGTGTTCAAAAGTGGCAACAGCGAACATGGAAAACGCGTTTTGGAAACGTTCCGCGGAACAATTGGAATTTCGATGGTCCAGTGAAGGGGAGTAAATCTCACCGAAGAAACCCTTACGCGAGTGCTCATTATGGTGGACTCAGTCGGAAAGAGATCGATTTGTTATCTGTGCAAGAAGTTCCGAACAGTTACTCTAACTTTCACTTCCGATTCGACGATCCCGAACCAACTAGTTTTACAAAAATGAGCACGTCTGCTCATCGCAGTGGTAAAGACGCAAAAAATGTTCCGTTGAACCCTCAAATAGTGCAAAATTTCCGAATGAAAAGATTTGCCATCCGTAACGACGATGATGACGATGAACCCGAGCATTTTGGAGATAATTTGTCGAATCGTCCCTTTGTCTTCGGCTCCGATTCCTACCGTAACGACAACGAATATCCTGATGACCAGAGCGAAGATTTGAGCAACGATCTGGCTGACCTTGACTTTGTGCGTGATGACGAGACGATTGACTTTGTGCCACTTCAAGCAGGCCCCAATCAACGAATCACCACAGTGGAAGAGAATGACCCCTTCCCACACGCGGTTCAACCTCCCATCCGCAAGAATCTCACCCGAAAACATCAATATACCCTCGTTATACACCACGGAGATAAGGCTTTCGCCGGCGACGGGGAGCCAGGAGCTGCCGCCTTGTGGGGAGCCAGCACCATTTGGCATTACTGGCCGCTGCTTTGGGTCGTTTCGGTTCTGCTTCGCGGGTTTTGAGAATGGGCTGTAAACTGCCGCAGTTTTAGTGATTGTGATTGTGATAAGCTTGAACGCGGGGAATGTATCCTTCCATGTATAGAAAACAAAATTTATTACCCCTCCGGGTGGCAGCCGATCGATGGCAATTCTCGTCCTATAACAATGTATTGCCAATTCTCATGGATGCATAAATGTTACAAGGGCTCATTTTTATTTGATTAGGTTTTGATCAATTGATAGTAAGTATTTTATCCAATTTTTGCATTTGATTGTTAAAAAAAGATAAATTAATTCAAATCTTCTATACTAAGCACGCTTCAAACGTATTATGCCATCAAATACTTGTGTTAACTCTTTTAAGTCAAACCAAGTGAATAATTGATTTTTTTTTTACATTTAAGGTTTAAACGGACATTAGTTTGGACATTAAAAACGAAACTTAAAACAATTACAGTATTTTTTATCATAGGAAAACGTACCACTGGTATGGTGGTACATTCTAGTTTGTATTTAGTCAAGACATATATCATATAAACTAGAAATGAGTTCTCATTGAATAATACATTCCAAAGGTACTTTTTTGTGTTTGAAACATTTGCAACATAGCGATAACTCATAATTCAGTTGAACACCTTAATAGCTTATCAAGCTTTATTACTAGATATTAAGTATCTTGATGTAAAAGTTTGAACATTTTTTTAAAAGTAATGGAGCACGTAATATAAATAGTAATAACGTTTTTTTTTTTCGAACATCAGCGCATATGAAGGTAAATATTAGTTCATCTCTCCAAGCTCTCGCCTAATGCTATTTTCGTGATAAAATCTTGTCATGTTTGACAACTGTCGAATGTCATCCCATACGCAGTAATTTCCAAGAAACCTTTAAAATCAATATTTTATCAATCAACTCATTCGTACCACCTTTACCAAAAAATTGTCAAGTTCATGTGTTCGTAAAAAAAATGTAAGAGTGCCACTATGACTCTTCTGCTGTTTATAACATGATTGATGGTATGATATAGGTATTACTTTTTTTGCGTAAATAAGGGGGGGGGGAGAGGCATTCATATTGGAACTCCTGGAGGATTTCAGATGGAATCTCTTGAACATTCCGGTCGGATTCTCTGGAACATTGAATTGAATTGAATTATCTTTATTTACGAGGTCAGTTCATCTCGAGGAACATCCCGTTGGAGTTCCCGTTTGTTACAATATCTCAATATTAGAAATTCTTTGAAGTTCAATGGTAGGGGAGAAAGTTCGGTTGTGGGCACCCTTTTGAATTTTGTCCATAACTTTGGTTCTAGTTGGTATTATGTCTACATTTTTATAGCAATGGAAAGCTAGACGTACAACCTTACTGCTAGAGAAGAAATTGGTTTGATTTTGGACATTTCAGTTTTGTGGATTGGTTGTGGGCAACTTTGAAAATCCGGCTAATAATGAAAAATAACAAATGAAATCCACTCAGTTTCAAAGAAAAAGAGTATTTTATTAATTTTTATTGTCATGAAACAATAAAAAACCCAGATTAATCGACCTAGCAGTGATGATGCCTTTCTCATGGATTGAAGAGGGTAACAAAAACAATCACTTAAGAAAGGTCAAAAATAGAACTTTAGGAAGTTGGATCTAACTTTTTCCATCAATTTACATATATTGCATTCATTCATATACATCGCAGGCTTTTTTTTTTAATTTCGCTTTTTTCTTCTCAATAAGGGGTCCCTATGAAAATAAATGATAATTTGTCAACAACTTCGGAAGACAATGTCTAAAAGGTCCAATTTTAAATGGCAAACAGTAAGACTGAATTCCCCGTCGAATGCAACTTGTTGCGTGTAAATCGGTCAACGCTTACTCAACAAACAATTTATGCTGAATAAGCTAGATTTTTAGCTGCAATTTTTGTTTTAATAAGCACATTATCAACTTCCAATGTTTGTTGGGTAGTTCCAAAAACTTATTATTACAATAAATTATGACTGAATAATTCGAAGAAAATGCATAAAAACAGCATAAAAATAAGTTTGTTGATATGTTTGTTGATAAATTCAGTGATATTGATTTGTCAATAAAAAGAGGGTGCCCATATCCGAGCCAATAATCTGGAAAGTGATGAAAACAAATTTCGAGCTGAAATTTTTATGGCAATCGTTATTGAACCACAAAATAGACTAAATTTACCGTATGAATACGCATTCGAGCTCACTTTTTCAATTCAATCACACAATTTTCGTGTTGATTTTTATGTAGAAAAAAAAATTGTTCATAGTTCAAAATAGAGTTGTCTAGTTCGGTATTCTGCACAAAACATCGTGTTTCGATAGCAAATGAATGACAGATGTTAGAATAACAGTATCTGCTTTCTGTCAAAAGATACGTGGGGGTGCCCACAACCGAACCACCTCCCCAATATACCAGGAAGGTAGCTTCAGAATCATTTTCAAAATGTTATGCATACAACATGGCTGGTAAGCGATTTAAACGATTTATATGAATACAATGGTTCCCAAGTAACATTTTAAAATCTATTTGGATTTATTTAAGTTCTATTACAGTTCTATCGAGGCATCGGCGCGCCGCCTTCTTTGCAACCCCAGTTTCGATTTTTTCAAATTGAGTGGAACTTTTTCGAATAATCGTTTATTTTTCTTGGAAATTCCATACAATTTCTTGTTCAAATTACCGAATATGTTGTTTGATCGAATAGACCATCTAGCCTAGACTTATATTTCTGTGAATATCATTTGGTCGAACAGTTGGTTTGGCTGAAAAAATGATTGACCGAATAGCTCAATTGGCGAATATGCCCTTTGACCGAAATGGTTGTTGTTAAGAAAGCGCCATTTGGCCGAAATGGATATTCAGCTGAAAGTGTTGTTCGGCTGAATAAGTCATTTGGGATATTTTCAAGACATTAACGGAAGAATCTATATTCGTTTGAAAATTTTATGTGGCTGTTCATATACCAAGTGCATGGTTTAGAGGGAGGGGGTGTAAGGCAAATGTATACGATCCATACAATTTTCCAAAATCTGTCCACGTGGTATATGGAGAGCCCCTTTTCAGATTTTCCTCTAGAACTACTTCAAAGTTCTTATTCTCAAGATACGAGCCAGCCTATGGCTGAAAATCTCCTAAAAAAAGAAAAGACAAAAAATGCTTTGAAGTTTTGAGAATTCTTTGGAATTACTCAGAAGAGGTCTTTGGATTTCCCATAGAAAATTGTTATGAATTTCAGCGAAAAATGCGTCAGATTTTACATGAGAATCTCGTCAGAATTGTCACATAAAGTTGTTTCAAATTTCTACAGAAAAATATTTGGAATATCCGCTGAATGTTCCTGTTTAGTTTCTGTTCAGCATTCTTCGAAATTTACACAGAAAATCCTTCATAATTGTAGGAGCTTGTTACTGATAGAAGGGATGCTTCAACTTTGACTTTCTCAATCTAAATTAATTGGATCCTAAAGAGAAGAACGGATATTCGATTTCCTTTTAAAAAACTATGAAGCTAATCATCTAAAACAGTTTTTTTTCGCCTTAAAAATAAAAAAGAACATTGTTTAATTTGAAATTTAGGAGCAGATGGAAAATGCTTCCTCGACACTTTCGGTCTTATTTGAGGTTCAGAAGAAAGTGGTATAATATGGTTTCAAATGCACAAACACAAAACACCGCTGGGTAATTCATTCCAACTACTGTCAGTTAATATTTAGGTACAGTAGACATTCGATAACTGCAAGTCATTTAACTGCAATGCTTTTTAACTGCAATTCGATAGTTGCAACAGTTTTGCAGTTATCGGACTGCTAAACTTCAAACTGATGTCAAACTCAATGACAGCTGCATTGCGCTGCACATTTGGATGCACTTTTATTGCATCTGACGTCGATTGACAACCGTTTGACGTCTAGAATGCGCTGCAGTTATTGAACGGCATTCGTTAACTGAAAAGCAAACATTTTGCAGTTATCGAACGGTTACTGTATATGCACGGAGAAAAAAGTATGGTAAAGACAACCATAATTTAGTTTAATTCAACCAACATTTTAGGTTGAATTTGGTCCAAAGAAAATATTGGTTTGAAATGACCATTTGCTATGGTTGAAATAAACTAAAACTTTATGTTGATTGTTGCTTGATTCTTAGGTAAGTTCAACCAAAAATTTGATTGAAACAACCATTATGTTCGCTGTTGCATTTTGACAGCTTTACAAACAAACATGAATTTAGGTTGTTTTAAACAACGAGTTAAGTTTGGTACAACTAAATCTCACTTCAAATCAAAGAATCTCTTTCGTTGTAATCAACCATTTTGCGGGGTTGTTTCTATATATAGATTAATACCCCCCCCCCCTCCCCCTCACCCGTCTCAATTTAAATCATTCCGCCACTCTTGAAATTTCTTTTTGTTTAAATAAATACGTTAAAGCATAGTGTAAAATGTTTTTATTAAACGATTTTCAGAAAATTAAACAATAAACATCGAAAAACATAAAGCCCCAAACGCAATTCAGCGGAACGGCGAAAGAAACAGCAATATTTGATTATTCCGACGTTCTGCTGCGTTGCATAGGGCCATTTCAGCATTAATGACCATCGTTTGTGCGATTTCCATCGATCATACAAAAATTACGCCCGTTGATTGCTGCTCCATTTGTCCATTTCTATAAACGCTTTTCTTCTTTTAATAGACCTAATAGGGGCAAATATTAATATGAGTGAAAAGTCCATATCACAAATAGTTTTCATGTTTTCAACTTACCATAATAGTTTTCCATCTGGTAAATACGTCGGAAATATCATTTTTTTTAATGAATGATGCAAGATCGGTACTAAATCAATGAATAAACTAGTCCAAGTGACGAAGAACACCGTTTTCTGAGTTCAACTATAGTGTTGAAAACGAGGTTGAAAACTGAGGACAGCCCGTCTAGACAATAAACAAACGAACAACCAAAGAAATTAGTTTGTTTTAAACATACGTTTAGCTCATTTTTGACACCAACAAAAATATGATTTGTTTAAACCTATTTTATTAGTGGAATCAACCTAGTGTTCGAATTTATTTTTAAATATATTACGTAACGATGAACAAAGTTTGTTTTGGTAGAACTAAACCGAAGCTTATTCAAAACAAACTACAATCTTAGTTTGGAATTACAATAATCAATATTGTTTCTGACCCATTTCATTAGGTAAAATCAATCAAACTTTCGACTTTGTTTCAAACAAAATGATGATGTTGAGAAAAATAAATTACAGTTTGAATCAACCAAATTTTTAGGTTGAAAAACAACCAACTTGTTGGTTGTTTCAAACTAGACGGCTTTTTCTCCGTGTGGGCTGACGGTTGATGGTTCATTCGTTATGAAAAGTTGCATTTTCAGTTAAAGAGGTTTCTCAGCTTTAAATATTTCTTAGAATGTTTTGAGCACAAAAATATATTTTTACGGACTTTTGACTATTTACAGATGTTTTATGAGATCGGTGCATGACATTTCGAACTATGCACTTTCGTTTGCAACCATAAATGAGGAGGGGCTTTAGAACCCAACTAAGACGGCTAGTTTGGCATTGCCAACGATAAAACAGAAAATTCTTCGTCTCCAGCGTATAAACTCTTTATAGAAATTTCTAGAATTCTTCAAGTTTTCGCTGAAGATTGTTCAAAATGTAGATTTGAACAAAACAAACAGCTTTGGATTTCAACGGAAAATTGCTCGGAATTTTAAAGGAATTTCCTTGGAAATCTACGAAAAAATCATTGTATTTTCCACAAAAAGTTCTTTGGTAATTCCATTAGCCGAAAGCGACAGACGGCCGAAAAAGTAATTTGGCCGAAAAAGCCATTTTGTCCTAACAGGTCGTCTGGCCGGAACGATCGTTTGACTGAAGAAGTCCTTAGACCGAAAATGCCGTTTGGTCATTTGACCTAAAATTCCTAAAATTGAAAGGCAATAAAATTAAGTTTCTATAAATAATGCAAAATTCACATACACAATTGAGATTTTTTTTTCAAGCTCCTCTGAGAAAACACAAAATTTCCATAAATAAATCAATATTATCAATATATCAATTTCCACAAAATATTTTAGCGAGCTCGGTGGTCTAGTGACTACCGCTTCTGCCATATAAGCAGGAGGTAGTGGGTTCAATTCCAGGCTCGCCCCTTTCCTACTTTGTATTTCTATCTTAGTTCTTTCTGTGTTTCACGTTATACCATACTATACTATACTGTTATAACCTTCCCCGCAATCCCAAACCTACCGTGGCACCTATGAGAGATCGTAGAGTTCTCTGCATCTTTCTTGAGTAGGTGTCCAACAAACCATCCTTCCCCTTCCTCAGCATTCGCAAGGACAAGGCCAGGACAGATCTCGACTATTGGAGAGTGCATTGCTTCCATCTAAGAGTTAGTGATTATTCCCAAATCAATATCTGTGGTAACGGATGAAAGTGATGCTACTTTCATACAATTGTCTTGGCTTGTACCACCTACGAATTTGTGCGAACTGCTAAATGCTAATGCTAATGCTAATATCAATTTCCACAAAATATTTTTTGTTCAAAGGTCGTTTGATAAAAAAGGCCATTCCTCCGTGGATCCTATTTGGCCAAACAGATATTTTTGGCCATAGTATCCGTTAAGCAACGTACACGCCAGTCAAGCAGTTTGACGAACATTGACTTCACCCCCAAGAAAACGCTTCGGTTGCTGCTTTGTTGGAACGTGTGTGAAGTTGTTCGAACAACCATTTGACAGTTGGCGGCTCGGTTGGAAAAAATTAAAACGGTTTGATTTTGGTTTGAGTTGTCGGGGGTGGAGTCAAGGTTTGCCGAACATGTTTGAGCATTTGTAGTGAAGTTGCACAAACCCGCAAATATTTTGTGATGGTTGGTGCTCAAGTTGTTGATTCGGTCGTTCGTGTGTGATATTGTTGGTCGAATAAATTGATTGTTCGGGCCGCTGTTGGTAAAACTTGATGGATGTTTGAATAAACGGGAGGTGGAGTCAATGTTGGTCAAACTGCTTGACCGTGTGTACGTTCCATTAAGTAATTGATATTTGGCTGTATAACCCATTGGGCCAAGCGACAAACGTCGTTCGGTCAAACTACCTGTTAGGGAAAACGTCATTTTCCTAAGGACTACCAATTTGGCCGTATTTTGCTAGCCAATGGAATTTACAAAGAATTTCTTATGGACAATATACTAGTCGTTAGATAACAGCAAAATGCTTACGTTTCAGTTAGCGAATGTCGTTCGCTAACTGCAACGTATTGTAGACGTCAAACGGTTGTCAGTCGACGTCAGATGCAATCGAAGTGTACCAGAAAGTGCAGCGTATTGCAGCTATCATCGACTTTGACATCATTCATCAAGCTCAGCGGTTCGATAACTGCAAAATTGTTGCAACTATCGAATTGCAGAAAAAGCATTGCAGTTATATGACTTTTTTCATTTTTATGACTTGCAGTCATCATATGTTTACTGTACAAATCCAAAGAAATTCCTTAAAAATTCCGAGCAATTTTACGTTGCCATCTAAAGATTTTTTTTTATTGAAATCTACATTTTGAACAATCTTCCGCGGAAATTTTTAAGAACTTTACGTTGAAATGCCAGAGAATTTCCCTTGAAAACTCCTTACAGCCTCCTGCGGATATTCTGAGGAATTTTCTGTTTAAACGTTGGGCATGTCGTCCTTATTATTCTAGACTGAGAAAGCCGACGATAAAACACCAATTCTACCAGCCTTATTCTTCTACAATTATGGAGAATTTCTGTATGAGTTTCAAATAATACTCAACAGAAACTCAATAGAAACTTTCCGTGGATATTCTGAAATTGCCAAAATAAGTCTTTTGTGATTCCAAATAGCTCAGCTTTTGCTTTTTACTGAGATTATTTTGAAAGGAAACAATTAAAAAAGTTACTACAGATGTAGGAATTACTTATTTATTTATTTAGCGCACTGAAATTATGTGTGACATATAGGGTAACTGTCCTATTTTGGACCCCTAGAGGAAGTGCTTCCCAATATATGCTTATATCTATTGAAATACAGGTTCGATACGGGCGGAAATGACACAATTTCAAAGACGAAGGTCTTATTTAATAAATAGAAATTCGAAACGGGCTTCAGTTATTGATAGACCGGTGAAGTTTGCTTTTTTCTGAAAAGAAAATATTCTTCGTTTTGGACAGTGCAACATATTTTGGACCCCCAAATGTACACATTTTGGACACCCCCAATTAAGTCTCTTCAAAGTCGAATTTCTAATTTAGCCTGGTCAATTAAGCCGAAGCAAAGTCTTATCTTTCGATTGGTATGCATCAATGAGAAGATTCCTGGTTTTTTAATTCACAATTTCGACAAAAACTTATTGTGTGCGTTCTGAGATTTTCAGTGATGTATACTTTTAAGCGTAACGCATTGTAACGCTCGCCTTCTTGAACAAACTAATTTCCTCGAAATTTCATCTAAATATCGCTATTTTCGCACGGGAAACCAGTGAAACAGATGCTGAACAATATTATTTTTCTGAAGCCAATGGGGGAATTAGCAGCGGCATTGATTTTAGTTCAGAAATCAAGAAAATGTCGCCAGGAGGGTCCAAAATGTGTAGGGGTCCAAATCAAGTTGGTTACACGGAAAACGTGGAGAGATATCGTTTCCGCTTCTTCCAATATCGTAGGTAGGTGTTGTCCGCAAAGTCGCTGCACATTATCAAAAGTTTCTTGAAAATCCATTTCTGAAAAAAACCTAATAAAATCACGGTATAAGCTTACACAAGACAATGATATTTAACTACTTGACTTACCAAATTTCCGATAAAAGATAATGAAACACATTTTAAGTATGTCCATATCAAATTCGTTACTTCAAGAAATGAAAATAGCTTTTCGCTCGATGAAAATGTTTGACATTTGTAGTCTTGCCCACTTGCTGGAGGAAACTCGCTGAATAATCAGCAATAGATAAAGCATGCTGTTTCTTCAGCAAAACTTAAATTGCTGAAGGCGCCTCAGCATTTCGTTTTGCTGGATCCTGAAATATAAATTTGGTGTATACACACCTTTGAACGAGAACTTTTCCACAAAGTTTTACTAGTAACAAAGTTATTCAAACTAGTTATTTTAAAATCAATTAAGATCAAACTGATAATCGTTAAGGTTTCCGTAATTTTAAAGAAAGTTTTCTTTTCCTAAAAGGCTACTGATAGGATTTTTAATCCAAGGATTTTTAATCCAAGACGTTTTCTAAGTATTTTTAATCCAAGATTGTCTAGAGGCTCAATAATAAAGAACGTTTAGAGGCCTTCCAGGAAATTAAATGTTCTGATGATTTTATGGGGTTCCTTAAAGTTATTAAATATTTTCAGAAAGTACGCAATGGCTTAATAGTCTGCAGGATGTTTCTCATGCTTCTTAGGAATCTCGCTATGTCATTTCCGGTACTTGTCACTTTGTCCCACCCATGTTTTGGCACGTTGACGCGTCTGTAAGCACGACTTTTCTTGGTTTTCGCATTAATTGGGAAGAGGAGAACACTGCTGAGAATACAAATAGTAGTTATTTTATTGTAAATGATTTTATTAGCTGATCAATCTGTTGATAAAATCATTCTCAGATTTCAAATTGCGCTCACCGAGCATCTATTTCACCTTAAAAAATCTTTATTTTCATAAACCAAAACATATTCAAAAGAACGTTTGCTCTATATAGCGTGCAAGTTTCAACACTTTTATTTTGGAAATTACTGATGCAAAGGTAAAACGATGGATAGCATACTTAGTGCAACGTACATTCCTCTATGCATCAATCTTTATTCATCTTCAAATTCAACCTAACTTCCAACCCCAACATATACTTAAATTCCAAATGTTTTCACAATTTTCTTCCGCATTTTTCTATTGAAATTATTTGATTTTCATTCGAGAGGTTTTTTAAAAGGGTGCTCTGAGCACATGTATGGAACAAATACAGTCCCATCCCGATTTTGGCAACACCCGTTTTTGTCTACCCCCCGATTTTGGCAACACCCGTTTTTTGGCAACATTTTCTTCCCGATTTTGGCAACAACCTTGAAAATATTTTTTTTTATTACTTTTTAGAGCTACAACTTTTTTTATAATTATGCAATAGGACAAACAAAACCAAAAGTGAATGTCATTAAGGCTTATATGCGTATTATGGGTTCTGTTTGAATAACGGGCACTTTCACTGAAATAATGAACCACCACTCGTATCACCGCTCATTGCAAATAATTTCTATTGAAACTTTTCTGCTCCTTTTATTCACGTTTTCCATGTCCCTATTCACACTACCCTAATCTAACCATCCCACCGTAGAATGTCGTATTTTTTGGCATCTCATTGATTTTGTCGTCGATAAGCTGACTAACACCGTTGTACATAGTACAACACCTATAAAGCGAAGCCCGCTGTTTACATCACAATGCAACCGATACTGCATGAGTGATCCAGGAACAAGCAACCCCCGTAGGTTTAATTGCTAGTGATTGGCACATTCGATTTTCTAAATGCGCTGTCTAGCCATCAATTGCATGTGCCAATAGCATAACGAGCCTTTTCATTCCAGCATGTTTGCCAACAGTTCAATAGTAATGGTAAGAGTTTGGTAACATGTAACCGTAAGGCTCTCGAGCAGGCATTGATTTAAATCAGACCATGAGAAAAAATCGGGCTAATCTAAGCCTACTTGATGCTCTGCTGCGGGGCAAGTTATGAGCTTCCCAAGATCTTTGAAATTGAATGTTCAATGATTCATCGTTTATTGATCTTCAACGCTCACCAATGGAAGCTGATTGAGTGAAGCGAATCACTCGGTAACACAACAATGAGCGTCGTTTCGGTGCGCTGATAGAAGAAGTCATTCAAGCATTCTAAAAATGAAGACCTCCATGAGTCTGGAACTCTAGTACACTGAATGGGAGGCGTTGATACTTCTCTCGACTATCTTATCACCTTGAAAGAAGGGCGAATAAAGGAGAACACATGATGTGTTTTCATTGTTTGGTTTCATTGTACTAGAAGAAGCGGGGTACGAATGCAAAAATCGTTGCTTACATGGATACCTCACCACGGCTTGGCTTGTTAGACGGTGTTGCTCATTGCTTATCACAGCAACGATCGCTCCTACTCATTGCTTGACATCCATCTGAGTGAGGTAGTTCACTCATTGGCTATGGATGTAGCATAGATTGCGAAAGATCAATGCTCACAATGCTCACTCACACTTCCAATGCCTGCTCTCGTGTTTTCTGTTTGTGATGGCGAAGTATCAGAAGTGGAGTACCTCCTGTGAAGTTCCCATTAGATCGCTGGTGTAATTCTAGCTGCTTCGGTTTTATTATTATTTATTCAGCCTAAGGCCGGAGTGGCCTCTGCGGTACATAACAGTCGTCTCCGTCTACTGCTGTACGTTACCAGTCACGCAGTCTACGGAGGGTCCGTAAATCGTCTTCCACCTGATCGATCTACCTTGATCGCTGCACACCTCGCCTTATTGTGCCTGTCGGATCGTTGTAGAGAACCATGTTTACTCCAAGTGCTCGTTGGTCCTCCACAAATATTGTCCAGATATCGTACGTACGCTTTCCTGCCACGTTGCGTCTCCGAATTTGTCTGCTGATATCGGAGGTCAAGTGAGCCCAAGTACACGAATTCTTCAACCATCTTGTTTTTATCGAATAGCCGTTGTCTTCTCTTGAGCTTACTTCGTCTTCAACGTGTTAATCACTAGCATGGAGAACTGGAGTGCGATGAGCTGCAGCGAGCACCAGTAGGTTGACTGCTATCGAGTATCGAGGTGGCATGCCGCAAATGGTCTTCCAGCTTCCACTTGGCCACACTATCACTCGTAGTGCGAGGTGCATATAGTGCGCATAGATCAATCATTGCCGCCTGAAATACTCCTGGGTTGAGTGCTAGGAGACCGACTAGTGCAAAGGGATTTGGTTTTAGTGAGTCGAGTGTAGTTAATCCATACTCACACTATATTGGATACGCTTGACCAATGTGCAGAATGGAGATTTCCGTTACCATTTTCTAAAACAATGGAAGGTCTTATGCCTTGCGTTCGTTTTTACCATAATGTCAGCGAAAATTGTACACAGAACTTTACTCTTAATCACACCGACCACAAGAAAGTTTACCTCCATAAAAATCCATTATAGGGTAAGAGAGGTATTTTGGACCACCAGTTCGACGGCTCTTATTTTGGACCATTGAGAGCAAATTACTCTCGGTGGTCCAAAATAAGAACCGCCGTAAGGGTGGTTCAAAATACATCCTTTACCCTATAAGAATCCGAAATTTGTAGCACATTTAGTCATTTTGTATCCGTCGGATCGCTATTTGATTTCTATAGAGAATTCTGATAAAAACAAGCATTTTCGGTAGACTTAACTTTATATGATATGTCAGATTGAAGTCAGCACTTCAATGGACTGCTATAGAAACGTTTTTTTTATTAATACATTTTTTTGTAAGGACATGGCCGACGTTATTGTTAATTTCAAATATTATTTATTGTTAAATTTGTATTATGAAAATGGCTGATTAGTTACATTATGTTTTGATTACCATTCTTGAGTTTGTTTTATTTTTTTTAGAGCTACAATCTCCAAGTTATGAATAATATCGCAAAAATGACAATTATAATGCACGTGCATTACTTAAACACATTCCACATACTTTGCAGTACATATTCTAAGTATTTAGCTTCAATCATGCAAACAAAAAAAAATGAAATTTTGTATGAATTTTTTTTCCCGTTGTTGGCAACATCCCCATTTTGGCAACATTAAAATCCGGTCGTGTTGCCAAAATCGGGAAGGGACTGTATGAGCAATATGTATGACATTTTACAAAGGAAATATACTTATTCATATGGGACAATTTGACATATGGGACAATTTGACTTTTTTCACTTTTCTAGAACAAACATTTCGCATTGAATAGCATAACGCATAGTACATGTGAAAATAAAGTGAAAAATGATAATAACGCAAAACTGCCAAAAATTCAGATGTGCTCGACTTGCGGTTAGCGCCAGTTTATATGAACGCTGAGAAATGTTCGTTTCCATTATAAATGAATGAGTACTTTTGAAGATTCTGAACCTTGAATAGAATATTATTACATTTGTCAAAAGACTAGATCAAAAATAGTTTTTTCGGGGCTCAAAATTTTTTTAAAGGAAATAATTATTAAAAATAATGCCATATTTGTGCGATATAAATGAAGCGCTTTTCACAGAAAGTAGATATTGCAAGTGTAAATATATTTTCAACGTATCCATCATAATTATAATGTAGAACAATTGGTTTTATATGTGGTTTTATGTTTAAAGTCTTCAAATGTACTCCAAGTGCACCATAAAATGTATTCTGTTACTTGGGTTAGTCCGGGTTATTTGGGTTAGTTGGGAACGGTGCCTTTCCACAGTGGTAAAAATCGCGAAAAACGTAATTATCAGTTTATTTCTGTATGAAATCGTATGCGCGTATCGAAATCCTTCCAGTTTTACTTTATTCCTTAAAACATCCACGCAGGATGGTGGAATAAGCGATGGATTATCAAGAAAAATGTTATACTTCACGTCTATTTGTCTGTGGTTTTACTCATTGGCGTAACTAGCCCCGATGCCTAGGAGGTGGGGGATGGTCTATAGACCCTACATCTATTTAGTATATTTTGAACTTCTTTTCAGAAATTCTCGAACATTCTCTTACTCTTATTTACACGAAAAGCAATTTGAAATTCAAGCCAAAAATATATTTTATGTTGCGTTTTTATTCACCAGGCTCATGTGCTATAAGGCATAACAGTGCCGAATTTCTTTAACATTCCTTCGGAAATTCCGTAGAACTTTACGAGGTAATTTCCTAAAATTTTCCATGCGATTTCTGAAAAGTTCCTTAGAATGTTCTGAAAATGTATAGACGATATTCTGAAATTTTGCAGATTTTCACGAGAAAACTTTGGAGAGTTTTCCCAAAAATTCCAGAAGTTTTTTTTCACTTTTCAAATCCCTGGCGGGAGTAAATATTTTCTAGGGAGGGCTAAGCCCCCATAACCCCCCTTTATTTACGCCAGGAATTTTCAAAAGAATTCTAGGAAATAAAAGAATTTCAAAAGGAATTTATTCCGGAAGAAAAAGTGACATTCCTCCCATAATTCAGAAGAGGTCTTAAATTTGCTTAAGTAATATAAGCAAATTTTCCTTGACCTCTCCGTATCAGCAGCATACTAGGCTTGAGGACAAGCCTCCCGGAATTCACAACTGAATGCAGCCACACACAACTGTCATATTGATTATTCCAGCTTAGCTGCGTAGCGGCATGCGTGGAATAATAAAAATGACAGTTGTGCGTGGTTTCCGTTTTGAAAAGGGTGCCCTTGAAAACGTGAGTGCATTTAGTTGTGGATTCCGGGAGGCTGTAAGATTTAAGTCATATCTGAATGAAAAATATTGCCCATTTTGAATTGGTTCAATACTAGGGTAAAAGTTCCGATAGTCGTGGTTGCTCCTATAGTTGCGGTAGTGTAGTTTTTAGCAAATCTACATATCAAACGTAGCAACCCACATTGTTGATCAATTAGGCGAACTGTCACGATACGAAACAGATGACAACAGCTCAGGAATACACTTGAAATCGGTAAATAAGCCTCAAATACCTTATTTTTTACTGGCCTTTGGACCAATAGTTGCGGTAGTGTTCCTATAGTTGCGAGTCCCGTAAGAACACAATGGGATTCGCAACTATAGGAACACGAAACAAAAAACACCACAACTATTGGAACATTGTACCAATAATTGGAGGATTGATTTCAGGCAACAATGATAGGCTTCTTTGCGATCGGAACATATTTCTCATAAAATAAAGTTGACGAGCTTTTAGATACACTCTAAAGGTAGGTAAAATGAAGTATCGTTTAGATGTGAGTAATAAAATAGTAATGGCGCATGCTTATTACCTCCACTATTGGGTCTTTCACCCTATTGGAGCACCTTAATGTTACTCATGCAATGGCGGGCATAGAAAAGCTTTCAATTATAATAACTGAGGAAATGCAGTAGAAGCATAAGTACTAGAACGCTAGTGCCACTGTAGTCATTTAAATTATTTTGCCAAATTATGCCTAAACAAGCTTCAATTGGCCATAATTTATGCATCTTGTTGTAGTGCATATTTGACGTAACAGCCATTTTACAACATGCATGTTTTCCATTTTTCTGTTAAAGAGCTCTATGAGTAGTACTCGTTAAAACCATTTTTGGAAAATGGCGTATACGTCACTTTTTCAGATTACGGCAGATTAGCAATCTTATACTTTTGAATCAACTGGAATTGCTTACAGAATACTAAGTTGAAAAGCAGGCCAAGTTGCAGCTGGAATGTAGAACCTTTAAAGAAGAAGAAGATTAATGTTTATGCTACACTGCCTATGATCGCATATTAGTCCCATATGAGAAAACAGCCTACTTGTTCCATCTTGAAAATGACCGCACATGAGCCCATTATAATGGAAAAGGCAATCATATGCGGTCATTTTCCATCTGGGACAAACTGACTTAATATATTTTTCGACTTCTCCTGAAAAAGCATTCCTGTTTAACAGTTCCATTCGATTCGCGAAGTCGAAGCAAATTCTGCTCTTCCCTCCTATGGAAATCCCATTGCTATTTGTCAGAGTTTGAGTGCAACATGGCTGCCATCTCCTCCTCTCTGTTGCTCTACTGTAAAACCCATAAAGAACTGTCATTGTTTGTGTGAAGAATTTTGCTTCGACTTCGCGAATAATAACATGATGAATATGACCATTACAGATTCTCACTCGAAAACGACGAAAGTTCATATGAGACTGATATGCGATCATATGCAATGAAAAAAAAACAAAAAATATGTATTCAGAAGATACTAGACGAACCATCTCGATTTTGCCCGAAGTATTTTATTTTTGATTGTCAAGTGAGTTGATTGCACTGCCGAGCTTTGATTGCGAGCTTTGGCTTTCTTCAGAATTCTTTAAAAACTTTTTCTCAAAAAAATCTGCACTTTTGTTTCCACTTTTTTTTTTATTTTAAATTCTCGAATGTTTTACCCTAAAAAATCACTGGACATGTGTTTAACCTGAGTTTTGTAAAGCGTTTGAAACAATATTCAGATTATTCGGAGTGATGTATTCTCTTTTTTCCTAGAGAAATCGATTAATAAGAAAACCTCTTAAACCTTTACCTATTTTTTATGCAGAAAAAAGGTTACTACGAAATAAATGAATTCTTTCTAGTACAGAAGCAAAATCCGTCCGTAGATGATTTCCAATAAATATTTTTTTTTAAAAAATAAGCACAATATTGTACGATTACGTATATTGCTGAAGATAACGATTCCAATTGTGCTGTAAACTGTTTGAATAGATTGGTAAACATTTGTTCCAGTTCAGTTTCCAGCTAGCCTAAAGAAACACTTTCAAGAAAAACGCCTTTGAAGTTTTTGGTGCGCTCTGGGAATACCTCAAAGATCTTGCGGCAGAACTCAAAATTCAGACGTTTCTGCTAATTATCATTTGGAGTATATTATTTTTGGGTTCTTAATGGCCTTTTACGACCATTATTTCCTGGTTTCTTTTTCCCGACAAACAAAAAAAAAGCGTTTCATCGGTACTGTTATAAATATAACAAAAATGAACCAAGAGCCCTTTTTGCATTTTATATATTTTTTGATAGGATATATATAGGTTAGAGATATGAGCCATTTATGCAATCATGGGAAGTATAGCTATAGTAGTCGTTACTTTTGAATATAAGACATCATTCCATCCAATTAATAAATCAATAAAGTTTGATAATGGAACATGGGTTGAGTTGGCGAACATGATTTCTAAAGCTCCGAAAGCCTATGTCTAGTTGTTATCAATTAGCTCTGAGTATTGATTCATTATTTTAAATTTGAAAACCGATTTATAAAATCGCTAGGTACGATTTTAGGTTAGACCTAGGTTATAAATACTAGGTACGCTTTATGGAACGTAGTGCTAATCTATTCCTTTCCCATCCATAGTTACTTTGAAAATTCCTTTTTAGTCACTTGTGATTGGAAGAATTAGTTTCGACCTTGAATTTGAAATACGTTTACAATCCACCACTAGGGATTAAAATGAGATAGTAGTGACTAGCCTGAGGAAAAGTGTAAACGTTCCACTCAAAAGTTTATTTTCTGATTGAAATACAAAATTTGAAAATTCTGCCTGGAATAAATGATTAATTCCCTGATTATCCAATATTGACCCCTGTTAGGAAATCTTTTATGTTTAGAAAGAAACTAATCCCTTGTCAGTCATTAATAGTCAGTTTCGCAATCCGCATAGAAAGAATTTCAGAGTAAATGGTATAGTAAATAATGAATGGGAAATAATAAAACAATCCGAACAATTTTTGACATTCTGTTTCACTAAACGTCATTATTTTTGCGCATTCATTCTATTGCAATCGGTCGTTTAAATATCAAACACTTGTAACTTGAAATTGCATAAGCCCCAACGCTTGCAATGATTACATAAAACTCACGATGTGTCTCTGATTAAACACAAGAAAGCGCTGCATACTCGGGGAATGTTGAACGTGCTTGCAAAAAACTTACAGTCTATGTTTGATATCAAACTTCGTATTTCGGACAGACTAATATGTACGTGTTGTTTCCAGTTTGGTTTTATTCAGTTTTAAACTTATCACTACATCAACTTAACAGAGGCCTATCATTCTAAGGCACAACGTCTGGCTCAAATTTTACATAATTATAGAGGTAATCACTCGATTTTTCATAAAATCTTCAAACAAATAGTCGAACCAATTGTTGTTTCAATACTACTAGTTAACTAACTCAGCCTGATCGTTTGTTGGAATGATTCAAAATCATTTTTCTATGTTTCGATATTTAGGAATCGCCAGGATTTTATCGACGTTTCTTTTTATGACAAACTAAAGTAGAAATTTACAAATCACCGGAGCTAGAAGTGCCAGTATTGATAGCTGCACTCGGCCGCCCGCGGAGTCACTGTGTTGGGAAGCTGTTGCGGCGGGTGCCGCCTGGTTCGGTTGAACGTTGAGTGCAGCGTTGGGGGCTTCAACTGCTACCGTAGAGGTCGCAGCCGTACTACTAGTTTCAGCGGATGTCGTATTCGCGGAAGCACTGTTTTCAGAGACAGGGAATGTCGCCAGAGGGGCTGATCCCAGAGGGTTTTCGGTTGTGGTACCATCGGAGGTGGTTTCTGACGCGGCAGATACGGTTGTTGTATCAGAAGCAGGCATTGGTGCTAGAGGGGTGTCACCGTTGGGATTGGGTGGAACGACTGGCATCGGTGCCAAGGGCGCGTCACCGTTGGGATTCGTTGGCATTGGTGCTAGTGGTGCATCACCATTAGGGTTGATTGGTGCCAATGTGGTTGTGGTAGTTGTAGTGGTTGTTGTTGGTTCCGCATGTGCCTCTTTAGCTTCATCTTTAGGCTTGAGTGCATCGTAGATAGCAGCACCACCAGCGCCAGCAGCAAGACCCACGACTCCTGCTCCAAGAACCGTACCTAACCCGCTACCCCCAGAAGATGGCTGCTCATAATGATGAATGACCGTACCTGGTTGCTGCTGGAAACCACCCGGCGCAGGCTGATAACCAGGTTGCTGAGGATATCCACCATGTTGGAAATCATTATGTTGTGGAAAGCCGCCAGAGAATCCAGCGCCTGGTTGTGCAGCACCAGGGAAACCAGCACCAGGTTGCGCAATTGGAGCTCCTGGAAATCCGCCACCGGGTTGTGCAGCAGGTGCTCCTGGAAAACCTTGTACTGATTGAGGAGGATATCCTTGATTGGGTACCGCTGAAAAGCCTCCCCCTGATGAGGCGTTGTGGCCATGATGATGAAAAGCACTTCCAGCCACAACACCACCAACTGCTCCAGCTCCTAATCCTGCTCCAAACCCTGGCTGACTGTTCTGATAGTTAGGAGCCGGCGGGAATCCCGGATTACCCTGAGCATATGCTGGAGGTGGTTCATTGAATCTGCTGTTCAAATTAGGATTGGGTTGCGCGGAGTATGGCGGAGGTGGCCCATGGTTTGAAACAGCCGAGTATGGTGGAGGCGCATTGTTACTGTTTTGTACATTCCAGCCGATTGGAGTTTGCTGTGCCGGAGCCGGTGCGGTCTTAGCTGGCACTGCTGCATGATTGGGCGTGTAACTCAACTTAGCAATGTCCGCACTCGCATACCCCCGATTGGCGGTTGGCTTTGTGACGCGCCCGGTCGCCACTTTACGCGCCTCACTTATATCGATCACGTTGGCCAAGCATAGCAACACGCAAAAAGTGCATGCCTTTAACTTATTTTTAGGCATTTTTACACAACGACCGTAGTAGGCCATGATTGCAGGAGTAATTCTTCGTTTATTGGGCCCGTCACAAGTTTACTGCGATTGTCGCATACTACAGATTGTTCTTTAATTGGAGTTTGAATTCGTTATTTTACTCCAACTAGTTCCACTGCCAACAGGTGCAAAACTCGCACTGAACGATATCAGCGCTGGGGCAGCGCAACAATTGAAACCGATTTCAATATTTTCTCACTCTTTTTCCCACAATCGTTAGATGATGACGTGCCGATTCGTAATTCACACTCTGTCAAGGTCACTGCGAGCTAATAGATCTCGTGACCAACCGTTTTATTATCGAATTTCCCTAGAAAAACCACTATGCATTAAGGGTTTTTCTTTTCTTTGTCACTTTTGTGTGGTCCTTTCTAGTTTTGTTCAAACTATTGGTATTGATATTTCTAAAATTCTAGAAAAATCGATAAATTTCACTTGATAATGCACTTCTTAGTACGATCGCCGTTGGTTGAAACTGATCCGACAGGTACGATGGTGATGATCTGAATAACGGTGGGGATCTGAAAGAACAAACAAAACCCAGCTATGAGAAACAGATTATTTTTATCAACTATAGAGTAGGGTGAATAGTTGTTGGTGTTGCTGATTTACATTTTATACATGATATGCGCAGCGATAGATCTTATAATAGAACGATGTTATTTCCCACTAACCCACTAAAAAGCCCATTAGAATTCCACCGGCTCGCGATCGGCGACAGTGGGCCTAATCATCTGCTATAATAGATGATCGATTGCTGATGCTGGGCAATAAATCCGGAAACGGCGTCAATAACGAAAGCTTTCAAGTGATTGCAATAGAATGTACAATTCATGGAGAATAAGTGCAATCAATTATAGGAAATTATATCCACCTTCAACTAAAGTGAATGTTTTCTAGGCAGGCCATTTATCTGGGGTGTGATGTGATGCAAAAAGAATCTGCTAATGTTTTGGTACTCAATTAACACTTTTGGTGGCCGCAGAAGTGGTAAACATATGTGTCTTTAAGAGGGATACTCGATGAAATCATCGTCAGTAATGTGCAAATTGAACAGAGCAACAATAAGAGTCAAAACCTCTACGAATTTTGTGGGTCGTGTTAACGTGGCACATTCCACCATGAATAGCGTCGTAACCATTAAAATTAAAAATCAGTTTATTCGTTTTAGATAAAAAGGTAATCACTGTAATATAAAAAATTAAATCAATTATTTAAGGGTCTGTTCAAATATTACGTAACGCAATAGGGGGTGGGGGGTTGTTTTATTTTTGTTACGATTTGTTACGCAAAATATAGGAGGTGGAGGTCCTTCGAGAAATTGTTACGCGTAACAATTGAGAAAAAATATTTAAATTTTTCAAAAAATACACAGTATAAAAATGTTACAGCATATATGATGTAACAAAAAGGCTCCGTTCGATTCGACTCATTATTCCATCACTTCTTAAAATTACAGGTCGTCGTTACTATGGAGCTTGTATTCAATATTGCGTACAAGAAAAAGTTGGATGTAAAATTAGAGGCAATTGAACACAAAATAATGAGCTTAAATATTTCCATGGCGTGTAATTTTCAGAATTTTTAACTGTGTAGTTATTATCTTCAAAATAGCATAAAACACAAAAAAAAAAATTTATTGTATCGTGGTTCAAATTTTACCAAAACCAATATTTTTCAAGAAAAAACCCAGATTAATTCACCTAGCGGTGATGGTGCCTTTCTCGTTTTTTTTCGAGTGAGTAATTTCTACGCACTTTTGGCATGAAAAAAATATTTTGGGCATATCTACCGAGCCCATAGTCCGATCTGGCCAATTTTCAATAGGAAACAATGGGACAGGATTCTGCGTCGAATGCAACTTGTTGCGAGCAAATCGGTTAAGGGTAAGTGCCTGAAAAATGGGCTAGACTTTTCCACTCGTTGTTGCCTAAAAAAAGTATTTTGGCCATAACTTCTGAGCCCATAGTCCGATCCGGCCAATTTTCAATAGGAAACAATGGGACAGGATTCTGCGTCGACTGCAACTTATTGCAAGCAAATCGGTTAAGGGTAGGTGCCTGAAAAATGGGCTAGACTTTTCCACTCGTTGTTGCCTAAAAAAAAGTATTTTGGCCATAATCTCTGAGCCCATAGTCCGATCCGGCCAATTTTCAATAGGAAACAATGGGACAGGATTCTGCGTCGAATGCAACTTGTTGCGAGCAAATCGGTTAGGGCTAAGTGCCTGAAAAGTTGGCTAGACTTTTTGCGCACATACACACACATACACACACACACAGACATCACCTCGATTCGTCGAGCTGAGTCGATCGGTATATAACACTATGGGTCTCCGAGCCTCCTATAAAAAGTTTGTTTTTGGAGCGAACATATAGCCTTTACGTATACTTTGTATACGAGAAAGGCAAAAATGTATTTGTTACGCGTTACGCATGGGGGCGGGGGTAGTTTTAAATTTAGTTACAGATTGTTACGAGGGGGTGGGGGGTTCTTAAAAACAACGTTTTTCGCGTTACGTAATATTTGAACAGACCCTAATCATGGACAAGTTGAGGCCGAAGTGGTCCTTGCAGTGAATATACAGTCGACTATCTACATCTCGATACAGAAAAAATATGTTAAGCTCTTTTTTTTTTTGAAGACAGTAAACCCGGTTCTACCTAGGATTAAAGGACTACCAAAAATCCATAAATCTGGCAAGGAGATGCGAGAGATAGTTTCATCAGTGGGTTTCCCTACACAAAACATAGTTAAATGGTTGGTAAAGGAGTTCCAAAGTATGCCGAAACCAATTCCCCAGCAGGTCAGTCATCAACACCCAGGAGTTCGCCCAGAAGCTGTTGAAATCACGACACATCGAAGAAGAGGACATAATGGTATTGTTAGACGTAGCGGCATTGTTTCCTAGCGTTCCAGTGAAAGATGCTCTGAATCTTCTAGAGGATTGGCTGCTAACACAAAGGACGGAAACAACATGGCGAGGAAAGGTGAAGATGTACCTAAATCTGGCAAGGTTATGCATGACAGAGAACTACTTCACATTTCGTGGCAACTACTACAAACAGACGAAGGGAGCACCGATGGGAAATCCGCTATCAACGTTTCTGCGAACTGTTCATGGCGAATCTGGAGAACAACCTACAGGAACAAGGAATACTACCCGAAAAATAGTGAAGATACGTCGACGACATCTTCAGCATCGTCAACCGAAAAGACCCAGGATTTTGGAAGCGATAAACAACGTGCATAAGGACATCAAATTTTCCTTCGAGGAGGAAAAAGAAGGTAAACTACCTTTCTTGGATCTACTGGTCATCAGGTAAGCAAATACAACATTGAGCCTCGAAATCTACAGGCAGCCCACGAACACCATGAGAGTCATCTCATATACATCGAACCATTCGTATCAACATAAAACGACAGCATTTCATCACATGAACCTCAAGACGCATACGATACCTCTGAGCGAAGAAGGAAAAACGAAGGAACTACAACACATCTTGGAAACAGCGAAGATCAGCGGATACCAAGAGAGGACTATACGAGCGATCATCAACAAGAAGGAACCGATCGATGAGCCGCTAAAAAGAGTTTCGGTCACATATGATAAACACATCACCAACCAGCTACGCCCTCGACTAAGGAAATTCGGCATCGACCTAGTATTCTCCAGTAGAAGCAACCAACTCATATCTTTATTGGGTTCAACGAAGGATAAAGTAGAAATGTTAAATAAGGCAGGTGTTTATAAAATAAGTTGTTCCTAATGTGGAAAAATCTTTGTAGGCCAAACAAAAAGATCATTAGATGTAAGGTTCAAGGAACATATGGTGGAAGTAAGTAAGGCGAAAAGAGAAAACGAAAAGGGATTACATTACGAATTTAGATCTAAGGTAGCAGAGCATCCCGACTAGAAGAGCATAACAGAAACTGAACACAATTTTAACATATGGTGATATTTATAACTCATTTTGATACAATTTTGTTCTTACCAGCATTATCTTTTAAATGTTGTAACAGGATTTTATCAAAATATGATTTAAAAAAAATACTTAACACCGAATTGCACAACAGTAGGCAATTAAAATAGATGTAGCAAAGTCCTTCAGCCATAGATATCACAATGCTGATATAATTTGAAAAGGTTGCCTTTATTGCAATGTTGTTAGTTTCATATTCTCAAAAAATATTCTTGTACATATAAAAACAAAAATTTCTGATTGTTGATTACCATCTGGAGACCTATCACTACTTGTAAAAAATTCCAACTGCACATTAACAATATATTTTGTATCTGATTCTGTTACAATTTTTTATCGAAATTTGTTATTTTTATGAAAAAATTGTAACAAAATTTGATAGTTTTTTGTTTCCAGTAGTGTAATTTTTGATAGAAATTTAGATATTTTAACAACATCCTGCACCATGTTTCTAACAAATTTTGTTATAAAAATTTAGCATAACATAATAACATAGGTTGATATAATTTTGATATGACCTTCTAGTCGGGATGTGTATAAGGAAAATCACCCAATTACGGCATCAAATATTAAAATCTTAAGAAATGTCTCTTCCCCATGGAAACTTGATGTAGCTGAGAGTTTGGAAATCTACCGACAGGTACAAACAGCGCTGTTGAATTAGGATCAGGAAAACGGCATCTCTTGGCTCTTCAAGTTTGTACCTAAGCAATAAGGTAATTCGTTGTATAGGGCTGCAAAATGGTGGATTGACATCAAGGAAGGAGCGCCCAACAGAGCTCTGGTCCCCACAAGTTCCTATCTCACGCTTCCACGGGTCGTCCGATGACAAAATACCGCCAGCTAAGGGTTGTGTACTTAGCTGGTAGTGCAGGCTGGGCACTGTTGTTCTTCTTACATCAGCTAGAATGAGAAGGTACGGCCCGAGCGTCTGTTCACCAGGAGGTGTGGCACAAACAGCATCTGCCTGGTACCCAGCGGCTGATTAACGAAATGCTGTATCGCGTCAGCTATACCTAAGGTGGCAGCCCCATCATCGCGATGTAGGTAACGCGACCCCGGTAAGGTAGCTTACTGAAGCCTCTCAAATATCACGAAAAATGGAGATTGAAGAAAAAGAGAACGTTATTTTTGGCAACCGACCCGGCAACGAAATAAGGACTATGATTGGAAACTCGGTACCTGGAATGTCAGGACCCTAAATGAACCTGGACGAGTGAGCCTTCTGGCTCGCGAACTGCAGAAGGTTGGAGTGAACGTGGCCGCTATTCAAGAAGTCCGATGGCCTTGATCCGGAGAACGTGAATTCCGAGCCGTGGACCCCACGACCAACACTGCATTCAAGTATAACATCTATCACAGCGGCGGCGAAAAAGCAGAGCATGGAGTTGGTTTCGTAGTGATGGGCAAGCAGATGAAGCGAGTGATGCGGTGGAAACCCATTAGCGAACAAATCGAGTGTGTTGAAGAACATAACATGTTTTGTATTTCATTTTCCCGACCTTTATTCAACATTATTATTAGATTGATGTTTTCCATAGATAGACCATGTTCTGGTGGATGGGCGCCATTTCTCGGATGTTATCGATAAGCGGACATTCAGAGGTCCGAAAATTGACTCTGATCACTACCTCGTTGTCAGTGAAATTCGATCACGGTTGTCAACACAGCAAACGATGTGTTACATTATCCAGCGATTGTCGGCGGAAGGAGTATCGGCTGAGTACCGCCAGAAGCTCGACGAACGGATAAGTGCAATCAACGTTAGCGACAACATCAACGATCTATGGGAGTCGATCCATGGAGCGGTGAGCACAACAGCACGAGAAGTGGTAGACACTACACAGAGGCGTCCCAGGACGGGTTGGTTCGATGTGGAGTATCAGAGAGTGACGTTGAGAGAAGAACGTTGCCAGAAGCCAGAAGATGTTGGTGTCGGGTACCCGATCGAATAGAGATCGGTACAAGGAAGTAAGAGCAGCCGAAAAACGGACCCACCGCAGGAAGAAAAAAGAGTACGAAGAACAAGTTATTAGTGAGGCGCAGGAAAAATGGAGCAGAACGATATGCGGAGGTTTTATGTGTCTGTCAATGGCGTGCGGAGAAAAACAACGCCATCTCCCGTCATGAGGAATTTGCTGACAGATAAAACCGAAGTGGCTGCCTGGTGGAAGTAACACTTCGAGACTTTGTTTAATAGTGGAAGTGACGGTGCATCGGTGAGCAGAATAAATATTAGCGACAATGGACTCGGATAATGGATAATGTTAACAAAGCTGTTAAAGAGCTGAAAAACAATAAGGCTGCGAGGAAGGACCAGCCCCCGGCTGAACTTCTCAAACATGGCAGTGAGCAGCTTTATGAAGTTCTGCACCATATTATGTCGAAAATATGGGAAGACGAGGAAATGCCTGCTAGCTGGGTAGACGGCCTCATTTGCCCTCTCTTTAAGAAAGGTTTGGGTTTCCACACTGGAGTTTGGGTTCTCTTTTTAAGAAAACTATGGGTTTCCAGACTGTAGTGCGTCAATTACCGAGGAATAACCCTCCTTAATTCGGCATACAAAATTATGTCCCGTATTCAGTTCAACAGATTGAGACCGCTTGAAGAGTCCTTCGTCGGCGAATACCAAGCAGGTTTTCTTGAGGGCCGATCAACGACGGATCAAATGTTTACCATGAGACAAATCCTTGATGAATTCCGGGAGTACAACTTGCAGACACATCATCTGTTTATTGATTTCAAGGCGGCGTACGATTCAGTGAAACGGAATGAATTATGGCAAATTATGCTTGAACATGGTTTTCCGGCGAAACTGATACGGCTGATTCGTTTAACGTTGGACGGATCGAACTCAAGTGTAAAGGTTGCGGATGAAATATCGACGTCATTTGTTACCTTAGATGGATTAAAGCAGGGTGATGCACTCTCGAATCTAGCGATTATGAGAGCTGGTGTGCAAAGAAGCGGTACCATTATCACATATGCGCATATGCGACCTCCTGTGATTTGCGGACGATATCGATATTATCAGGATTGATCGCCGTGCCGTGGAAGAGGCTTTTGTGCCTTTTAAGAGGGAAACAGCGAGGATTGGACTCACGATCAATACCAGCAAAACGTTGTACATGTTCGCTGGCAATCAACGTACGTTCATTAGTAGTGGTGGTAGCGAAATGGTGCTGGATGGTGAAAAATTTGGTAGAAGAATTTGTTCATCTTGGAACATTAGTGACGTGCGATAATAATGTTACCCGCGAGGTGAAAAAGCGTATTGCAGCTGAAAATAAAGCTTATTACGGACTTCGTAACCAGTTCAAGTCTCGTAGTCTGCAAACGAAAACATAACTCGCGCTGTATACTACTCTGATTCCGGTTGCTTTATACGGCCATGAAACATGAACGTTAAAGGAGGCTGATCGGAGAGCTTTCGGAGTGTTTGAGCGTAAGGTGCTGCGGACAATACTCGGCGGTAAACAGGAGAACGGTATCTGGCGGCATCGCATGAACCACAAATTGTACCAGGTGTATAAAGGGCTGAATATTATTAAGCTTATACAACACGGCATACTACGGTAGGCTGGTCACGTTGTTCGTATGCCGGAAAAACGTCAAGCGAAGATAATATTTAGTAGAGAAACCGGAAGAGGCCACAGGCCGCGTACACGATGGCTTTTTGCAGTTGAAGAGGACCTGAGGGCGCTCAATATTCAGGGCGACTGGAAGCGTTTGGCACAGGATCTAGTCCAGTGGAGAAGGATACTCCATTCGGCGTAGGTTCATCAAAGAGCTGTAGCCCATCAACTCAACAACAACATGTGTGTTTCCACATATATGCTATGCAAATTTACATAGCCGTTATAAGAGAAATTCTATAGTCAAAATTGCTACACATAATGAATATGATTGGATTATTTTCAGTGATACACTAACTTTCCTCTCCTTTCCCAACTGATGACTGGAGCCGTAGGAAGTAAATACCAAACTTTATTCATTTGGATCGTAGCGCAATATACACCACTTCTAACCAGTCACGGAGAAGCAACCATTGACAAGTACAGTCAGTCTTAACTAAGTTAAGTTACGCTATATCTTTGTTTAGATATTCAATTTTTGATTGTCTGAGCCTTCCAGAACTAGCAGAAATAATTACGTACTTCCAGAAAGTTTTAAACAATTTTATGGAAGAGCAGATACTGTTAAAAACTTTAAGACTTCTTTCAAAATCTCAATACATCGTTGAGTAATTTTTGGAATGAAAAGAATTCCTCAAAGACTCTGAGAAGCCTTTCAGGATATATTTCTCTTCTACAACTCCTGGAAACCTTCACGATTGTCAGTTTAACCTCTGATAAACTTTCAAACCTCTGATTAACTTTGGAACGTTTTAATATCTTTATAGATCCTGAAGTTGAAACAGTATTGATAGTATTAGATCTTTTAGTTATCCATATGGTATGTTCTTATCATAATTATGGGTAGGGCTGTTCTACCCAGGTATTTTCATGCATAGGACATGTCCTACTTGTCCCACCCACTCACTCACGGCGCCACTGAGCATAGATATCATTGTAATTTTTTTCGATTTTGATTTTCTTTTTCCGAGGGAAGAACTGTTTTTAAATAATTTTGGAGCGCAATGTTCAATTGGGTAAATCTTCTATAGCAAACAAAGGGACTGGAAACTGCGTCTAATGCAATGTGTTGCGAGCAATTCGGATAATGATAGGATGTACTCAAAAGTGTGTCTCACATTTTTATACACACACAGACATGCATACAGACATAGAGACATCACCTCAATTTGTCGAGCTGAGTAGATTGATACATAATACTATAGGTTTCCGAGCCTTCTATCGAACATTAGATCATGAAACGGTCCTACTAGTATACGAGAAAAAATTAGTGTAACCTTGAATTATGGATCAGCTATTTTTCACAGTTATGAAATCAATTTAATCAACCCATGTGTCCAGCACATTTTCGCCAATTCAATTCGATTTTCGGCTTTGCCTATGTTGTTTTCAACTAATTCAAGAAGTTATCAACACCTTGGAATAATTCGAATGTTGAGGATTGCTATTGCCTTAATTAAAATATTTCCCATCCACAAATGCACCGAGATAAATTCTGAGTGCCCTAAGTAATGCTGTATGAGTGGTAGACACCACCATCGCTAGGTGAATTGATTTGTTTTCTTTTTTCAACTCGCATTTATTTCAAGATCTTCAAAGAAGCAGTCTGAAAAAAATCGCACCTTGTTTGTATAATATAATTCGAGGTTCACAGTGCCATCTAAAATACTAATAACTACTACATAATACTAATAACTAATAACTTTTACATTTTCTTTTGCAGTCATTTTCGTAGTTCAACTGTAGAATACGGCGCCACATTCAATTTCCTTTTAAGATCGTTTTATAATTCCTCAAAACTCACAAAAATTTTGAACTTTCTTATCTAGGTATAAACATTGTTAGCTTCAATATATGATTTTTTCAAAGATGGAATCATTCAAATCAAAACGATTTCGGTTATTTTTTATTGATGTCATATTATTTCCGTTTTGCTCAATGATAAAAGGATAAAGAATACGTTTGTTATCTGACGGCTTATGACGGTTTATCACACTTTGCATCTCTTATCATGGCTACTGTTTGCAACACAGAACTTACCGTACGAAGATCTCGATTCAGCTACAATAATCTAAACTAATAGAAATGAATCATGTACAATAAAAAATTATTGGTCGAAAGCCGTCAACGAAAGTAGCGTCCACGCGCGCCAAAATACGAAGGGATCAAACTATTCTCGAGCCAGGTAAAAAAAGTTAAACCACATTCGCGCGACGAGTGCCAACCGACAACTGACTGTGATCCAAGCAGAAATTGGCTTCCTGCCCTGTTGATCGAAGTAGACCGTTGCACACCGGGCCACCTCATCGTCGGTTTCTTTTTCCGTCGGCAACAAAACAAAAATGTCTTATAGATAAATCGGCGGCGGGCTGGGTGGTAAGGGTACGTCCCGGGAAAGGTGAGCAGACGAAAACATTGCATCACGCATACCTACATCCGCGAGTTGTGGCAAACGGCAAATACCACAGTTCGGAAGAGTCTACATCTCTCGACAAATGCTACCACTGGCGATTAGTTGGATATGTACATCTACCGGCACGTATCTGCATTGTCAACCATCATCCGACATGATGTGAGATGAAAACTAATACCGTCCACTTCTGGTGGTTTCCTATAAAATGCGTCGTAGCTGGCGGAGGGTAATCACAGTTGGTATTGTTTTTTTATTCTTTCATTAGTTTGCCCGGTGGATCCCCTCAAGCTGATCTTTTGTTACAGATCACCTCAAATTTCAGCAAAAAATAAGCATTTAGTTTTCATTTCGATGAGACCTGATAAGCTAAAATGAATTGGTTTGATCAGGTGTATTCAATACATATTAGGGTATGAACTATTTACGTATCGACATCATCCTACGAGAATTTGATAACTTCTATTTCAATAAATTTTACTTGGTATATTGCTTTTGGCAAAGAAGCGTAATAGTTCTAACATTTGGATTCTGTCGCTCGAAAAAATGTTAATCATGCGAAAAAAAATATATATGTTAGGGAAGATCCATTATTTACGTAACGCAAAAATTTGCCATTTTCAACACCCACCTCCCCCCTATGTCACACTTTTAATTCTATATTTTAAAATTGTTTTTGTTGTTGTTGTTGTTGTTGCACCTAAATCTTTCATTCCCGGGTAGGATTGGAATAGATACATGAGGGTAAACTCAGTAATGTCAACCCTATATACCGCTTGTTTGGAGGAAACGCTGTACCGTGTCTCTATGTGTGAGCCAACGGGTTGACGTTTCTCGTGTGAGTAGGTAGATAAAACATGGGGTACTCTAATAAATTATCATGAGCAATGTTACACGCAAATATGGGATACATATTTTAGCTACAATATGGATATTGTCGCGGTCGTCGCTGTCCGGTACACCTTTTGTTGGCGAAAATAGGACGCTCCATACGATCCATATGATTTGACAGATCTGTTCCCAACATGTTTTGGACAGCAGAACAAGGGGAACCGAAGCGACAATCTTTATCTTATAACTAAAAAATATTTTTTACTAGTCGACTCGGTAGACGTTGTCCTGCATAGTAGGCGAAATTTTGCCCATACAAAGTTTCCATACGATTCTTAATTTTAGTTTTTCACGATCTCTTCATCCTTACTCGTGACTTTTGCATGAGGGAATATCATATAAACCCGTCGGAAACGATAACGAACATATTTGCTGAAGAGATGAAGAAAATCCATCCAGCCGTTATCGAGTTATGCGGATACGAACACAGATCATTTCATTTTTATTAATATAGATAGATAGATATGGCCATTGGTTGCACAAAAATTGAAAAATTTCTTTATTAATAGAGATTTATAAATTTTCTTACTCTTTCCAAAATTTTCTTTTCTTTATGCCGTATTCCGATATACTGAACAGAAAGAAAAAACTAAAATTTCTTGCGAAGAAAAATATTAGTTCACTTATATTCCATTAGATGTCCTTTGACTTCTATTTGTATACTTATTGTTCAAAACATCCTCATATCGAAAATAAAGCTTGCTGTCGCTTATAGTTACCGAAATAATGGAGGGAAAAAATGATAAATATTCAATCTAGTGATGAAAATATGCAGTAATAGCTGACTGTCTGAAAATAACGAATGCTCTAACTTTCTTACTTCGGTGTATTAACCATTAGCATTTGGCAAAGCTTTAGCTTAGCTTTAGCTTAGCTTTAGCTTAGCTTTAGCTTAGCTTTAGCTTAGCTTTAGCTTAGCTTTAGCTTAGCTTTAGCTTAGCTTTAGCTTAGCTTTAGCTTAGCTTTAGCTTAGCTTTAGCTTAGCTTTAGCTTAGCTTTAGCTTAGCTTTAGCTTAGCTTTAGCTTAGCGTTAGCTTAGCTTTAGCTTAGCTTTAGCTTAGCTTTAAGCGTTAACAGCTTTAGCTTAGCAGCTTTAACAGCTGTTAGCTTAGCAAGCTGTTAGCTTTAGCTTAGCTTTAAACAACTTTAGCTAGCAACTGAGCAACTTTAGCTTAGCTGTTAAACTTTAGCTTTTAGCAGCTGTTAAGCTTAGCTTTAGCTGAGCTCCCACTGTTAGCTGAGCACAGCAACCACCACCTGTTAGCTTTCCTTTGTTAAACACCCTGAGCTTAGCTGTTCCCAGCTGTTCAGCTGTTCAGCTCCCACCCCACCCCAGCCCAGCACCCCACCCCAGCTGTTGAGCTCCCTCCAGCTCCAGCTGTTCAGCAGCTGTTGAACAAGCCCCAGCTCCCATTTAAACACTTTGAGCAACCCAGCTGTTCCCAGGCTTTCCACCCCAGCCTCAGCTCCCAGCTGAGCCCACTCACCCCACCAGCTCACCCCAGCTGTTCCAGCTGGCAGGCAGCCTCAGCTCCAGCTTTCCCCAGCCCCAGCTTCAGCTGTTAGCCCCTGTTCCACCAGCCTGTTCCACCAGCTTTAGCTTCCCACTGCACAGCCCTTTAGCTCCCACTGACCAGCTTTAACTAGCTTTTTAGCTTTAAGCTTAGCTGTTAACAGCTTTAGCTTTAGCTTAGCCCAGCTACAAGCTTAGCCCCCACTTTAGCTGCTTTAGCTTAGCTTTAACTTAGCTTTAGCCCAGCCCTTTAAGCTTGCTGTTAGACTTTAGCCTCTGTTAGCTGCCTTTAGCTTTATTAGCTTTAGCTTAGCTTTAGCTTAGCTTTAGCTTAGCTTTAGCTTAGCTTTAGCTTAGCTTTAGCTTAGCTTTAGCTTAGCTTTAGCTTAGCTTTAGCTTAGCTTTAGCTTAGCTTTAGCTTAGCTTTAGCTTAGCTTTTGAATTCTGCGTACTTTTAATTATGATAGTTGATTGTGCATATATGTACCATGATATTTAAATTTTTCGGATGTTTTGAAATGTTTGTCTTGAAAAAAAATGAAATCAAATAGTGAATCAAACACAATTCTTCTTATTTTTCAATGGCTCTACATTCCTACTGGAACTTGGCTTGATTTTCAACTTAGCGTTCTATTAGCATTTCCACAGTTATTTATTGAAATGCTTGCCATTGCATGAGTATGTATCTTGAGTGGCAATGAAATACAACGGATGCATGCCCAGGGAACCGAGAATATTTCCCACATTATTTAGCACTCGTTATTGGAAGTGAAGACTCAATTATACCGTCAAATTTCATCCCAGAAAAATCTCGTATCGAATTTCTCCCACAAAAATTTCGAAGAAATTTAAATTTTCGTTTTCTATTTCATCTGTCAAAAAATTTCTTCCACACTTTCGTCGGAATTCCAAAATAAGGAAATTTTAAAATTTCTTAGGGCCGCTTTCTTCACCCCCGCTTAGTCGCTAAACCATGTTTAAGCGTATGGGTAAGCACCGCTTAAGAGTTAAGCGGAGGTGAAGAAAATTCAGTCGAAGATAAAATTTTCAGCACAAAAACTCACTCGCGATAAGATAGAATATATTTTAAAACTCGAAATTTATCAAAAAATATTAAAATGGCTCAAAAATATGTGTTTCTACCTTTCAGAACACGCGCCAATTTTTATAACACAAGCACGCACGAATTGCATTTTATACACAACACTATACTGCCGTTAACCGCAAGTCGAGCACATCTGTACATATATGGGCCTCCATATACAGATGTGCTCGACTTGCGATTAGCGGCAGTATAGTTATGCGTATATTATTGATGTAGCTCTTAAAGCTAAAAAGAGAGATGCTGACATTCCTTTAGAATGTTCTTCGGGACACCCAGACCTTCCAGCTAAAGATCAAATTAGTTTTGGGTCACGCAAACATTTCTATTCTGCGTTGCCTTTTGGACATTTCTGCATTTGATTCTAAATATAATATCTTTCTATATTATGCAAAAATTAGTTTTAAAACCTAGGCATCTCTACATCGCCACCAATGACGTCAAAGCCAATATGATTCATCGATTAAAAACCCTTCCACAAAGCAATGACGCAAAATACGTTGCAATTGCATTATTTCATGACAATCCATAAAACTTCGAGAAGCTTCATACAACCACACAGTCGCCAGTCACAGATGGAAACGAACATGATGATAGTTTTCCACATTATGGCACGTCTACTGTGTGTGCTTTAAACTTGTGTACGGGCTTGTAGTTATTCAATACAACCTCGAAAGACCTGTTCGGATATTGCCACTACTCTGGGCCGCTCGCACACCGGGCTTAGGTAAGTCGCTTAGAGAAACCGCACACCTGTGATGAATGGCGATGTCTACATCTTGTTGTTTCCATATTGTTATGTGTAGTTATAAGCATAATAAAAATATTTTCCTCTGCTAAATCATCATCAGCGAACCCGCCCCACTGTGTGTCGGCGCTCGTGACGTGACGACGTGTTTGATTGGCGTGAATTTAAACAGAAGCACCAACTTAGCTGATGGTGAGGTAGTTGACCTGTACAAGGATCCTCCAACACGCACGGAAGAAGGTGGTAATTATCACACTCCTTTCTTCGCCAATCGAAAGAATCGTTATGGTCTTTGTGAGCTTGGTATTTACAAGGAACGAAACATGCACAGAAATGAACTCGTGACGTTATTCGTTTCATTGGCGTCCAACAGGCGATGAACGCAATCGATATCCTTGGTAGTGTTCCAACAGACGATTTGCAGCAAATTACTTTGCGCTTGAATTGTCGGTATGCACCAACAATGATTCTAGATGGTCATGGGATAATGCAATAAGTGTATAGGGTATTTGTTGTATTATCAAAAACATACTCCAATGTTCTTAATATTCGCAAAATGGTGATTTGTCTTAATTAGTGCCGTTTGATATTGCTATCATACACGTTCAGTGCGGAAAAAACATAAACACGAAAAATATAATAATTGCTGCTCCAGTTTTTTATAATCGATTGAGATTGATATGGGCAGTGGGCACATGGATATGATATGATGAACGAATCTTGTAACTGCTGGTGTCGTCCACACATTTATGCATTGGATCCAAACGATCCAACACGTCCCAACATAACTCGCCAAGCAGTAAGAGTCATATCAGCTCGAGAGACCTTACGGTGGAGTACAAAGGTGGATATGCAATTGGAAATAATTTGATTATAATAGGGTATAATGACCAATATTTTATTTTTTCTCCAAGGGTCATTCAGACATATGTTATTTTCAACGAATAATGTCCTTCCCTATGACCCTCCCACCCCCTTTGTTTTCTTCCTCTGAGGATAGAAAATATGTGTACCAAATTTGGTTGAAATCGGTCTAGTGGTTTAGAAGTAGTTAGCGAACATGCAATGAATAAACCAAATGGTCAACAGGATCATTTAGATTCAAAGAAGGCAGATTTCATATGAAAACATTGACTGATTTTGAAAAAGGGATCAAACCCAAAATCACCTTATTCCGGGCAAACGTCTATTTCTAAAGAAGGAGAAACATCCACCGCACAGTGGTTCGCTCTAGAACAAAGGATGGCCAAAACCTCAAAATGTCCCTAAAAGTAGGTTTTATGTTTGTATCATGGTATTTTGAGGCTTTTTGTCACATACAGACTTGATCGTGGGTGTTGGAAGCATTGCTTTGGCAATATACAGCCGTTTATCAGCATCTCTGTGAATAGTAAATACTTTCATATTACTGCTAAATTCGGTTTTTGAAAACAGATTGTTTTACAACAAAGAAAACTAGTTAGTAATATTTCATTTAAATTCCACCATTTGATTGTTGTTTTACAGATACGTATTTTGACTCCAACAGTAACGCCATCTTCAGTGTTTCGTACTTGATTCAAGTGGTGGAATTAAATGGGGTAGTACTCTACTAAAACTGCCCCTCTACTACTGCCCCATTTAACGTACGGATGTGAATTACTGTCAAATGCTCCAAACAGTATTACGAGCAGATTAGACGATCCCCACCAGTGCGTAAATAAAGCCAAAATAGCAACCTCTATCATGACGCGAACTCGCACCGGTCGTTGGTAAACGGGTATGGGAAATGTAAACGCAACCTTCGGTGAATAGCGAGTTGGCAAATTTGGCGACCCGCTCCAACCGTTGCCAAACCATCACACGGAAATATAAAGTAACCCATAAATAAAAAATCTGCCGTCTGCTGAAAAATTGTTCGGGTACTCATCATCAAAACCATTGTGATGGAGGTCAGTTTAGTTTGGATTTCAACTGATTGGCGGCGCTAGTGCATATGAAATAACCTGATAGGTTAGATATCTCGAAATCTGAAAACAAGTTTAATTTGAAATACAACCGCTTGGCGGCGCTAGTGAATTGGAAATAACCTAAAAGGTTAGATATTTCGATAGTTGAAATCTTAAGAATATTGCCGTCTTCTACAAAATTGTTCGGATGATTAAAATCATCATGACGAAAGCAAGTTTAGTTAATAATACAACCGCTTGGCGGCGCTAGTGTATTGGAAATAACCTGAAATGTCAGGTATCTCAAAATATGTAATTTTTAGAATATTGCCGCCTTCTACAAAGTTGTTCGGGTGGTCAAAACCATTATGATCAACGCAGGTTTATATTAGGATATAACCGCTTGGTGGCGCTAGTGTATAAGAAATAACTTGCTAGGTTAGATATTTCGAAAACTGAAATTTTTAGAATATTGCCGTATTCCACAAAGTTGTTCGGGTGGTGAAAACCGTCATGATGCAAGCAAGCTTAGTTTTAAACACAATCGCTTAGCGGCGCTAGTGTATAAGAAATAAACTGATAGGTTAAATATCTCAAAATCTGGAATTTTCAGAATATTGCCGTATTCTACAAAGTAACTTGTCATAAGACGAGTTTGTACAATTCCATTTTATTCCACCACTTGGTTGTACCTTTGACAGATATTACAGTAAGACCATCTTCAGTGTCTCGTACTTGACTCGATTCGACTCAACTCGAGCGCCAATTAGTATTGCGTTTTCAAACTAAACTTCTGGTTTTGATTACCCTGTTTAATCTTACATAATAACCAACCTAACAGATAATTCGGATAACTTTGTAGAAGATGGCCACTACGGATTTAGAAATATTTAACCTAACAGGTTATTTCTCACACACTAGCGCCGCTATGCGTATGAATTCCAAACTAAACTAGTCTCCATCATAAATGTTATGGCTACCCGAACAACTTTGTAGAAGACAAAATCTTTCCGTCTTATGGATCTCGATCTCGATCTCACTAAATTATTGCATATAAGCTAGCGCCACCTAGCAGATGTATGTCTAGCTAATCTGATAATCACAAAATGCGTTCTGAAAGATTTGAAAATAAATAATATTTTTTTCCTGATTTTATCTATTTCCGTGTTTGTCTCAATAGCAACCGGATATTCACCACCGGTGCGAAGCATGATTGCACTTCAACAACCTTGATAGAAACAACCGGTGCGAGAACAAGTGCATAAATAAAATATGAACACATTTCGTTCCTATAATAGACACTCATTTGGATACGCATCGGTGGGGATCGTCTTACGAGTTGCTGTTAACTGTTGCGTTCGGTGGATATTCAATTTGTCATATTACTCTAGAGTTTCTCATCTTCAACCTCAACTGCTTGGCTGTTCATTTTATAATTTCTTTAAGTTCCGTTGCAATGTAGCCTTGTTTAGAATAATTAACACATCTAAGCCGAAATATTTGTATGCAAACTTCAAGCGTTCCTTGGTACTCGTGAAAGAAAATTTTGTCTTATCACGTTTTAGAACGTCCTATTATGGAAATACTTTGTTTGTACGTGGCATCCCGACTAGAAGGTCATATCAAAATTAAATCAGCCTATGTTATTATGTTATACTAATTTTTTATAACAAAATTTGTTAGAAACGTGGTGCAGGATGTTGTTAAAATATCTAAAATTTTATAAAAAATCACGCAACTGGAAACAAAAAACTATCAAATTTTGTTACAATTTCATCATAAAAATAACAAATTTTGTTAGAAATTTATAACAGAATCAGATACCAAATTTATTATTTCTGTGCAGTTGCAAATTTCTACAGCACTTGATAGGTCTCCAGATTGTGATCAACAATCAGAAATTTTTGTTTTTGTCTGAACAAGAATATTTTTCGAGAACATGAAATTAACAACATTACAAATAAGGCAACCTTTGCAAATTATATTTGCGTTGTGATATCCATAGCTGGAAGAGACTTTGCTACATCTATTTTAATTGCCTACTGTTGGGCAATTCGGTGTTAAGCATTTTTTAAATCATATTATGATAAAATCCTGTTACAACATTTGAAAGATAATGGCTACTAAGAACAAAATTCTATCAAAATAAGTTATAAATATCACAATATGTTAATATTGTGTTCAGTTTCAGTTATGCTCTCCTAGTCGGGATTGTTTGCTGGAACCAGCTTCCAGCACATATTAAAGCTTCTCAAACAATGAATGAGTGAGGTGCTTCTCTTGGTTAAACACAGGTAACTAATGGTTTAAAAAGTATCTAGGTAGAATTTATTAATTAGTTTAAATGTATGTACTCATTATAATTATTTGAATTCGCAAACCAGCTCTCCGATTGTAGAATTAAAAAAAAGGTATAAACCTTACTCTACAAGAATTAGAACAAATAAATAAATAACTCGTCCTATGATAAGTGAAGATATTCCACAAAAAAGCTCTAAATAATTTTCTTATCAAAATAATTGCTTGTTAAATACAGGCTGTCCATGGGCTAAGACAAGACGAGACAAAAGACGATCTGTTTGCTTGCTAAATTTCTTTTGTTCACACGTTATAATATATTTTTAAAGGTCAGTGGACAGTGCTGCGGAACGTTGTTTCTTGACTAAAGTTACTGTTGTCGTAGTAAATTTCATACAAATTTCAAACGACTTGTGCTCTGTTCAATTACAATCAACTCTCAAAAATTTGAATGACTATTGAAATAGCAAATGTTATAGTTTAAGCAAAGTAGAATATAGTAGTAGTGTGTGATGGAATCGCGGTAGCTTTATTCATCTGTTATGATTGTTCAAATAGTTGTTTCGGTTCAGCTTTTCAGTTCAAATATCAGTACCAACATTGTCTATTGCTGGCAAGAATAGTTTAGCTCAAGCTCAAACATGAGAATTTGAAACTCTTTATACCTAGGTAGAATCATTTTGATTGCAAAGTGATGAACCATGCTTATATCCAATACTATGAGTTGCCATATATGCCACAGAAAAGTTTTCAGCATGATTACATATTTCGGAATAAAAGACAAAAAAAAATTCCAACAATAAAATTCATGAGGAAAAAAACTAAAATTGGTAGAATCTCGGATGCCATGAACAAAACAAATTTTGGAAGTAAGACACTTCAATCTAATAATTAGAAAAAGGCATTTTTAAGGTTCTTGTGAACAAAAAATACGCATTTGTAAGGTTTCAAATAGAAACAGACCAAAAAATACTAAGCACATTTCAAACTAAAACGTTAAAAAAGCAGCTTATCGCAACTTTTCGCAAAACAAAATAGTGATTAATAGAAAGCTATTGCTTTCAGCTTTGTAATGAGCATAGAATCATTATGGGCACTCATTTGCGCCTATACTTTTGGAGCACTTCAATAAAACAAATGTGAGTATTTTAAATAAATTTGTATATAAAGTTAACTTAAGTTGAGTTCTGTCACCTATATTTGACATAGGCATACTATTTAAGACCCTGATAATGCAGTCTTGAAATAATATTGGGGTTAGCGATGTAATTGAAGCCGTACGATGCTGATCTAAACGCTTTGTCAAACAGCGTTTTTGATTGGAAATCAACAATCATGTTCAATTAAAAATGATGTAACAAAGTCAAAACTCAATAGAACTTCTCCAAATTTCGAATTTGAATCACATAAGTATTCTATAAAATGAGAAAAATATAATTCCGACCGAAATAAAAATTTCTATTTTTGAGGTTTTGGCTGCCTTCGAACCATTGTACACCGATGTCTTATTTCGGGCAAACGTCTATTTTTAAAGAAGGGATCACATTCACCACCCCGAAGGAAACACATTAATCATTGCTTTTCACTGGGTAAATCATGATTTCTATGAAGCGTTGAGTTGATCGATAACTAAACAATACCACTCCCCCACAACTTCCCCTTTTTCAACATTAACCCACTATCGTCGTCTCCTTAATATGAAGAAATCAAATTTGGCTGAAATCGGATAAAGGGAGATCAGAAGATACACTGAGGTGATTAAGAGCTGAACAATGCCAGTTCCTCCTCAAACTTCCCGTTTTCTAAATATCATCCCTAACCCCTATCTTCGTCTCCTTAACACGTACGTCCCCAACCCCCATTTTACGACAAAACTCAAAATTCAAAACCATGCAGCTCAGCCAATTTCTAACGGATTTTCAAGCAATCTTCTGGAATCGATCACAAAATTCCTATAGTTTTAGGAACCGAGATCAATTTTTGTGCAATGGCCGTGGTTCCGGATATATTCCGGGGAGTACTGGGGTTACCTCCCTCCCGGAAAAAATGGTCACTGGCAGATCGGTTTCGAAATCCATCGTGCGACATGTCAAACTTCATGATTTTGCCAAATAAGTACACTGGAGTACATTTCGGTGATTTTCGATCGAATTGGCCACCCTCCGGGTACTTCCAGGGCCTGGTTCCCTTGGAGAAGTGGCCAATTTTCATTCGCTCTTGGAACCCATCTTGCGACGTATCAAACTTCATTATTTTGCAAATTAAGTACACTGGAGGACATTTCGGCGATTTTCGATCGAATTGGCCACCCTCCGGATACTTCCAGGGCCTGGTTCCCTTGGGAAGTGGCCAATTTTCATTTGCTCTTGGAACCCATCTTGCGACATATCAAACTTCATGATTTTGCGAAACAAGTACACTGGAGGACATTTCGGCGATTTTCGATCGAATTGGCCACCCTCCGGGTACTTCCAGGGCCTGGTTCCCTTGAGGAAGTGGCCAATTTCCGTACAATCTTGGAACCCATCTTGCGACATATCAAACTTCATGATTTTGCAAATTAAGTACACTGGAGTACATTTCGGCGATTTTCGATCGAATTGGCCACCCTTCGGGTACTTCTAGGGCCTGGTTCCTATGGGGAAGTGGCCAATTTTCGTTCGCTCTTGGAACCCATCTTGCGACATATCAAACTTCATGATTTTGCAAAACAAGTACACTGGAGGACATTTCGGCGATTTTCGATCGAATTGGCCACCCTCCGGGTTCCTCCAGAAACTCCTCCCGGATTTCACCTGGAAGCGCCTTCAGGAATTCCTCCAGGAATTCATCTGGAAGTTCCTCTCGGAATTCCTCCGGAGGTTCCTGCAGGAATTATTCCGGAAGTTTCTCCAGGAATTCCTCCGGAAGTTTCTCCATGAACTCTTCCGGAATTTCCTCCAGGAATTTCTATGGAAGTTTATCCGGAAGTTCCTCCAGGAATTCCTCCGTAAAACTGGAATTCCAGGAATTTCAGGAGGATTTCCTAGAGAAGCTTCCGGAATAATTCCTGGAGGAACTTCCGGAGGAATTCCTGGAGGAACTTCCGGAGGAATTCCTGGAGGAACTTCCGGAGGAATTCCTGGAGGAACTTCCGGAGGAATTCCTGGAAGAACTTCCGGAGGAATTCCTGGAGGAACTTCCGGAGGAATTCCTGGAGGAACTTCTGGAGGAATTCCTGGAGGAACTTCCGGAAGAATTCCTAGAGGAACTTCCGGAGGAATTCCTAGAGGAACTTCCGGAGGAATTCCTGGAGGAACTTCCGGAGGAATTCCTGGAGGAACTTCCGGAAGAATTCCTAGAAGAATTTCCGAAGGCCTTCCTAGAGGAATTTCCGGAGGAACTTCCGGAGGAATTCCTGGAGGAACTTCCGGAGGAATTGCTGGAGGAACTTCCGGAGGAATTCCTGGAGGAACTTCCGGAGGAATTCCTGGAGGAACTTCCGGAGAAATTCTTGGAGTAATTCTTGGAGAAGCTTCCTGAAGGAACTCCCAGACGATATCCGGGAGGAGTATCTGGAAGAATTTCCCAGAGGCATATATAGAGGAATATCTGGAAGAATGTCCAAAGGAATTTCTTGACGATCTTTTAAAAAAAACTCGTGGAGGAACTTCTGGATGAATTTCTGGAGGAACTTCTGAATAAATTTTGGCGCTTGAAACTGGTTCACGCCGATCCACGCCGCCGCCAATCACCAACGGCGTGACGCCGCTGGCTGAAAATGATCTATCACGCCACCGCCGGTTAAATTTCAATCAGCGCACAGGTCTACCTGGAAGTACCCGGATGGTGGCCAATGCGATCGAAAATCACCGTCATGGACTCCAGTGTACTTGTTTTGCAAAATTATAAAGTTTGACATGCCGCAAGGTGGATTCCAAGAGCAAACGAAAATTGGCCACTTCCCCAAGGGAACCAGGCCCTGCTTCCTTCGGGTACTTCCCGGAGGGTGGTCAATTCGATCGAAAATCGCCGAAACGTACTCCAGTGTACTTGTTTTGCAAAATCATGAAGTTTGATATGTCGCAAGATGGGTTCCAAGATTGAACGAAAATTGGCCACTTCCCCAAGGGAACCAGGCCCTGAAAGTACCCGGAGGGTGGCCAATTCGATCGAAAATCGCCTAAATGTACTCCAGTGAACTTGTTTTGCAAAATCATGAAGTTTGATATGTCGCAAGATGGATTCCAAGATTGAACGAAAATTGGCCACTTCTCCAAGGAAACCAGGCCCTGGAAGTACCCGGAGGGTGGCCAATTCGGTCGAAAATCGCCGAAATGTACTCCAGTGTACTTGTTTTGCAAAATCATGAAGTTTGATATGTCGCAAGATGGATTCCAAGATTGAACGAAAATTGGCCACTTCTCCAAGGGAACCAGGCCCTGGAAGTACCCGGAGGGTGGCCAATTCGATCGAAAATCGCCTAAATGTACTCCAGTGTACTTGTTTTGCAAAATCATGAAGTTTGACATGTCGCAAGATGGGTTCCAAGATTGATTGAAAATTGGCCACTTCCCCAAGGGAACCAGGCCCTGGAAGTACCCGGCGGGCGGCCAATTCGATCGAAAATCGCCGAAATGTACTCCAGTGTACTTGTTTTGCAAAATCATGAAGTTTGATATGTCGCAAGATGGGTTCCAAGATTGAACGAAAATTGGCCACTTCCCCAAGAGAACCAGGCCCTGAAAGTACCCGGCGGGTGGCCAATTCGATCGAAAATCGCCTAAATGTACTCCAGTGAACTTGTTTTGCAAAATCATGAAGTTTGATATGTCGCAAGATGGATTCCAAGATTGAACGAAAATTGGCCACTTCTCCAAGGGAATCAGGCCCTGGAAGTACCCGGAGGGTGGCCAATTCGATCGAAAATCGCCGAAATGTACTCCACTGTACTTGTTTTGCAAAATCATGAAATTTGATATGTCGCAAGATGGGTTCCAAGATTGAATGAAAATTGGCCACTTCCCCAAGGGAACCAGGCCCTGGAAGTACCCGGAGGGTGGCCAATTCGATCGAAAGTCGCCGAAATGTACTCCACTGTACTTGTTTTGCAAAATCATGAAGTTTGATATGTCGCAAGATGGATTCCAAGATTGAACGAAAATTGGCCACTTTCCCAAGGGAACCAGGCCCTGGAAGTACCCGGAGGGTGGCCAATTCGATCGAAAATCGCCGAAATGTACTCCAGTGTACTTGTTTTGCAAAATCATGAAGTTTGACATGTCGCACGATGGATTTCGAAGCCGATCTGCCAGTGACCATTTTTTCCGGGAGGGAGGTAACCCCAGTACTCCCCGGAATATATCCGGAACCATGGCCATTGGACAAAAATTGACTTCGGTTCCTAAAACTATAGGAATTTTGTGATCGATTCCAGAAGATTGCTTGAAAATCCGTCAGAAATTGGCTGAGCTGCGTGATTTTGAATTTTGAGTTTTGTCGTAAAATGGGGGTTGGGGACGTACGTGTTAAGAAAAGAATGTGTGTTCCAAATTTGGTTGAAATCGGTCAAGGGGTACAGAAGTTACACTGAGTTGATCGATAACTGAACAATACTCCTCCACTCTTTTCCAAAGAGCAATCCTAACACCCCTATCTCCTTAAGATAAAGAATGTGTATTCCGAATTTTGTTGAAATCGGTCAAGGAGTTCAGAAGTTATGCTGGAACATAAACACAAACATACAAACATTGAGTTATATATATATATATATATATATATATATATATATATATATATATATATATATATATATATATATGATTCTGCCAGTGGCCCTTTATGGACAGGAAGCATGGACGTTAAAAGAGGCCGCTAGGAGAGCTTTCGGGACTTTCGAGCGAAAAGTGCTGCGTACAATACTCGGAGGGAAACTAGAAAATGGTGTGTGGCGGAGACGCATGAATCGTGAGCTGTACCAAGTATCCAAAGAAGAAAATATTGTGAATCGTATAAAATACGGCAGACTTCAGTGGGTTGCTCACTTAGCGCGAATGTCGGAAGAAAGAATAGCGAAAATAGAGAACCAGATAGAGGCCGGCGACTTCGTGGAGGGCCACGAACACGCTGGCTGCACGAGGTGGAATCGGACCTGGGGACCCAGAACGTTCGGGGAAATTGGAGGAACATCGCCCAAGTCCGACGATTATGGAGCTCTACAATACGCCAGGCATAGGTATATCGACGCTGTAGCCAACCATGTATCCAGGTAGCTATTCATTAATCATAATCATAGAATTTTGCATTTAATCATTAACCATAATCATATTCATAATTGTTTTGAGTTTATTCATTAATCATCAATTTCAATCATTGCATACCTCGTTTTTATTCATTACTAGCAGGCCCGACAAACTTCGTTTTGCCTAAAATTTGTTTATTCTCTATTTAGTTCTCAAATTATGCAGAAATTTCTGGTTCATTTGTATGGGAGCCCCCCTTTCTTAAGAGGGAGGGGGGTATCGAACCATCTTAAGAACCTTTCCCGGCCCCAAAAACCTCTGCATACAAATTTTCACGCCGATCGGTTCAGTAGTTTCCGAGTCTATAAGGGTCAGACAGACAGAAATTCATTTTTATGTATATGTATAGATATAGATATAGATATAGATATAGATATAGATATAGATGTATAGATATAGATATAGATATAGATTCTTTAATCATAATCATATAATTTTTATACCTTTTAATAACCCAATTTGGAATGAAGGGTACTTGATTATTGATCACTATCACTGGCGGAGTTAAGCTGGGGCACGATGGGGCACGTTACCTACCAAATTGAATATTTTCCCTGAAATTTAATTAAATACGCCAAATTTTTCTGGGAGAAAAAACTGATTTTCCGCCAATTTGCCAATTTTACCTAATGAAATATTTTGACTCCTCGAATTTCTGAAAGAATTTCTTCAGAAATTCTTTCAAAAAATCAAGTTCAACTTCAAGTTTTTGTTTAATTTTTTAAATTATTCCCGAAATTTCTTCGAAAATTTATTCAGTAAAACTATTAGATATTGTTTGAACTTCTCTAGCAATAATATAGGAATTTACCCAGGAAATTCATTTCGACATCCCTCCAAGCATTGGATTTTCGAAAATTCAGTAGGATTTTTTTTTTGGTAAATTATTAAAGATTGAAATATGTGAAGGAATTCTAGGAAGAGTTTCTAAGGAAATTTTTAAACATGAAATTTTCGATGGAACCCTTGAAGTAATTTCCAAATGATTCCTAAAAGAATTTCTGAATGTATTTCCGAAGAGATTTCTGGAAGAATTTTTTAAGCCACATCCAAAGGTCCCAAGGAATTTATTAAAATTTGAAAGAATTCGTGGATGAAGTTCAAAGGAGTTCCAAGAATTTTCTCCTAGAGTTTTGAAAGGGATTTAAAAAAAGGGAGAAGTTCCTAAATAAATAAAGTCATACAAGGAATTGTGCTAAAAGAATTCTTTCAAAAATCTTTCGGACATTCAATTTGGAAATTCTTTTGGGAATTCCTGCGAAAAAAATCTTTTTTTTTCGAAATTCCGTTAGGAAATCGTATGAAATTTTCGGTTGTAGCTCCTCCGAAAATTCCTTTAAGATTTACTATTTTTTTCTTCAATAATCTTCATCAAAATTCTTGCAGGAATTTTATATAAATTACTCCTAGAGGAGTTCCAGAAAGAACTTTTGTATGATTTTCTAAATAATTTTTGGAAGAAATTCCTGGTGGAATTCCCAAATGTATTTCAACGGGAAATTCCGAATTAATTCTTGAAGCAAATTTTTTAAACATTTCTGAAGGAATTTCCTAAGAAATTATTAAAGGAGTTCATGAAAGAATTTTCAATAGAATTTCCAAACAAAAACCTATTGGAATTTTCATATAAATTTATAGATTTCTACTTGAATTCCTTTTGACTCGTGAAAGAATTCCTTCTGGAATAACTGAAGAAATTCCTTCGGTTTCGAACAAACGGAAAAAAAAGTTGCGGCTACTTTTATAGAGTGTTGATTTTTGCCCATGAATTGATGAAAAAAGAAAGTTTATTTAGGGGAACTGTTCCGTTTTTCATCTCACTGTACATATATTCATCGCATCGAGAAACAAAGAAATACAGCACAGAATTCGTCGCTTCTTTTTGCTAACATACGTGCTCACTGCTGAAAAAAATACAAAAATAATAAACAAAAAAATACCTTTTCATTGCTTTGTTTTTCATGGGATGGAAATCAGAGCTATGAGATGGATTCAAGGAGCAGTAACCCTATTTTAGAAGTCTTCATGAGCATGAGCATGAGCAGGATAACCGTACAATTCGTAGTTGCTACTCCGTGATTGATTAGAACTTGCGAAATTGCACAGGGAACCAATTGAATGGAGCTTGGGTTTAGCTATCATTCTCAATGTGCAAATTTCGGAATTTCAATGCATTTTACTAAGTCAATTACGGCACCGGCCACGTCCTTACGGTCATCAAGGGAAGGAAGGATTATTAGTTCAACTCTCGTTGCTACTAGAGACCGAGTATACCTCTGGATCTCCACGATAGTCTTAGGATAGGATATTGTGTTAGTATGAAGGGATATATTATCTGGATTCACTTTGGTAAGTGATGCGATCTATGGGATAGGAATAGGGTATCTGTTCCTATATCAATAACAATAAGGCAATGGGCATATAAAATGCATTGATTTCTCACCCAATAATCAAGAAACATGAAAACAATTATGCTCGGCTAACGTAATTTTTAATTGAAAACAATTTGGTAACTTCAAAAATGAAATTATTATCACATTATAGAACTATTTAGCTAAAAACATCATCACCGCCATGTACCTATTTCAATAACATTCAAAAACAGTTAATCCTATGCTTGTACCTATATCAATAATACTGGTTCCAACACAAAATACGCACACTATTACTTGTGCGTATACGTAACGATATGATTGCAGTGATGCCGAATTCTTCAATGTTTTGTATTTGAGTTCAAATATAATTACAAAATTGCAGTTTTTATTGTAGTTTTATCAACTTATCAGTTTAGTTTTATGTTTGTCATAGATTATTTTTTCGATATACCTTATTTTACAAACATAAGAGTTGAATTTCACAGTAAAAGTTCATTCAAGCATTTTTGAAATAAAAATCTAGGTCGGCAACCCTTGAGAGTACTGCAAGCCATGTAAACAGTTTGGAATACGGACAAGGATAATTTAGACGTTGTTCGAAATAAACCTATATCAAACTATAGGAAATCGCGTTAGTTTTTCAAATATAATTATATTTATAGTGAAAATGTGATGTGCTTTATATGTTGTGAAGTGAATTTTGAAAGGATACATTTGTGTTAGCTTGAAATTGAGTGGAAAACAACGGCGTGAAAGCAGATGAATCTGCTAGTAGCAATCCAGCAGTGCATCAAACCATCAGTTCAGAGGTAGGAAAATGAAAATAAAAGTGCTTTATAATATCTTTTAATTATTTGATTCTTGTGCATTAAAACATTACTGAAACAAAATATTGAATGATATTCCAAACATTCAAGAATGTGTTCCATCCATTATTGTGTACATACGATTTGTGAAATTGAAATTAAATTGATTTTTTATTTGGTTTATCAACGGTTGGGATTAATATACGGGCTGTTATTAATATGGGAACAGATACCCTATATGAATTCTAGAAGTAAATTCTAATGGGATTCATTTTTTACAATTAGAATTTGAATGCTATTGGATTCTAATACCACGCACACGTCTACCACACCATCGCTACCCGGACGTCAACCCCACACATTCTTACTTGTATGAGGCCTGCACGAGCATAGCGACCGTGTATAGCATTCGTATGCGGGTACAAATGAATACCAATCTATTTTTACATTTTATTTACTGCTACTAAGTAACAGGTAGCTTTTTATGACAATTCTATATTTAGAATCATGCTTGCTAGCAATGAGAATTTAATTTGCAAATAGATTGAGTTATATGATTAACGAAATTATCTAATAGGAAATTGGAAAGGGCCAGGGATCAAACCCTTAATCTCCTGCTTATGAGGCAGAAGCAGTGACACAAGGCCACCAAGCACCCTAGGAGCAGTAGCCCTATTTTAGAAGTCTTCAGAGGCAAAAATGACAAAATAATGGGCTTCAATTGCAAAATTAAAGTAAATTAGGCCGTTACATATTTCATATTAAAATTATGTCCAACTGCTCTTCTTGCATGTGAAATAGCTGGTTGTCATGCCAGCGCGCTTGTTTTATTTTTCGGTATTTTACCTCTTATGCAAGGCTACTTCATACCAATTTATGTTATCGACGTCGTCGCTCTTGCTCGGGTTTAGCAATATTTTCTGAAATTCCTTCAAATATTTCATCGGAAATTCTATTCCCTCGACTCCAGTAATTCCTTCGGACTATTTTTCAGGAATTTCAGGATTTCTGAAGGTGTTTACTAAAGGAATGTCCGACATTCTTGAATTTCTCTGGGTCCAATAATTCCTTCGGAATTTCCTCCAGGTATTCTTTCGAATAATCCCCAGGAAATTACTTTGGAGACAGTTCCCCAAATTCCTTTGGAAATACATCAAGATATTCCCTAAAGAATCAAAGAAGGGATTAGGAATAAGGAATACTTGCGTCTTGGGAATTTCTTCGGAAATTCCTTCCGAAATTTCTTCAGAAATTACTTTGGAAATTTCATCGGAATTCCTACGGAAAATTCTTCGACAATACCTAAGGAAATTTTCTGGAAAACCTTCCGAACTTCTTTTAGGATAATTTATTTAAGAATTCCTTTGGAAATTGCTTTAGGAATTCCTTTGAACTTTTTTAAGGAATTGCTTCAGCAATTATTCCAGTAATTTCTTAAGAAATTCCTACGAAATCTCTAGAAAGAAATTCTCGTAATTTTTTTAAACATTTCTAAAGAACTTCATTCAGGAATTCTTTCGATCAGGGAATCATTTTTTTTTTGAATGCGCCTGCGAAACAAGCGACAAAAGAGAACCGACGACAAAGCTTTGTTTTTGTCGGAGATAATAATGACAAAGATCCGAAAAATTTTGTCAGCAACAAAAAAGAAAACAATCTTGTTGCTAACTTTTCATCCCGTTATTTTGCATTATTTGTAGTGAAAACTTCGGTTTTATGCTATCATAGTTTCTGCTTTTATGGAAATATTCGAGAATCTAACAATGATTACAAAATTAGCAGCGTATTTTCAGAGATATCAGAGCATGCAAGGCAAATGATTCTTGACATATTGTGTTCGGGTTCTGATAAAGGTTTGTCGCTAGGTGCGTTTGTCAGTAACAACCCAAGTAACCGTAAGCATTAAAATAAGCAGTACGTGCGACTATAACGCTATCACAGGGCTAACAAACTTTCTACTGGCTCTATAATAGCCCTATATAGCCGAAAAGGCGAAATAAAGTGCTAATGGTTACCTGGGAAACTCTGTTGATGACAAAGAGTATATTGTTAGGCGTTGCTCGAATATTGATTCCCTGCTTTCGATTTGTTTAAGGAATATCTTATTGGAAAAATTCTTCCAACAAAATTTCCGGAATCAATCCAGCAGGAATTTCGGTATGGATTTACTGAAAGGAAGGATTCCTGGAAATAGTTCGGAAGGATTTCCGGAGAAATTTACAAAGTAATTTCCAGAGATTTTTCCGAAGGAATCGTTGAACGAATGTCAAAAGAAATTCCTGACGTAATTTTCTAAATTGTTCCTGGAGTGAATTCCTGGAGTAGTTCCCGGAATAATTTCTGAAGGATTGCATAATTCCAGAAATTTTTAAATCAATTTCATGAGAAAAGATTTTGGGAAAATGCCTTCCCAACACAATTTCTGTAGGAATTCCTGAAGGATTTTTGTAGGTATTACCAAAGAATTTTTCAAATGAATTCTAAAGAAATTCCTGAAAGAATTCGTAAAGAAAAAAACTGAGAAAATTTTCAAAATTTCTTTAAAACGGACTGAAACTTTTGTAGGAGTATATATATATATATATATATATATATATATATATATATATTTTTTTTTTTTTTTAACGAAGGTAATGGAAATCTGCAACCAGACACCTGGGGAGGCGAACCCAGGTAGTGTGGGGATGGGATCACCACTCCCGACCCACTAAAACCAACTCCTTCCTCTCCAGTCATTCCCCCGGCCCGCAATTAAGCAATACTTCGGGGGATGACTATTGGGCATTGCGCCCTCTCCATGACGTACACAAGTGCACGTATGCGCCTCAACTCTTCGACACTCCCCATGCAACACATTTGCACAAGACACACTGGCACCACATGTGCCCCAACACTCACCTGCCTATGCCGCTTGAATGACTGCAAGGATCAAATTTACAGGTACCCTGCAGGGGGTACCCCATGCCGCCATCTCACAACATAGACAGTCCTCATTCAGTATGGTGTTCACCCCGTCCTGCAACAGGGTGGCACCACTTGTCTACCAAGCCGGAGGCGACCCTAGGTTGGTTGCTCCTATGCCGCTCCTACCTCAGCTACGTGGCAGACCCTTTCATGTCTCCTATTTCTGAGGTGCCGCAGAAGCACTCCTGCCAGTCATAGCGAGACTTTCGTGTCCCCTACTTCTGAGGTGCCGCAGAGGTATCTGCCCCCCGACACTCCTGCCAGGCCTAGCGAGACTTCACTCAATCCGTCCCTGGCAGCCGGATCACACTACTGCCTAAGCAGCCACTCTGACCATACGTACCATGCGAGTCTAACTTGTGTGCTCGCTCATACATTCAGTCCCAATCGCTTGCACCACTTGTGCACCACTCTCTTTGACATTCAGTCACTCACTCAGTGGGGTTGTAATACCCCATCTCCCATTTTATCCACTCTGTGCACCTCCTGTGCATCGTTTGGGCGTGGAACACCCGGCACGTCAAGCGTGCCTAACACTCACCTACCCAGGCTTTGGTCCTGCCAATAGGTCCCCTGTTAGGTACTTTGCTGGCAGCACCCACCCATTGACATTTCAGCCCAGGTAGTCCTCAGCCAATGTGCGGTGGTCTCCCATCCTGGAACGGGGTCGCACCACTACCTTACATGTCTCCGATTTCTGAGGTGCCGCAGAAGCATCAACCCCCGACACTCCTGCCAGACGCAGCGAGACTTTCGTGTCCCCTACTTCTGAGGTGCCGCAGAGGTATCTGCCCCCCGACACTCCTGCCAGGCCTCACCAGACTTCAGTCATTCTAACACTACCGACCATGCGTACCATGCAGAGACTTACTTGTGTGCTCACCCATACACTCGGTCCCTCATTCTGTGGGGTATTACGAGTAATACCCCAACTCCCATTCGCTTGCACCACATGTGCACCACTTGGGGTGTGTGGGTACCACCCACTGCCACCCGCTTGCCGCCGAAGCAGCCCTCACTCTGTGGAACCTCCACAGGCTCCGTTAACGACCTGGCTAATTGTTTCACCCCCCAGGCCATTCATCCTTTCGGCACGGGTCGCCTGACACCTTGGGATTCGGGGTTAGGGGCTTGTATGCTTTAAGCGGCACACGGTCGCTTGATAAGGTTTGCTTGCGGATATGTGGTTTTTGGGAGGGAATTAACAGCGCCCCCTGTTAACCCCACCACCTCCTAGGCAGAACCCCCTGACTCACAGACGGCTGGGGAGGGGTCGTCAAGCCCTTGGACATGGTCCCTGCTGCCCGCAAAATGTTCTACACTGAATTTTCCTAGATTCGAACTGCTGACCTTTGGGGTGGAAAGCGCTTACTTTACCCCTAAACCATCGGGACACACAATGTAGGAGTATATAGCTGGACCATCGTCATCGTCAGAGGACATCCCGGAGAATTCCCTGAGGAGCTCCAAGAGAAATTCTCGGAGGAGCTTCTGGGTGAATTTCTATATAAATTCCTGAAGAAAACTAAATGAATTCCAGAAAGAAAGCCTGAATGAATTCTGGAGAATTTTCCGGAAGAATTTTCAGAGGAACCCCCGTAGGAACTGCCGATAGAACTACCGGAATACTTCTCGGAAGAAATCCTGGAGGAACTCTTGGAGGACTTGCCGGTGGAACTCCTGGAAGAATTCCTGGAGGAGTTTTTGGAGAAACTCCTGGAGGATCTCCCAGTGGAAATTTTGATGTTTTCACCGGAATTCTTTCAGGATTACTTTGGGAATTAATCTAGGAATTCCTCCGAAAATTTCATTTTCGGTATAATTTCTGTATAAATGTTCGGTGGAATTCCAGGAGAAATTCTTTGAAATTTTCACAAGAAATTATTTGAAACTTTCAGGGAAAATTTTATGGAATTTACACAAGAAATTCGAAGATTTTTTGCGAAATTCTCAGGAATGTTTACTGGCAGTTCTGCGGAATTTCCACGGAATATTCTTAGGAACTTCACGGTGCAATTTTGACGTAGGACTACGTCTGTGTTTTCTATATCGGGGTACACTTTACGATTGCGAAAATCGGGGACCGTCACGAAAATATGATAGACTTTAAACTTTAATATCTAAGCCGTTTCTCGATGGATTTTCAATTTTTTTGGACCATTCGATCAAGGATGAGTCAACGCTTCTTTGTATTTATTTGAAAATACTGATTTTCAACTATTTATTATCGATAATTGATAAACAGTTTAGAAATAGGTAAACTAACCAATCACGTACATGCATCACTAGCACAGACATCAAAAATCAATCACTTGCGGGTTTGGATCTAATCCTCAGTTTGAACAAGATTTCACGCATAGCAGACGCATCAAAGCGATTGTAGCGGAGCGGACACAGCATCATGGAGGCGCTAATAACATTTTCAAAGAAAATCCATCGCATTGGTGGTGGTGCTCGAAGTGTTGCTGCAGATCATTCAACCTCAACGAACCAGAATTTCATATGAAGAAAAGGTAGACCATAAAAATAGCACTGTGGCGATCCCGCACCAAATTATCAAAATTTATTACAAATTGTGGTGTCAGTTAGTTGGAAAGGAACATTGGGAATAGAAAATTGGTTCTTCTCAGGACCAACATTTTATAAAAAGAAAGAGTTAATTGCGAAAATGGACTGTTTCGGTGGCATCGGGTTTGGCGTGGTAGTTTGGTTGCTGTTAGTGATCCCATCCATTAAAATTCACTACATCATCTCCCTCCGACGCGCTATCAAATTCGCTATTTACGATTGAGTTTTGAACTTTGAAGAAAGTTTATTTCGGATCAACTTTCTTTTGTATAAAATCCATGAAAACTATCTACCTACAGCAACTACCCATTAGTGAACGTCGCTTGGACAGACATCATCTCCCTCCGACGCGCTATCAAATTCGCTATTTACGATTGATCTCATACCCAAATTCAGAATCTTTCGAGAAAGTTTTATTGGATTCTTAGAATTCATAATTCTTCGAACGGCCCGTTGTCTGTGGAAACCCGATCGAACTGGCTCGCGCGCGCGGAAAAGCAGCTTTCTTATATCTAATGAAGTAATCCCATTAGCCCCGCCCCTTCATTAATCGTTATGAGTGCACATTATATTTACACTATATCAGCTCACAAAGGGGCGGGGCTTACGGGTTTAATTTATTAAATACAAGAAAGCTGCTGTTCGGCGCGCGCGAGCCATTTTGATCGCGATTCCACAGAAGGCGGTTCGACATCGGATGCAGCGAAGCGGACACAGCAGCACGAAGTGGGTGGCAGTGTGGCAATGCTGCAAATTTACACAAGCGATTGGATGCAGTTAGTGATTGGAATGGGAATTGGGAAGAGAAAATCGGTTCTTCTCAGGACCAACATTTTACGAAAGGGAAGAGGTAATTGCGAAAATGGACTGTTTTCGGTGGCATTTGGTTTGGCGTGGTAGCTTGGTTGCTGTTAGTGATCCCATTCATTAAAATTCTCTACATCATCTCCCTCCGACGCGCTATCAAATTCGCTATTTACGATTGAGTTTTGAACTTTGAAGAAAGTTTATTTCGGATAGTCGTATCAACTTTCTTTTGTATAGAATCAATAAAGTCGCCACCTTTGTGAAAACTATCTACTTACAGCAACTACCCATAAGTGAACGTCGCTTGAATAGACAGATGCCAAGAGATAATGTTTGGTAATATGAAGAAACTTTGTTTTGAGTCGAATTTCTGTTGTCATTCCTCGCAACAATACGCATCTAAGATAAACAAAATCTCATAACCAAATTCATAATCTTTCGAGAAAGTTTCATTGGGTTCTTAGAATTCACAATTCTCCGAACAGTCCGTTGTCTGTGGAAACCCGATCGAACTGGCTCGCGCGCGCGGAAAAGCAGCTTTCTTATATCTAATGAAGTAATCCCATTAGCCCCGCCCCTTCATTATTCGTTATGAGTGCACATTATATTTACACTATATCAGTTCACAAAGGGGCGGGGCTTACGGGTTTAATTTATTAAATACAAGAAAGCTGCTGCTCGGCGCGCGCGAGCCATTTTGATCGAGATTCCACAGAAGGCGGTTCGACATCGGATGCAGCGAAGCGGACACAGCAGCACGAAGTGGGTGGCAGTGTGGCAATGCTGCAAATTTACACAAGCGATTGGATGCAGTTAGTGATTGGAATGGGAATTGGGAAAAGAAAATCGGTTCTTCTCAGGACCAACATTTTACGCAAAGGAAGACGTAATTGCGAAAATGGACTGTTTCGGTGGCATCGGGTTTGGCGTGGTAGTTTGGTTGCTGTTAGTGATCCCATCCATTAAAATTCACTACATCATCTCCCTCCGACGCGCTATCAAATTCGCTAATTACGATTGAGTTTTGAACTTTGAAGAAAGTTTATTTCGGATCAACTTTCTTTTGTATAAAATCCATGAAAACTATCTACCTACAGCAACTACCCATTAGTGAACGTCGCTTGGACAGACATCATCTCCCTCCGACGCGCTATCAAATTCGCTATTTACGATTGATCTCATACCCAAATTCAGAATCTTTCGAGAAAGTTTCATTGGATTCTTAGAATTCATCATTCTCCGAACGGTCCGTTGTCTGTGGAAACCCGATCGTAATGGCTCGCGCGCGCCGAAAAGCAGCTTTCTTATATCTAATGAAGTAATCCCATTAGCCCCGCCCCTTCATTATTCGTTATGAGTGCACATTATATTTACACTATATCAGTTCACAAAGGGGCGGGGCTTACGGGTTTAATTAATTAAATACAAGAAAGCTGCTGTTCAGCGCGCGCGAGCTATTTTGATCTGGATTCCACAGAAGGCGGTTCAACATTCGATGCAGCGGAGCGGACACAGCAGCACGAAGTGGGTGGCAGTGTGGCAATGCTGCAAATTTATTTCAACCTTTGGAGGCTCAGCGAAAAACCATCAAGTGGCGGTCGGACAGTTGCAACGCAAGGTGTCGACAAGCGATTGGATGCAGTTAGTTATTGGACAGAAGGCGCATTTGGGAAAAGAAAATTGGTTCTTCTCAGGACCAACATTTTATGGAAAGAAAGAGTTAATTGCGAAAATGGACTGTTTCGGTGGCATCGGGTTTGGCGTGGTACCTTGGTTGCTGTTAGTGATTCCATCCATTCAAATTTACTGCATCATCTCCCTCCGACGCGCTATCAAATTTGCTATTTACGATTGAGTTTTGCTCTTTGAAGAAAATTTATTTCGGTTAGTTGGATCCTTCTAACGTATAAAATGGTGGCTTTTGTATAAAATCAATGAAGACGCCACCTTTGTGAAAACTATCTACCTACAACAACTACCCATTAGTAAACGTCGCTTGGACAGACAGATGCCAAAAGATAATGTTTTGTAATATGAAGAAACTTCGTCTTGAGTCAAATTTCTGTTGTCATTCCTCGCAACAATACGCATCTTAGATAAACAACATCTCATAACCAAATTCAGAATCTTGCGAGAAAGTTTCATTTGATTCTTAGAGTTCATCATTCTCCGAACGGTCCGTTGTCTGCGGAAACCCGATCGAACTGGCTCGCGCGCGCCCGAAAAGCAACTTTCTTATATCTAATGAAGTAATTCCATTAGCCCCGCCCCTTCATTAATCGTTATGAGTGCACATTATATTTACATCATATAAGCTCATAAAGGGGCGGGGCTTACGGGTTTAATTAATTAAATACAAGAAAGCTGCTGTTCGGCGCGCGCGAGCCATTTTGATCTGGATTCCACTATTCCACAGAAGGCGGTTCAACATTCGATGCAGCGGAGCAGACACAGCAGCACGAAGTGGGTGGCAGTGTGGCAATGCTGCAAATTTATTTCAACCTTTGGAGGCTCAGCGAAAAACCATCAAGTGGCGGTCGGACAGTTGCAACGCAAGGTGTCGACAAGCGATTGGATGCAGTTAGTTATTGGACAGAACGCGCATTGGGAAAAGAAAATTGGTTCTTCTCAGGACCAACATTTTTTGAAAAGAGTTAATTGCGAAAATGGACTGTTTCGGCGGCATCGGGTTTAGCGTGGTAGCTTGGTTGCTGTTAGTGATTCCACCCGTTCAAATTAATTGCATCATCTCCCTCCGGCGCGCTATCAAATTCCCTAGCTACGACTGAGTTTTGCTCTTTAAAGAAAGTTCATATCGGATTGTCGGATCAACCTTCTTTTGTAAGCATAAAGACCTTTTTGGAGGACACCATCCTCAAAAATGGCCGAAATAAAGGAGAAATAATCAGAATCAGAAGTGGCGTGAAACCAAACGCAAATAGATTTATATGCAACGTTTGGTTTTCACCCGCGATGTAAGCGTTCGTTACAAAGTAAGGATTGTGATGTCCCCGACTGAAAGCCAGTCGAGTGGCTTCAGCGGACAATAAGACATGTTAATTACACGGTTAGAGACTTCCATCCAACTGGGAACAACTATTCGACCTCTTGATTCAGTTGGCCTCCGAGCAGTTTGCTCAATGTTAATAAAACGACACACACTATTATGGCAAATACTATCAATTTCGAATAGCTACGTAGTCCTACGTCACCTTTGCGTACAACCCGATTGGGCTGCACCTTTGAGTTTTTTTGATGAGGAACAGCGTGAAGAATTATCGGAAGAATTTCCTGCAGAACTTATAAAGGAGCTCGTGGAAGATTTCTTGGAGTAAATAATGGTGAAATTTTTGGATTATTTCCCGGTTAAATTAATGGTGAAATTCCTGAAGACATTGCCGAAGAAGTTGCTGGAGGCATTCTTAAAGAATTCCTGATAGAACTTCGGATAGAATGACTGGAGCAATTGTCGAAGGAATTCCTGGAGGAAGCTTGCATATTGTTTTTTTTCTGCCTATTTGATAATAAATATTATTTCAGAGCGGATTTGTTTAGAAATTCAAATATCATTATTGTTGTTTAATAAACGCACAACGCGAACGTTGCATTGTGGGCATGAATGCGTCACGTTTATTAGCGTTGCGTTCTAGTACAAAACGCTGACTTCAACGCCCAGCGCAACGTGCTATTGTGATCCAGCCTTTACTGTTGGTTGTGGATTTCGTTTCAAAGTTTTTGGAACTTAGAAGGAAATAGTGCCAAGCACTAATATTCATGTATTTTCATAAAACCACTATAAAACTACGAATTAGAAGACCCAAAAAGGAGTTGCTGGGTCAGAGGCTAAGGACCGCGAGATGGGGTCTATTTTATTCTAATAAAGCCGATAAACAAATCATTCATTACAATCACGGTCGTAAAATCTGTTTCAATTATGAAAATAAAATTGGCTAAAAACAAAAAAAAACGATGTTCTATCCAATAAGATCGAAATCGGGTGATTGGAACAACACGTCACGATATGGATATAGGTACCTCCATGAATTCCGCATAAACCTGCCGATCGATAGGATTGAATGTGAAACAGCACATGGGTAGATCGTTGCCTGGATCTTTTTGACTGTCTTGGGACGGGGGTTTCCATACCACTAACCAAGCAAGCCGTCCACAACCAGGACGCCTCGATTGTGTGCTGTTCAATAAATGGTCTTTCTTCCTCCATTTCACATTCTATCGTTTCATACTTGTTCGCGCCCTAGCGAACGGCTTTCAATCAGTTGATTTTTAATTATCTTTCGACTATCTACTCCCTTATACTTTGAGTAGAACTGACCGATAAAGCCGATAAACCGATTTAACCGATTTAGCTGATTTAACGATGTACCTAGTACAAATAGTATCAACAAGTAAGATATACAAAATAAATATAAAACACAAATAGGAACACTTAACTAGAAGGAATGACAAGATCCAATAGGAAAAGAACTTAATGTCTACTAAAACCAAATAAATAAACTCATGGATGACATCAGCTGAAAATCCCATTGAACGACATTGACAAAGGCCACGTGAAACTATCATCATTCATCTCACGCCAAATCGACTCGGCTCAACCGACAGCAAACCCGCACACGGCGTGCAAATGCAAATGATTAGCAAATAAAAACTGCGCGGTATTGGGCACTTCGTGGCTACTTCCTAGAACAGCAAGGCAACGGACGTTACTAATCTTCTGAAAACGAATCAGTTATGCGCGGTTTTAGTCGATAAAATGTATTGCATTGCAAATGACTTGAATAGGTGTAGGTGCACCAATGCACTAACATTTTTAGCACTTCTTTCCCACTTTTAGTAAATCATGTTGTTTGTATATGCTACGGTAGCATATAATGTGATTGCATTCAATTTATTTAATTCTTTAATAATGATATTTTGAATATACCTCCTTCGCAATAGAAAAAAATATGATAGGTAGGTCACGGTAGACATTAGAAAAGTTCGTACATTCTCTTCAGATATTGAGAAGAGAGAACACAAAATAAAAAGGATTTTTAGCGACAGTCAGACGCTTCACGTAATGACATCGGAGACATCTCTGCTTTGCACCAATTTATTTCGCCATAAAGCCTTTTCTTCACGCAATTTCAGTAGCAGAATTACAATGCTATGGCATATTATTGTCAATCATTAGCAAATAAAACTTGCGGATCCCATATGGGCTGAATAATGTCGAAACAAATTTACCTCCCAAAGTTGTTTTCATTCCGTTCAACCGATGATGAATCTCACCAGCACATGTACACAACTTCGCACTCGCATCCACATGGCGCATGGACGGACACATACTCACGGGGCTCGACCTGAATGGACTTTTTCAAGTTTATTATACCGTCGCGTCATGGCCAAGCACAGTGTCTGCCTCTGTAACATTCGTTCGTGGCAACTGGTTAGTGAATGGTGCGTCCAATACGCGCGCTTCGTGGAGTGAACTAATATGGAAAACTATTGATTTTTCCTTTTCGCAGTCGTAGAAAATTAAAATCGCATCTAGCCATCAGTGAAAGGAGTGAATTATTGTGCAAAATTGCACAATTTAGTGACATTAAGGCAGTGGTCCAGGGCTACTGGAACAGATTGTATCAATCAGTGAAGTGATTAACAAAGGCTTATTTGAGTGGGGGATCGAAGTGAGTCAGTGAAACGACGAGAAGCAATATCGAAGATTTGCAAACCAGTTTGCTGTGCTCGTGGAAGAGAAATGAATAATAAAATGAATCGGGGGGTATCTTTGCGGATTGATAAAAACAAGCTTAAAGTGGTCGCGTTTTGCGTATTGCTTTGCGCTTCAAATTTTTTGCCTGTTTTGGAAGCAAGAAAAACCAGTAGTGGAAAGAGTAAAAGCTCATCGTCGAGCTCAGTTAGTCGCGGCCGTGTTTCAAAACCAAGTCAAACTGCTCCAGTGTCTTCTTCAGTAAGCAATCCAGGCAGCTTGAGCTACAACAATTATCAGCAAAAGCCCAAACCAGCTCCATCTGCCCCGGTTGATACCTCGGCGAATTCGCGTCCCATTGGATGGAATGTCAACAGCAACCAGCCGGCTAAACCAGCTGCAGCTGCACCACCTTATCCAGTACAAAATGCAGCTAAGCCACCATATCCAGTTCAAAGTCCCGGACAAGCAAAACCACCATATCCAGTGCAGCAGCAGCATAACGTGCATCAAACTCATGGAGCGCCCCCACCACCATACTCGGTGAATCCACAGCACGGTGCACCACCACCGTATTCAGCAGTGAACAATCCAAATGCTCATTCTCCGTTCAATCAACCCCCACCAGCATACAGCCCAGGAAGTCAAGGGTTCAAGCCTGGACAACCTGGTGGTTTCAACCAACCAGGGTTTGGACAACCAGGAGGGTTCAACCAGCCTGGTAGTTTCGGGCATCAACAACCAGGTGGATTTGGTCACCAACAACCAGGTGGATTTGGTCATCAACCATCAGGTTACGGTGGATTCCCATCCGGGGGTACCGGATATCATGCTCCAGCTGGTGGGTATAGTCAGCCACATGGTGGTTTCCAAGGCGGAGGTGTCGCTCCTGCGGTTAACTACGCTCCAGCCCCTAGTTTCCCCATTGCAGCCATCCCTGTGGGTGCCTACAAACCCCAATCATCAGGAATCGGAATAGGAGGTATCGCCGCTGGCGTCGGAACAGGACTTCTAGCAGGAGCCGCAGGTGCTGCCATTTACAACGCTCTGAAACCTGAGGACCGTGTGATCTATCGCGATCGCGTTACTGTTGTTAATGAATCCCCCGCCGCTGCCCCTGCCGCTGCTGCTCCGGGCGCTCCGGCTGCCCCCGCTGCTGCTGCTCCGGGTGCTCCAGCTGCCCCTGCTGCTGCAGCTCCAGGTGCTGCTCCTGTTCCAGTCCCAGCTACCGGTGATGCTGCAAGTCCACCGCTGGCTACCAGTGAAAATAAGGACTCCGCCGCCGCTGTTCCAAACACCCCAGTGATTATGAATAATAATGGAACCAGTGACCAACAAACCAACTCCACAGAAACATCTACACCAACGCCTCTGGCCTCGTATAATGAAACTTCAACAGCCCCAGTACCCACAGGAAAGCAGTATTTCCCACCACCTGGCCAGTACTACCCGGCCACCGGTCAGTACGTTCCTCCAGGCGAATATGATTCAGTAACCGGAGTGTTCACGCCCGGTCGCTACATTCCGGACACCAACATTTTCCAGCAAGGACAGTACGATCCTCTCACACAGATATTCACACCAGGATCGTACGATGCAGCTTCGGGACAATTTGTGCCAGATCCGAACAATGGCCCAGTTAATTTGGCTGCCGTTGCGGCAGCTCAAGATGCTCCAGTTACAGGCCAACCGTTGAACCAAGAACCAAACGGAGCTACAATCGTAATGGCCACCATGATGAAAACCCTAATGTTGACCACCATTTTGCCAACGGTTTTCGCTGCGATCGTGGCCTACTAGAAAGAGAGATGGGGTGAGTATCTTTATTAAGGACCTAGTTGGAAGAGTTCCGAAGACTTATGGACGATGCGTTCAGTGTAGCGATCTGAAAATGTAACTCGATGCTTGTTCACCCGCAACATGCTTTGAGAAACATTGACTGCTCTGTACGCTGAACGAATCGTCAGCAATGCGCTCGAGAAAAAATCGATTGATGTAATAATTCTTAATTGTCTTGTGGTATCAAATTGTTCAAATGCGTAATGCTGTTTGGGGTTGACGACAGAGTTAAGAAATTCCTTTGCATGATCTGTGAGATTTTGGGGTAGCAGTACTGGCTATAATCGCATTTAGCGAAATTGGAAATTATGTGGGAGGGACACGTCATATCGGTGGACGGATTTCCCAATGCAATTGCTTTTAACTTGACTAATCAATCCGATGCATTTTTTTTGAGTTTTGTAAAATAAACTTTCTTAGTATGTCAGTGAAACGTTTAGTAAAGGTTGCTTAGCTTACTCTGCATATCAGAAAGCCGTTGGGCGTCAGCAGCCAACTCGAGGTCATATACTGTCGTGAATCACAATTCAGTCCTATCTGTATATGGCGTCGTGCATATACGTAAGCGCCTAGATGCTGGCAGCGGCAGGTCGGAAATCAGCCACTGCTAATAATTCATGCGCATTATTTTTCTTGTCAATATTCAGGCTGACTGCATAGAAGTGATATGGCATAGTCATAAACGACAAAACGGCCATGTGTTGTAATCGTTCGGAACGCCGGATTTTTTGCGAAGTGGAAAAAAATCAACTTCAAAGAGCAAATGATTAATTAGTGCGCGACGGATCGTGAGTAGAACTTTTTCAATGCGTTTTAATGTATCCTATCATGGACAGCATCACTTATCGAAGTGAATCCAGTTAAAATAGTCTTTTATAACTCTTGTAAGAGTAGCAGGGATAAAAATACGTCTTGTTATAACTGTTACATAAGAATATTTTCTAAATCGTTTCCGTTTTATCTTCAACATTTCTCCTAAACGGTAATAGTAGTCAGTCCAATCAGTGCCAGTATTCCCAATCTTGTGCGCGCTAATGGCTTTGTTAATAAATCCGCAATCATGTTTTGGGTTGGGCAGTAGATGCACTCCATTTCTTGTTTGTCAATAAGGTCTTTTGTGAAGTGAAATTTTGTTGTTATATGTTTCATTATTCTTGTTAGCTTCTTTGTCTCTCTATTATCTTCAGACAACTTTGGTTGTCTATATTGATGATCACTCGCTGCCCATCGTTCAGCTTTTGCTGCAGTTTTTTTTTCAATTTCGTTTATTTGGTAGGCTCAGGCGTGTATGACACTTTACGGAGCCATGGTTCTTTGAGATATGTACAATCAATATCATTTTATTATGAAATTAGTAAGAGAGGGGAAGAATCCAATGAATAAATATAAAATATAATATTATATTGCGCTTTTTGCACTTTATAAGAGTTCTGCGAGATTTTTTTTCTCACAGTCATCTTTTTCTCACACTCAATACACTCAAAAAAGTTTGATTTTCCGTGTATAATATTTGTGTGTGAGTGCTCAATCTGAAAACAAATAGACGTCAAATCATGGCGGGAATCGATTTAGTGTACACGCTTACATATGACTAACGAGTAATGGGTTATAATTGGGTAAATTTCAGTAACAAAAATCGATCAACTCGAAATGAGAGTGGGTGTGAGGAAAAGAAGCGGGCAAATCACAATCTACACATAACTCTTCAAATTGGTGAAATCGGCAATATAATATAATATTATCTATATAATAAAAATGAGTTGAGATTTCCTTCCTGACGATTTTACTTGCGAACTAATCGATTCGTTTTGAGATTCGCAAGGTTTGTATGTACAAAAAGTTCTTGGTGAATTAAACGGGGAAATGTAAAAAAATATATAAGAACACAAATTTGGGTCAGCTGTTGAGAAAACAAAACAAACGCAAAAAAATGATCTAGAGTGCGGTGCTTCAAATAGTTCATTGTGACATTTGCAACACCCGGGCAAAGCTGGGTTTCTTTTGCTAGTATAATATAATATTATATAATATAATATTATATAATATAATATTATATAATATAATATTATATAATATAATATTATATAATATAATATTATATATTATAATATATTATAATAAAATAAAATATTTAAAAGCTTTCGTCCAAGCTCATTTTTATTGTGTGAGCAGCAAATTAAGGAAAAAAACACCCAAAAATGCTGAGCACCACTGGTCTAAATGAATAATGTAAATCTTGATCATAACTGGAACTTCAACGCTGCCCTTCATGAACATCGCACCAAATACGCCAACCTATTACAACAAAGTGGTTTCCGCACGGAGATTGGTAGAAGGAGATTTGTGAATGTACGCCCTAGAATGTTTAATCTGTCCTGAACTGAAAGCATAAGAAACTCAATTTCAATCCACAGTAGGGTGGCTCAAATTAGTATGGGAAAAACTTTGTTCAATTTTTTTGATGGGCCGCCCTCTTATTCGGTTCTATTTGATGCCCTGATGCTCTGGACAAAATTTCAGCCAAATCGGTCAACGTTTGGGCGGTGCTGAACTCGTTGGAAGTTTATATGGAAAAATGTATGCAGAAACATCCAAAAACAGTAAATTGCAGCTGGACTACACAACATACGATCAAGAACTATGATACTATGATCTTGGAGAATTTAATACAGAATGTTATGCAGAAAACCGCGAGAAGATTCGAGTTTGCCCGGCTAAGTTATTATCATTTCTCTGCAGTGGGGTTTGAGCAAATTTCGTTTCTTTTACCTTTGAAAAGAAATAAATTCACCCCCACAACACTCCAGTAAAATGCTAATATCTTTGCCTAATAAACTCTAATCTTCTCGCGGTTTTCAGCATAACATTCTGTATTTTATTTTACAAGAACTGAATGAGTATAATGGTTCTTGACCGTAAATTGTGCCGTCCAACTGCAAATCACTGTTTTTGGATGTTTCTGCATACATTTTTCCATATAAACTTCCAACGAGTTTAGCACTGCCCAAACGTTGACCGATTTGGCTGAAATTTTGTCCAGAGCATCAGGGCATCAAATAGAACAAAATAAGAGGGCGGCCCATCAAAAAATTTGTAAAAGTGTTTTTTGAGCCACCCTAATCCACAGGTTTGATAAAAGTCTGTGAATTCACATAAAATGTTATATGAATAATTGTCTACTTTCTCCGTGGAAAACAGGCTTTGGCCGCCGATAAACAATCAGCGTCCTACCGCCTCATGAGACGTACACTGAATGTCATGTGACAGTCTTGCAAAATGTCGTGACCATCACCAGATGATCAGATATGAAAACAAAAACCACCACGCTTTTAAACGATGTTCTTTACTGACAATCACTGCAAGCGCATCGTGACATGTAGAAGCTGACACGTGAGTACCTTCGGTAAGCGTGACACCCAGATTGACAACCACAAGCTGAGAGCCATAAAGAGCATCAGGTCGGTCAGCTGTCAAAAGTGCAGGTGAGCACCGTTATTGATTGATTTTGTTGTCGTTTGATTGGACTGACGTCGTTTTTAATTGATAAATTGGATAAATCAATAGTTAAATTAAGGGTTCATTCACAAATTACATAACGCTAAAATGGACCTGGGGCTTAAAGCCCCACCCACCCTCTCGTAACGTATTTTGTATGGGAGGGTTCTGAAATTTGTATGGGCCGTATTTGTGAATGGCTCTAACTAAGTTTTTTCAAATTTGATCCAGACTATCTTTTGAAAAAGGCCAAATTTTTTTTATTGATTTTTTCAAATGGATATGTACAATCAAAAAACGACGCATCCTACAAAAAATGTTATATGGGTGACTATCGCAAAATCAGTCAAAGTTTCTAATAAAGATATCGGAAACAATTCATATTGAGCCCCACACTGAAAAAAATCAGTTTCAACAGTTTCAAAAATTAAAACTCGATTTGCGAAAAAACGCTTTTTTTGATTTGTATGAAATTGTGTCTCAAGATAGGTGATTTTGTTCCCTACCAACCGTCCATACATCGCAAGCTGGGCACTTTGAAGGAAAAAAAGTTTTTCTAACTTCTAATTCTAATTTCTAATTCTAATTTGAATTGTTTCCGATATCTTTATTAGAAACTTTGACTGATTTTGCGATAGTCACCCATACAACATTTTTTTGTAGGATGCGTCGTTTTTTAATTGTATCCATTTAAAAAAATCAATAAAAAAAATTTGGCCTTTTTCAAAATATAGTCTGGATCAAATTTGGAAAAACTATGTATGTACTTTTCTTTTAATAGCACCTCTTAAAATAATGCACAAAAGTCAATATAAACAATAAGAACACTTAAATGTTCCCAAAAATTCTATTTTGGCTTCATGCATTTTTATCACAGCAAAAATTCATTAATTCCGCTAAGTGGATTATTCCATTGCTGTCGAGCGTTGATTTCGAACCAAACACCGCATAGGTCAAGTGATCATCACGATAGTCAAGATGACATGGATATGACAACCACAACATCAGGAAAGTTTTGCTATCATTCATGCTGGTGATCACAGGCAGAAGAAGTGAAGACATGGTGAGTGACCAAGCGCTAGTTGCTAAAATGTCACTTTCATGGTGATCGTTACACCAAGCATGTGAGATCCACATTGAGCATCACAATTGAGTGCTTGACACATGACCTGGATTTTGTTATTGTCACGCTTTGCGTGACTTGTACGGTGACACTTTGCAGCACTGGTCATGTCACCTTTCGAACAATCTGCAGGGTTGTTACGACTACGCGGATTTCGCGATTTTCGCGGATTTCGCGGTTTTCGCGGATTTGGCGCGGATTTACATAACGATTTCAGGGCTTCGCGCGGATTTGGCGTGGATTTAGTTTTAGGTGAAAGTTTAACAAATAAAAAGCTGGATCTAAGGATGTTTATTTAAAAATTAGTTTTATGTCTATTTAGATGGGCTTCATTTTCGTTAGCAAATGTTGTTGAAGACTCAAGTCAGTTACTCACATTATTTTTCGGATATTTACCATTCTAAAGCATGACGCATGCGAAACATGTCTGTTGAAGGACATGAACACCCGAGATATTTGTCAGTTTCTGATTGATTATTGTAAAAGGAACCACATAGCATGATATATCATATCATTTTTCGAAATTTTTTTCGTCAGGAATTCTGATATAGTGTTGAAAGTTACATTGCTTTCATAGCATTAATCTAAAACGAATAAGGGTTTATTCAACAATTGGAAATACACAAATGTTCCTTTATTTGATGCAGATGCCTCATTTAAATAAGTACTTCAGCAGAAATTCGTTCAAACATTGGAATGTAATTTTCGAAAGGTATTGCTGAAAAAACGCAGTGATTCTAGAAGCATTTTTTTGCAATTTTTTCAGATAACTTCCATAATTTTTTCGCAGGAATATTCACACAAAATTTAAGAGACCATCTGAAGAATTTTCACAAGGATTCTATGAGGAATTTAATAAATATATTTATGCAGCCTGAAGAGGTTTTCTGCAGCATTTTAAAACCGAAAAGTTGTAAAGAAAATTGTGGATGAATTTCTGCAAAACATCTTGGAGCACTGACCACAGGAATTACTGTAAAAAAATCGCAGCAATGCCATATTAAATTTTCGAAACAATTCTCGGTTATCCATAGGAATTCACCAAAGAATGTCTGCAGAAATTTCTAAAACGATATCCACAGAAATTCACAAAGGAAGTTCCGAATGTATTTCCGGAAGAATTTTTACAGATTCCCAGAGAAATTTCCGCAAAAATTCACTTTGCAATTTCCTCAACGTTTCCCTCAACCTTTCCTCAACGATGATCACAGGAATTTCTTTAAACAATCTTCATAAATTGCGTCTAGATTTTAACGAAAAATCAATTTCTGTATAAATCAATTTCTGTATAAATGACCAAAGGGATTTCCGCAGAAATTAATAAAGAAATTTGCACATGTTGTCTCTGAAAATGTCCCGTAGGTTGTTCTTTAAGGGTTTTTTTTTTTAATTTATGTCAAAGAGTTTCAGCTTAGTTTCCCAGGGGAACTTTTGCAAGAAGGAGGAATTTACACAAATGTTCTAAGACAAATATTCCAACAACAGCAGTTGGATTTCGGCAAAAAATTCCAGAATAATTTCCGCGAAAATTCGTAGAAATTTTCGAGATAAATGTGTGCGAATGATGAATTTTTGCGGATATTCTCGGAGGTTTTAACTGAAATTCTACTAAAATTACGAAAAATGGGTGTTAAAAATGTTAATTGGCGGAATTTTCTGCATGAACTCCTAGACAAACTTGTCACAAGAATTGAAGAAGGATTTTCCGCACAAATTCCGTAATAATTGTTGCTGGAGTGTAGGCTAATTTTTCTACAAAATTTCCGATGAAAATGTTTGCTGAAACATTTATTATTTGATTCTTGATACAATTTGTTTTACAGAAGTTTTGGTTAAATACGAAATTGTACGGTCTAAGTACCCAATGTCAACGCAAGCATGTCTTGTGATCGAAAAACAACAACAAAGCTGCATAATTTGTTACTTGAGAAGAAATTGCGGTTTCGGTAGATTTTTTATTATTTGCCAAGTTTATCTATAATCAAATCTGGCCTGAACATTCCTTGTATATCAATGCATCTCGTATAGTTCTATCAACAAGAAATCCACTGCAAATAATGAAACAAAACATGCCCAAACCAGCAACTTATCTAAGAAGCGGTGCTTATTGAAATAGTTTTGGCTTACTTTTAGTGAATCAAAGGACCATCTAGAAAAGTTGTTATGTTAACTGCGATTTTGTTAGTCCTATTTTCAATTTGTTGCAAACTTGAGTGAAGTTGAAGTTGAAAATGATATTTAATATCAGTAATGTTATAAAAACGAACTTGAAGAGATTATGTTCAGTTAAACTTGATATTTCACGTATATTTGAGAAGGCAGTTCGCGCGAATTTGACGCGGAACGGATTTCATGTCGCGCGGAAACGGCGCGGATTTGATTTTAGTCGGCGCGGATTTGGCGCGGCAAATATTTCAGGATCTCCGTAACAACCCTGAATCTGTTAGCCTACTGGGATTGGATTTCAAATTTCTTCTCATTAGCTTCGTAGTGTGCTCAGTGTGCTAGCATTTCAAATACCTACTACGATTGAATTTCAAATTTATTATCTTTTTGACCCTTCCTTCGTTTTTCCATTATTGTCATATGAAAGAATTTTAGTTTACTCTTTTTATTATGAAACTACCTAGTCGAACCTGCCCGATCTTACTCGGGTTGTTTTTTTCTTCGTCCTAAATGTCCATCGTTTAGTCGTCGCCCTCTAGATCGATTTCAGTTTGAGCTTGCTGGTTTTCTTCAGAATTCATTGAAACGTAGCATTTTTACATTTGATCAACTTCCCCAGCAAAATGTTTTATTTTTTCATTGCATAAACACAGACGAGTCCAGAACGATTCGATTGGATAGTAAATCTTGAAAATCGGTCACCCGGTCATCGGTCGTGAGCAAGGAATGTAAAATAACAACATTGCCAATGACAACAACATTGTCCTCTCTTGTAAATGTTGGGACAAACTCAACTCGCAATAAGCGTTTGTCCCAAACTGCAACAGAATAGGACAATGATCGCCTGCCGCTCATTATGAGATGTAGTCGGTTTACGATGATGTTTTTGATTAAATAAGTATCAGTTATCATAGCTTAGACATAAACTTAACCATCTGTACACATGGTTTGTGTTTTACTTCTGAAATATGCAAGTTATCGCAGTTTGAAAAGTTCACAACAATAACCTATCCATGTTTGTTGCAAATAAAACGGAACGCAACAATGTCTTTATCCTCTGCAGATGAGGACAAAGAGTTATCGCTATTCTCTTTTGTCGCTTGTTTTTCGCATTTTTCAGCGACAATTACATTCCTTGGTCGTGAGCTATTTATATTGCCTCAAAGGAAATCCAAAATCATTTTTTTAGGTATATATAGAAGATATATAAGACATACGTTTTACTTTATGAGATAGAGATTCTATCAATGTAACCAAAAATGCGAATTGTTTATTCAGGCTCGCTTTATTCCCCACATGTACTTCGTCTTCGACGTGTTGATGACTATTCCAAACCGGTTATCTTCACCCTTCAGTCTGAGCTATGGAGCTCATGGAAGAATGGTAGTTGGAAATCAACTAAATGTATGGGGAATCACATATTTATCGAATATGAGGGGGGGCGTTTGAGAGGAAAATAATTATGAAGAATGAAGTATAAGATGAAAGGATTATGTTCTGCATTTAGCTTGCACTGATTTGTAGTTTTAATAGTGATGAAATTTCAATTTTACTACCACCGAATCAACGCCATCTTTCGAATACAAAGTTTCGACTGGTACCAGTGGTACCTCATTCCGAAAAAATATTTTATAAAATAGCACCCGGGTGTACCAGGCCGATTCTATATATTGCTTTCTATAATAAGCGAAGATTATTTTTATTTTTATTACATTTTGAGCATCAAACATCTAACATAATCGTCTTATTTCTGTATTTCTAGATAAGCAAGTTGAGCTCATATCGTTGCAAGAATATACAAGCGGAGAGCAATGCTACAACCAACATTGAAGTGACTGAGAACTTAAATGACAAATAAACACCGATGAACCACCATCAATCAAATTTATGAAATCAATTCCATGATCGTGCGATTATTTTTAAACCAACATTAACGAGCATCCAACATGAATCAAAACAACAGGAATTGCATGGTAGTATACTCAAATCACTATAATTATTCGATACCATTTCAGTTATCAACGTTTGTCACGCTTTTTGAAACAATGCATCTGTTTTTTAAAACAAAAGAAAAACAAATCAATTCACCTAATAGTGATACTGCCTTTCTCGTAATAAGCCAAGACACCAACCTTCGTGGTTCATCACAGCATTCGTGTCCCTAACTTTCGACGTAATGGTCGATCGCAATCAATAGTGACCAAGGCTTTATTCATCGTCAAATTGAACTTGTCGCGAGAAAATAGAATGAGATTTTGTGTGAAAAGATGACCAATGTTTTTCTTAGCGTTTGTGCATACACACGGACAGACAGACATTTGCTCAATTCGTCGAGTTAGGTCGAAAGGTTTATAAAACTATGATAAGAGCTTCCTATCAAAAATGCGCTTTTGGATCGAAATGAAAGTCTCTTGGCACTTTGTAATACGAGAACGGCAAACATGAAATTGGCACTATTTCGCATAAAAAAAAGTAAAAACTAAGATGTTGAGGATTAGGTAACTAAATAAAAATTGAATAGTTTCAAGCGATGTGACATGAGCGAACTAATCTCAATCAATGGTATAACTAGTCAGCTATTAAGTTGAACAAATTCAAAATAACTCAATATGATACGATTAGATGTGCTAATAGGAATATGAGATAGCATTTAGCGAAGAGACTTCCAAAAACATTTTCGGCTAAATTACATCATATGTAAACATTTTGATACATTTTTTTTATTGATCAAAATGTGTAGAAATCCTTCAGCTATCCTTTTTCCATATCAACCGTTGGGCCGATATGCAAGTGCAAATGATTTACTAATGAGTTATTAGCTAATGAACTTTGTAGACTAGAGTTGCATCACTTGATAAAGTGTATTTTGATATGAAACATCATGTAGGTATATTCTGGGACGGGACTTGCAAAAAGGAAAAAATGTAACTTCATCTGCAACCAGCAAGCGCTGTCACGAATTGTCAGATGCAACCAGCACCTTTTTGTGTGGAAGTATTGGTATCCCTCAAAAAGTATTTCGAATGATTTTGTTTTACGAGTACTTTTTCACTTTGAAAAGTATTCTAGAATAGCCGGACAGATTATTATTGAACAATTAATAAATACAGGTTTTATTTCCGATAGGAAAATCTTTATAAAAATAAGTTTACAAATTCGTAAATTGCAAACACTTTTATTGTGCTCAGAAGATTCTACCCAGGATTTAGGTGAAACACTAATGCTGTCCAATGAGCAGCTCGAAGTAGCTCGAAGTTGTTCCCGTCCTGCTCGTTCTTTTTCGTCAACAAATGGGCAAGAGAGGGATGGGAAGAACTTCGAGCTACTTCGAGCTGCTCATTGGACAGCACTACTCAAGGAAACAGTTGAGAATCGATGATCAACTGTGATGAAAAGAAGAACAAGTGTCAAAACAAGGAAAAAGAAAACCGTCTTTGCAGGTCTCGTCTCAGCATCTGACAATTCGTGACAGCGCTTGCTGGTTGCAGATGAAGTTACATTTTTTCCTCTTTGCAAGTCCCGTCCCAGGGTATATTATATCCTGAGAAATATACCCAGTAAAAAATGTATATGTGATCTTTCACATCAACCTACGACGTCGATGCAATAATATCAAAATTTTGAACTGTCTCAATCAAATTTTCAGTCCCCAAATAAATTTGCCTTAAAATACATCTAAAACGAATGAGGTGGTCAAATATGCTATCAAACCAGTGTGTTTACAATATATTTCAATTTGAATTCTTACAAATTTATTTTTTCAAGCCTTTAGTGAAATCATGCCCACAAGTCTCTCTCTTGTCGTCTCTCTGTCCATGAATGTCTAGGCCAAATCTTTCTCTAGTGTTCTGTGTACATCTATCCTATTGTAGACTTCACATTAGGTATACTGTTTATAGATTTGTTGACACCATTTATATAGTGTTATGTGATACCTATTATAAACTTTTATAAAGAGATCTATAGTTTTTTTTACAATCTCAGATTGATAGTCAGTATTCCTTAGCATATTGGGAAAACATAACTCATCGATGTTTGAATGAACAATGTTGTACAAAACTTAAATACAATCCATTTGATGTGAATGAAAACAAAACATAGAATTGAACTCAAAACCTAATAAACCAAAATGCGCTTTTAAAGTACGATCATTAAATTAGTGCCGCTTTTAAGAACCAGCATAACCATCAACAGACATACCGTGTGTGTTTACTAACTGTTTGCACTTAATATTGGCGAAAAGGTGCACAAACATCGGCAACTGTTGAATCTCAAAATTTTCATTTTGTAAATAAACGATATTTTTCATTAAATACCCATATGAACATATAATTATTTTTGATGACATATCCCCGTACGTTATGAATTTATTCTACAAATTCATATCTATACACAATATCTACATATATACACAATCTATAGGAATAGGATAGGAATCAATGGGAGAGTATTCTGGTTCGAATGAAACTTGTTGCGAGTAAATCGGTTAAGGATAAGTGCCTGAAAAATGAGTGACATTTTTTTACTCATTTTTTCTATAAAAAAATGTATTTTGGCCATAACTTTCGAGCCCATAGTCTGATCTGAACAATTTTCAATAGGAAACAACGGTAGAGTATCCTGCGTCGAATGCAACTTGTTGCAAGTAAATCGGTTAGGGACTAATGCCTGAAAAATTAGTGAAATTTTTTTGGGTGGGTGCGCACAGACACACACACACACACACACACACACACACACACACACACACACACACACACACACACACACACACATAGCCACTGCGAGTTAGACCGGGACCATCGTCCCTAACCCCTAATCCCAAGGCGTCAAGCGACCCGTGCCGAGGGGATGCATGGCCCGGGGGGGTGAAACAATAAGCTAGGCCTTTAACGGAGCCTCTGGGGTACCTGGGCACCCTCCACAGTAATTGTCCCTTACGCGTCATGCTGGGCTCTGGCGTGGTGGACCTCTTTTTCCCGAGCAACTCGTGGGACCAAAATGGAAAACCAAGTCAATTCTTTAATTAGTGGTAGTAGTATAGGCGACAACCCCTTCGCAAGAGGTGGGTTGTTCAGGTCTCCGCCTAGGAGGTCAGAGGCAATAGTCGGCAGCTCAGTGCGCAGCGCCAGCGTGGGTCACTCAACCTTCCTCTCGGCTAAAAAAACGCCGGTAGGGGTTATTGACGACCCATGGCTTGTGGAGGCGATGAACCGCAAACGCAATGGGCTTTCGGCCTTCGGAACAGTGGCGATGGAACAGCTGGACGCCATCATCGACTTTGCGTCATCGAAGCATAATATCAGTAAGGACCTCAAAAGGAGCTTGCTGAAACTTCGAAAGTCGATGCTGGACCCCAAGCTGGAGAGGGCGGTCGGGACGGCCAAGTGTAAACCCGTGAAATCGGTGGAGTCGAGGTCTACCCAGACTGAGGCCCAAGGATTCGCGGACTCGGGCAAGGTCGAATCGACCGAAGGCGTGCCAGCGAAGACGGTGGTACCAAAGTCTACCCAGACTGAGGCTCAAGTATTTGCGGGTACGTCGGGGGTGACTGCTCCAACGGAGCAGACACAAAAACGGGAAGACAGTCTCCAGGGGATGAGCTCCCTAGGGGCCGCTCCAAAACGCGGAAGGTTACTACCCCGAACAAGGGTAGTGGGGCTGGGAAGCTGAACCCCGGCCAGGTACCTCCAAAACCGGGGGAGGAAGGACCTGGAATGGTCCGTCCACCCAGGAAAGACGGTGGTAAGGGGTTACGGCAGAGCTCTCAGCCGCACCAGACCAGGGAAATAGAGGGGGATGACGCCTCCTGGACCCTGGTCAAGAACAAGAGGAAACCAAAGACGTCAAGGGCCGAAAAGAAGGCTCAGGTGAATGAGGGTAACAAGAAGTCTAGGGTAGGCGCCAATCGCTCCAGGGGCGATGCCCTAGTCATCACGGCGGACGAGGCTAAGAACTCGAACGTCTTGAAGGCGATGAGGAGTGACATCAAGCTCGGTGAACTCGGCGCCGACGTACGTCGAATAAGACGTACCCGGATGGGCGAGATGATCCTCGAGCTGAAGCGAGGCGTCTCGCAAAAGGGCGCCGCCTACAAGAAGTTGACGGAGGAAGTCCTAGGCGAGACGGTTAAGGTGAGGGCACTCACGATGGAGGTGAATCTAAGGGTTAAAGACCTGGACGAGATCACCGAAGTCGAAGAGCTCGTCACGGCACTGCGGCGACAGTGTGAAGTGGAGACGCCCACCGCAGCCGTTCGGCTACGGAAAGGTCCGGCAGGGACGCAGGTAGCATTGGTTCGGCTATCTGCAGCGGACACCTCCAAGGTAGTCAAGTTAGGGAGCGTCAAGGTGGGATGGTCGGTATGCCCTGTGGGCATATACGAGCAACCCGAAGTTTGCTTCAAGTGCCTGGAACCGGGGCACAAGCAATGGGACTGCAAAGGCCCTGACAGAAGCAATCTCTGCCAACGCTGCGGATTGGAGGGACATAAGGAACAATGCTGCACGAACCCTCCCAATTGTTTGATTTGTTCCAGCAAAGCTGTGAACAGCAAGCACCCCATGGGGGGTTCGATGTGCCCGGCGTTTAAGCGTGCTGCAAAATCACAGTGCAGGTAACGCAGCTGGCTTGCTCGGCCTCGCCCGAGTGTTTGGTGTGCGCAGGTTTAGAGGAAACGGCGGAACACGTGTTGTTCGTGTGCTCACGTTTTCGCGCAATGCGTGACCACATGCTTGCCACATGTGGTCTGGACACTACCCCGGACAACCTAGTTCGGAGGATGTGTAAAGATGAAGTTGGCTGGAACGCCGTTTTATCGGCTATCGCCCAAATCGTCTCGGAGCTACACAGAAGGTGGCGCGTGAACTCAAGGATGGCTATAGTTCAGGCGCAAATAAGAGGTGGTCCAAGGGATCGGAGTTGGCTTCATGGGTCATACCGGTGGTCATGCTCTGTGGTCGAACTCGATCCTTTTATCGAACAAGTGGCCGCGCGAAGAACAACATGGTATCGTCGCTTTCGCGGCGTCGCACAGAAGAGTAACTACACAGCAAAAAGAAATGTAATTTGCTCCAATGTAATTCATGCTATGTACTTAAATTCCAATGTAATAGGCATTTTCAGATATAAATTTGCATTCACTTCAACACAATATTACATCGCTCTTCAAATTACACACAAGTAAATTCGCTTTTCTAATTACATTTTTCTATGTATAAATACGTAGAAATAACATGAATATTACATAGATGAAAATGCAACCCATTGATTATAATATGACTGTGTGAAATTACACAAAAAGAATGTAAGATCACATAAAAGTATAATGCAAATTTAAATCTAGCAACACTGTTCATCCGCTTTCCATCGCTGAAGTTTCACAACGCTCAGTCCGCTCTCCGCCATCTTTCGCAGCGAAGTATTTTTTCCAACATCATTTTTCGAAAGGTTTATTGATATTAATGGTAATATACATAATTTAGTTTATTGTTCTTCAAAATGTTCTCTAATGTTTTTTTTTTGTTTTGCAGCTTTATTGAAAAACAAAAACGAATAGCCGGAATCGCTCTCGGGAGTTCATTTGTGCGGACAATCGAACAGAAGCTATACAAGTTGCATCCAGATTCCAGACCATGTATCTATAAACCGGTACCAAGCTTGCAGCTCCCAACTAAATTTAATACCGGCCGGAGCAATGCTGTAAAAATGAGAAAAGGCCAGATTACGCCCCGTTGTAATCCGTAAAAATGTCCTTAGTCATCTGTAACCGCAATGCATTAGCCAGGAAACAGGTACACCTGCATAATAATCTGCTTTTTGTTACTGTTTTTCATTCCTTATCCACATCTGCTTTCCAGAAACCAATTTGACACCGTAGCGTAGTACGATTTGTTGTACACAAATATCGCAAGGACGGTACCGGTCGTATGACTGGTGGCACACTCCTCACATCTGCTGGCTCGATGTAGGATGCACCGAATCGACGAGAGTTAGATGTTTAGTTTACTTGTTTTTTTAAAGCTTGTCCGGAATTTTCGCAAAAAAAAACGCCGACTTTACCGACAGCAAAACTTTTAGCCAGAATGGGTTGTCGCGTACTTAGACCATCAAGAAGCTCATTAATGAGATATATACTATACTCGGCTGACGAGGAATCTCCACAGACATGCGCTGCATCGAAGAAGTGGTTATTATTCCTACCGCCCCTGCGCAACTGAATTGCCGCGTTCGAGAAACATCTGAAAAAGCGTCTGCGTCACCCCCAGGTGCGTGGTATTTCCATCAGGCTGCAGGAAGAGGAACATGAACAAAGGGTTAACTACGTGCCAGAAGTATGCGCTATGAAGGACACCATCGAAGTTGATCCGAGACCACCTTTAACAACATTGTCGTGCAGGTAACGAATCGTTCCGCACAAGGTTATAACCGACTGCAAATAACAACATGATTAAGTCCGAGAGCACTGGAAAAATTTAAACATCTGTGGAAAGAGAGTATTTGTATTGTATGTAAATTGGCCGATTTGTGGAAAGAAGTTTGTAGAAATCTGAACGGCGACATATGCATCAAATGCTGGGAGCAGTTTGCAAAGTTTTCAACGAGGAAAAATAAACGCGCTTTCACCAACTGAGGTTTGGATATGACACCAGCTGACCACAATCAATTTAGATATCCCCTCTGTACGCCGGGTAGGGCAAGTTGGAAGCAAAATCGATTGTACGGTGTCTCGCCAAGTGGAAATACAGGTAGTCAGCGAGTTGAACATGCCACCATGACCTGTGTGGGCTTCCGGAGTGCATCCATACGGGCTTTCGAAGAAATCGAAGAAATCTTAACGGGCCCTGAAAAAATTGCATATGGGGCACCTTGGGATTCCCTTCATAATCCCATCGAATTTTTCGAAGAATCCCCTCAGGAATCCAAAATGGATTCCCTTCAGAGTCCCAAAAGGATTCTCTTTAGAATTCAAAAAGGAAATCCATCTGAGACTTCCAAGGAATTCTTTTTCAGAATTCGAATATTTATTTTTCTATTCCTAAAAGGATTTAAAAGGTTTTTTCTTAGTATCCAGAAACGGTTTTCCTTCGGAATCTCACGATTCCTTTAGAAATCCTTATAGGATGCTCCTCGGATCCCAAAAGGATTCGCTTCGGGTTTCCGAAAGAATTCACGATTTACTTCGGAATACCCAACTAACATTTAATGTCAATGTAAATGTTATTTCAACTCGTCTATACGGCTTCAAGCTGAATATGTGTGCTATACATATGATCAAGAACTTCTATTCAATGCCTTTACCAGCAAATCTGGCGAATCTATTCAGCTGTTTTTGACGTGCCTGCACAACTGCTTTACAGCATGTTACACAATTTTTTCTCAATCTTTATTAAACCATTTAGTAATATAATGGAGCGGAGTAATATAATGGAGGCGCTTATTCAGATCTTTTAAATCTGTTAAATAAATTTAATACAGCCACTGAATTCATTTTGATCAAATATTATTTGAGAGGAGAGTAAATTTCGGAGTTTTTAATGTTTTTTTTGTGAAAACCCAAATATCAATTTTGTTGCTACCTAGATTCGAACTCCTGATCTCCTGATTCAATGGCCGCTGCTCTGTCATCACCGTCACTTTGACATATGTAAATAACAAAGAAAATTATGGTGGTGCTTCTTCGCACACCCTATAGGTTGTTTTACTAACGCAATTTTCAGATTCATGCTGTATAAACGTTAGAAAGAGGCATACATGCTGCTTTCAGCACATAAGCTTAAAAAGTATGCTTTCAGCATTATTTCAACCATTATTCAACCATCTGTCAGCATGTTCTGTGGGCTAACTTTGATGCATCATCAATCGCTGAAATTGTTTTTAGGCAACATTTTCTCGATCTGTATAGATGCTACTCTGCTGCTAATCGTTTAACAGTAGCCGTCAACAGCAATATCGCTTCTAAATGGCTTGTTTTCTTACACTATCTGCTAGCATTAATGACAGCGCTTTGTCAGTTGCTATAAGAGCAGGTGAATGCCTTTGTAGCTGCATTACAGAAATCAATAGCTCATACACAGCTCCGGCAACAAAAATCAAATGTAAACATTGCGGTTTTGACGTTCCATACTGATAAGCTATAAAAAGAAGCAGTATAAGGTTTACTTAAACGTTGTGTAATCTTCAAAGATACAGAAGTTGCCTAAAAGCTTCGTTAGTTCATTTATAGCGCCATTACGCTATATTGTTAGTTCTATAACAACAGCGAAAACATTTTCATTGTGAATGCTACTCACCGTAATATGGGAAGTTGCTAACAAGCAACTTAATTACATACATCAGCTCTTAACCGATAAGCTTTGTTGCTAATTCAGACAGAGCTGTTTTATGACTATATGAAAGCTGCATAAACAATAAAAGATGAAATATATTCGGCACAAACTGACTAGCTGATAGATATTTGGGTAATAGTCGAGTTAAAGTTTAAGGGATTATTTGCGGAGGCTTTTCTTTTATTCAGCATTGGCTGCTTTTATTCAAATATTATACAGCCAAAGGCTAGAAGTTGAAGCTTTTAGCACCAAAATTGTTAGTTGGGTAACGAAAGAACTCATTTCGGGATCCCTGAAAAATTCCCGTCGGGATTCACGAAGGATTCCTTTTAGAATCTGATGGAAAACCTTAAGGGCCACCAAAGGAATTCTTTTTTAGGATCCGAAGATCCGAATGGGTTTTTATTTAATTCCAAAAGATTGTCTTCGGAATCCCAAAAGGTTTCTTTCTGGTATCCAAAAACGATTTCATTTAGAATTCCACGATTTCCTTGGTAATCTCTAAAAGATTTTCTTCGAATCCCAAAATCATTCTCCTCGGAATCCCAAAAGAATGCACTTCGTATTCATTTTGGAGAACTCTCATTAGGCTTCCCTCCAAAGCCCATAGGGATTCCTTTCGGAATCCTATAAGGTCATAAGGACTCCATTCTGAATCCCCTAAGAGGTCGTACACTAATTACGTAAGCACATGTGGGGGAGGGGGGTCTGCCATTTTCTTACTCTTCATATAAACAAAAAATAATTTGTTTAGGAAAAATCTTACAAGGGGAGGGGAGGGTCGTCCGAAAAACCAAGAAAAAATGCTTATGTAATTATTGAACGACCCCTAAAGACTCTCTTTGAAATCCCATAAGAATTCCCTTCGAAATCACAGGATTTATTTTGGAATTTCATAAGGACTCCTTTTGGAATCTCATTAGGATTCCCTTCGAGTTCGATAAGGATTTATTTTGAAATCCCATAAGAACTTCCTTTGGAATATCATCAGTGCTCCATTCGGAATGCGTAGCAGGATGCTCTTTGAAATATCAAAAATATTCTATTTTGAAGCTCAAGGATTTTTTCGGAATCCCAGAAGGTTTTCTTTCGGAATCCCAGAAAGATTTCATATGGACTCTATTTGGAACTCCAAAATAATTCTATTTATAATCCCAGAAAGATTCCATTCAGAATCCCAGATGGATTCTTTTCAGTATCCCAAGGATGTTTTCAGAAGACAAGACAATTCTGGGGAATCATCAGTGATGTTTTTAAAAAAATAACAAACATGAATCGTTCTAAAAAATATCTATTATCGCTCATAAGCCTCACTTTTTATTCTCGTTTTCAGCGTTCGACGTCGCCCAAGACTCCTGAAGTCAGTGCCGCTGTTGTTTTCCACGCTGGCAAGTTATCTGGAAGTGACCTGCGAGTTTCGAGTGAGAAGCCGCTCACCTTTCGCCGCATCGGAAGGTTATATTCACTATGGCTCTTTGACCTGGCTGATATTGCCATTACATTTTAGAGCTGCGGATAGACCGATCCAGGACAACGAATCAAAAATCAAATAAACGAAAAATGGTCACCGAGTCGCATTATGCCGCTTCAGCTGTATAGAAAAACATTTCTTTGCATGACATTATTTTATTAATAGAAACATATATTATCAAATAATAAATATATAAGAACAATTAAGTATCATGCTACCCGTAACGCTGGGTAGATACCTCTTCGTGGTGTGTTACGGGGTAAGTTCTACCATGGTCACATTGCCAGCTACAGGCACATCCTGATCCAACGAATACCTTCCCAATATCCAACTCCGTGGTACTTCTTCCTTCTCTCCCTAGTGACGGTACAGATAAGCGTGGCCAGAAATAGTTATTCTAATGCTTTTGTCATTTTTGTCATAGATTGAAATTAAGGACTACACCCACCTTGATTTCTGATAGCAATCTGGACAGAGATTTCAAAGGAAACATGAGTATCACTAGTTTCCAGTCCACGAAATAATTTATAGTAATTTATTTATTTTCCATATTTCATTATATTTATTTTTTATATTTCACTATATTTATTTTTCATATTTTTACATTTTAATTTTTTAGGTTTTCATATTTTTTATAATTTTATATTTTAACATTGTATATTTTTTTAATTACGTATTTTATACCTTCCTAATCTAACATTTTTATGTATATTATTTCTGTGCATTAAAATTTTAATTTTATTATGTTTTTATATTATCATATTTTATACCTCTTTAAATTTAACATTACACTTTCTTTTGATATTTAATGATTTAATATTTTTAAACTTTTATATTTTGTATTTTGTATTTTCATATTTATATAATTTCATGTTATTACACTTTCATATTATAATATTATTATATTTTCCATATTCTTATATTTTTCCCATTTTATACTTTTATGTGCTCACATTATGACGCTTTTATATTTTTATATTTTCAGGCTTTCACATTTTGTTATTCCTGTATATGTTCATATTTTTTTGTCTTTGTATTTTTAATTTCAAATTCCATATTTTAATCTTTTGTATTTTCATATATTTGTATTTTCGTTTTTCATGCTATCATATTCTCATATTGTTATAATTTCTTAAAATTAATTTTCATATTTAAATTTTTGTCTTTCTTATATCTTTATACTTTCATGTTGTTATAATTTTATGTTTTCATATGTTTTATACTTTCATAGTTCTCTGTTATTTTTTTTTGTGTTTAAATATGTTTATATTTTCTTATTTTCAGCTCATCTTATTGTCATATTTTTCATCTCGCTTGTGACATTTGAAAATTTTTCAATAATTTCATCTTCTCATGCTTTTTGGTTTTTTATACTCATATTTTTGTATCTTCATTTTTAATTTCATGTTTTCATATTTTTTCATTTCATATAGCAATTTTTATTCTCTTGTTACATTATATTTTTATGTTTCTTATTTTCATATTATAAAATTTTCATAATTTCATGCTTTTATATATTTATATTATTGTATTATGTATCTTCATATTTTCATGATATAACATTTTCATAGTACACTACAAAACATCCCAGGAATGAAAGCTTCACAACCTGCCATGTAACCTTTATGCAGACGACGTCCTGGCACATGACCTGCTATCTGATACTCATAACATTCTAAATAATAATCAAATTCTTTACAATTTCCAGCTTCTTCTACAAGAGATGTACATACATCCCGAGTTAACTTTGGCTCCAAATTGATGTTATATTCTACAAATATATAGGGGGAGTGACGGCTTTGGCAGGTTTTGTTCTGTTGTTGGCAGGGGGTTTTTTATGACTGACTAGGCTCAAATTTTGCCTAAACATTCTTTGCATATCAAAGAATATTGTGGCCAAATTTCATAAAATTTGGTCGACGAAAACCCCCCTGCTAATAATGGAGCAGGGCCTGCCAGGGCCGTCTTTCCCCCTATATATGATTTGATATAATTTCTTATTCTAATGCTCTTTATTTCACTACATATTTTCAAAAAACTATCAAAATAAGAACTTAAACAGAACGCGGTGCGTATGGTACGGTATGTCCACGCATTCTTCAAACCCTGTAGATTCGTGATATGTATCATGCTGAAGTGACTACTTGAACACGATACATCTCGAAGAATCATCTCTGCGGCAAACACAACGCAGTGGGCCTAGCCGCTTTGAAGTTTATGTCATACCACTGGTATGCTGTAAGCCTCAATATTGACAAGAAAAATTATTGGGCGTCATCTAACTCAATGATTTTCCAGGATGCTTTCTTTGTACTGGCTGCGTTTGTGTTCGATTAGATTAGATTAGATTAGAAGAACAATTAAGTATCATGCCAATTCAATAAAAATAAATTTGAAAACGAAAATTCATCGAAATAATTTCATTCATTTCAGTGCATTGCGCACGGATTTACATCACATTCTTCTACATCGTTTTGATTACATCTTATTTTTTACATCGAAAGAAATTACATCGCTCTTGTTTATTACACAGCAAGTTCTCGAGTACATCGTGCAATGTAATATTCAACAAGCGATGGATTCAACGGGTTGCAGCGATTTCGATGTAATATTCAACAACTTTTTTTGCTGTGTAGAACAAATTCGTGGACAAAACCCAAAAAAAAATTTTCAACATTTATACGTTCTTATATTTTTTTTAGATACTTAGAAACATTCTGCATACTATGGCTTATTTAGAAGTGACCCAAAATTTTGTAAAAAAATATAATTAGGGCTCAAAAATGAGGTATTGAATTGGATTTTATTCACTTTATTCGTGGAGTATTTGGAAAATCTGATTTTTACACAACATAAATGTTATCAACAAGCTATTATTAGTACACAATGAGTAGATTATAGTTGTATGTCTCTATTTTGTTCATGTTTATGGTCAAATTAGAAATTTTATGTTTTAGGTGATGACTACTTGAAAATCACTATTTTTTTCTTTTTTTTATGTTTTTCTTCAGAGGAAAAGTTAATCTATACGGCAAGATCCGGCAAAGATAAATCACTTGGGTGTAACTTCAAGATATGGACTAAGCATTCCACGTGAAAACTCGTCCGCAAATTAGATTCTGAGCTATTTGAATAAAATGCGATTTTTCATCATTTTAAAACAAAATTTTACCATTTGCTCATAAATTACCACATATCTCGGGTACTTATTCAAAAGGACGTATGTGATTTTGTAAACAAAGATTCAGACGTCGATTTGTCCGATCTGATTGCCCTCCCACGCAAACCATCACCATAGACAGATAGGGGAAGGCTTCGGCTACCTGTTAGTGGTGTTGGTTTGCGTGGGAGGGCCATCAGATCGGACAAATCGACGTTTGAATCTTTGTTTACAAAATCACATACGTCCTTTTGAATAAGTACCCGAGATATAACGAACCCAGAAGAGAAATATTATATTCATTACATCACCTTGTAGATCAACAAACAATGTGATGTAATTTTGGGATATTCTGGGTCATCTAAACTGTTCTTGAGTTCAGAACTTGCGGAACTTTTTTTGTTACATATATTTTATTTATATTCACAGCATCTCCTGGACCAACCAACCAACCTGGATGAACCAAAACCAACTATCATTGTAAAATAGTTATGGGATATTTTGAATCAACCAAACTGTCCTTGATTTCAAGACTTACAGCTGCTAAAGTAACCTTTTCTGTCACACTCATTACATCTCTCGGAAGACCAACAAACACCGCAAGACAGCTTTGATATATATATTATATAATTTGAGTCATCCAAACTGCCTTTGAGTTCAAAGCTTGCGATCTACAGTCATGACAGTATCTTTTTTGTCACTCAAAGCTCCGATATATATCCGATCTAGCGGCGTTTTTTATTTGTAATGAATTTCCCAAAGCTCTTTTCCGATGTGTATTGACCTTCAAAGGAATAAAGTTTGAATGAAAAAAAAACTTTTTAATAGCTGTACATCTAAAGTCCTGAACTTAAGTATAGTTTGGATACCCTAGAGCGTCCAAGGGATATTAAAAAGTAGATTGTTTACCGCAGTACCTCTATAGGTACGTTTGAATGATAATCTTATTTTGGAACAATACAGATGCTTCTATTGTACTGAATATTTTCTGTTTCCGAACTTTGCTATGTTCAGGACGTTCTAGGTTGTCGTAATGCTTCAAACGCCCATACCTGATAATATTCCCTGATAGGGAGTTAAGGAGAAAATAGTGTTCAAGCAGAAAACAGTGTTTACTTTTGTGCATGCGAATTTATACAACCATTTTTCTTTTGGGATCTTGGGCATGGGTTAAAATAAGTTAGATGTTTTTTCCCTATGTATGTAAATGTTAGAAAATCCATTTAAGGATAGAGCTTTACCCAAGCAGCACACTTGTCATAAATGAGTTGCTGTCACTTATGTACGACCAAATTCAGTCATATTGAGTTGTTGCAACTAAATTGTTTTAAATTGTGCTACTCGGGTAACTACGGGTTTCTTGCTACTTTGTAAAATATAGCCATTTTAGAATCGTTCACGTAGCGGCAGCAAGAGATTTTGATTTTACATAAAACGCGAGGTTTTATTTGAAAACATATGTATTTTGAGATTTTTATCTGGTTTTACACTGTTAGGTGGATAGATTTAGCCAAAAAATTGCATTTTCCTGCATAATTGGCAATTATTACTTCATCCTAGGAATATCAGGGCCAAATAACCGCAAAAAAATAGTTTTGGCCAAGAATTGTCTTATTTACTCCTATGTGCGACTATAACAAAGTATTTCGACCGTCATCCGCCGTAGCGCTTCAATCATCGTTCGCCTGTTTTACGCAAGAGTGGACTATATTGTTAATATATAATATTTGAGTTTAGTTAGTAGTTAGTTTAGTAAATAGTTTAGTTAACTAAAATATCTTTTCCCGGCGTAGTGTCACATGAAAAATCCGGGTACAAACCTGGGTATGCGGATAGAGCCGCTTTTCTGCGCTCAAGCGAGCAGAGGGATATTTTGAAATCACTCCCATAAACAAAATTATTTTGCAGTTACTTGGCTGTCAAACATTTCCCGCTCTTCGAATTTCTCTTTCCACGCTGCATGAGAGCGCACAAATGCGCTAGACTCTACATAACTTTACGATTGTTTACATACATTCATGCTCCAATCTGCTGCTAAATCTCGTGAAATTTCGTAACGAGTGCTTTTTAGCAGCATTCCCACTAATTTTCCACTCGAAATATAAAGTGAGAATATTTGTTACAAAGAATACAAAACTCAAACAAAGTTTATTTTTATTTTTTCCTAAAATAATAACAATACTTCTGAATATTAAATCAGAAACGAACATAACCACAATCTTCAATGTTTGGCTCCGGCACAATAGAAAATTTTGGCTTCAATTTGACAACCAAATCGATTCTATCCGCACCACCCAGGTACAAACGACCCATCTGAACGGAAACTTCTATCGTATTTTGAATGATTTTTGCCTCTTCCAAACCCCATAACGATAACCAGATGATTTCTAGTATAGATAGTAGAATCATAGATGAGCGATGACGTTACAGCCCTTAACATTTCCATTGAAATCGTGACGTCATGCTCGTTTGGAGACACGTTTGACAGTTCGTTTGGAGACAGAGGATTTATCTTCGCTCATCTATATATTCCACTATCTATAATTTCTAGCGGATTTTCCTTCAATTAAGTCCACTGAAATCAAAACAAGCTGGTAAGAATGGGTAAGAATGTCCTCTGTTTTTCTCACTATCATGATCAAAATAAACAATTGTTGACTGATTTCCATTCTGATTCTGTCGATTGCATTCTATATATAATAAATTAATTTTCGATCGGATTTTGATGATTCTAAGATTCTAATATGGTTAAGCTCGCGGTATTTCTGATTAAGTAAAAATGGAAACGAAAAAATATGAACACAAAAATATCAGTTTGTAAAATCAGTAACTCTTTTATTTAAATCTTTTAATTCATCGTATCATAAGCGTACCTTAGTAAACAACAATTGAAGAATTGCTAGTTTTGTATACATTTAGTCAGTTTTTCAATAGAAAAACTGCCAAACCTTAGCAAGTATCCATTATTTGTGGCTCTTCACCCCGCGATTAGCGTATGCATGCGGCTTTTTACATAAATGAAAATTCTGATCACTAGATTGCTCTGTTGCCCGATGTCACTGAACTGCACGTTCAGCGTAGTTTCCATACCGTTGCAATGTGTAAATCGAGCGTTGTTAGTCCGTTGATAGATGGTCCGAGTTAATGTTGATAGATGGTCCCTTTTTTAACTGTGGTAGCGCCGACTGCAGTAAATTTCTGGTGCATCGCCCTATTTACAAGAATGATTTAAAATAATCTTATACCAATTTAAGCTATTTTGTTTGACTTATACATACCTTCGAGCAGTTATTCGTTGCACACAAATTTTCCGAGGAATTACAGCGTACATCACAACATGTCTTTTTCTCCTAATCAGTTCTTGACAATATTGAGTGATTTTAGATTGGATGATCGTTACATTTGACGGAAACTTCCATCGTATTTTGGATGATTTTTGTCTCTTCCAAACCCTATAACGATAATAAGATGATTTCCAGCGGATTTTCTTTTAATTTAGTTCGTCGAAATCGAAACAAGTTGAAGAACCCCTCCTTGAATGATATTATTTCTCAGAATCATATATATGATTTGTTATTCATCTTTTTAAATTTTGTTATTTACTATAAGAATGCATTTCAAATGATATCGAGCGGAAAATCATCCAATCTGGTTGATCATTTGAATAATGGAAGATCCCATTTTAGATCTAACTGAATGAGAATTCATTCATTTTCTAGCTGATGTTTTCGTTCAGTGGTCAGCGAATGAGTTGTTTCAGGTTAGCGTGTAGAGTTCATTTCTTTGAAGCGTGTTTCTTTTTTTGGTTTTCCGAGTTTTCCGTGTTTTCCTGGGTTCATGAATCTGTCACGAGTGACAAGTCGTTCATTTTTTCTTGCATGTGTTTATAAATATTTATTTCTCGGGTACTTATTCAAAAGGACGTATGTGATTTTGTAAACAAAGATTGAAACGTCGATTTGTCCAATCTGACGGCACTCCCACGCAAACTATCACCACAGATAGATAGGGGAGGCTTTGGCTACCTGTTGGTGATGTCGGTTTGCGTGGAAGTGCTGTCAGATTGGACAAATCGACATTTGAATCTTTGTTTACAAAATCACATACGTCCTTTTGAATAAGTACCCGAGATTTTTATTTGGTCGCGAAATAAACAACAGATTTTTATTTTTGGTACACAAACAAAATTTAAATTTATTTCTCAAAAGTGGCAAACAGAATGGCTAGTGACAGTGAAAATCCACCAGAAAACCTCCGTTGCCGATTTTGCTTGGCCGAGGAAATGAACGAATTGATTCCGGTGTTCTGCATTGCTTCTACCCAGAACATGTTGATCTCTCATATGGCGCTGGCTTGTACAGGACTGGTGGTAAGTGTGATAAACGATTTATCTACCAAGTCAAGATGGAACTGCCCTTCTCGTGATTAAGCCCTATTTAGACCAAGGATGCAACTCCCCAGATACATGTTCTTATAATATCGTTGGAAGCTAGGAGTTAGGACAAACACATGACCTATAGGACAATGACCCTGAGTTGTAAGAGCAGCGCTCCGGTTGTCATCAATATTCGGATTTCATAAATGAGTTCTCTATGGCCCCTCCGCCTAAATATTGCTGAACTACTGGTCATGGAAATAGAGGGTTTAGTTAATAGTCTTTCATCCTTGACCCGAAAAATAGTTGTAACTACCAGGTTTTCGTTAACACTAATAAATTACAAACTACAAATAGTCTAAATTGCCCAATCTCACCACCACCTGGAATACCTTCTCAAATTTCCGCAAAGTATACGCCACTGTTCTATATTGCTCGATGTAACTTGGTCGACTTCACCGATATAAATATGTTGTTTGAGATATTCAACTAATATTTTCTTTCAGGTATCATCCCGCGACAACATGCCACAGTACTCATGTGACGAATGCTTGGGACATCTTGATCTAGCATATGCCTGTTGGAAACGATGTCGTCAGTCGTGGGGCAACTATAAAAAAAATTCCTCGCTAAAATCGGACGACGAAGATTATCGATGCCGGATTTGTCTGAAGCACGAAGTTGATGAACTGGTTTCAATATTCTGCGTGTGCGATAGTCAATCAAAGACAATAAGCGATATTTTGAAACTTTTCGCTGGATTGACTGTAACGAAAAATGACAAGTTTCCGCAATTTATTTGCGATGTTTGTTTGGCACATTTAAGCGCTGGGTACAATTTCAGAAAAATATGTCGGCGGTCGCTTGATACCTTGCGAAGAGAGCTTGAAACTGCTAAAAATCAAGATTTGGATGAAGATAGATTTCGAAAAGAAGCATCTAATAATTCGAAAAATCTTGATAAATCAGTTCTTAATGAATTCTTAAATTTTCACGAACCTTCGATTCAAAATTCACCTTCTAAAAATTCGCCAGATAAGCAAGCAGAAAGCATTCCAGAGGTTGAGTATATTCCAGACGTGATTGATGAATTAGAGATATCAATGCCTACAAACCCACTTACTGACAGCTGTGACCCATTGAAAATTGAGGATCCTGTTGAAAAAGGAAATATCCGGTTTGTATCGAATCCTACACACAAAGCATTACCGTCGAATCAAACATCGATTCAACCACGATTTGTGTTAGCAAACTCTAATGTTACAAATCATAAAAACCTGTTTGCCCGTAACTCCGCGGTAAAGAAGCTGTCGCAAATTATGGAAGCATCATTGAGTAAACGTAACAAGGAATCAACCACTACTACGAGTATAGAATCCAGTTTTCATAAAGTAACGACATTGGCAGCTAAGGAACCTCCATCAAACCAAATGAACCAAGCAATAACTGTTCCAAGTTCCGATGCACGATGCAAAGTGGTGACTAAACAAACACACCAGTCAACAAAAACCATTAGCACAAGTGGACTTGTTGGAAAAGGGAGTACTTCGTGTACGAAAGCACCGCCATCAAATCAAACACAAGTTACAAGTTTTGACCCAGGATTGCAAAAGGTGATGATGAAGCCAACAATCCAGCCCACAAAGTCCATCAATACAACTCTTGAACCGCGTTTTTATAAAGTGAGTACGGTAGCACCGCCATCAAACCAAGCGGTTAATAGTGCTTCTACATCTGTTGTGAAGAATTTCTGTCCTATTTCCTTGGGTGATAACGACAGTGAAGTGCGTCGAAAACCTCACTATTCTTGGGCACAGATTGTAAATTTTCAATGTAAAAACTGTCAATGTATTTATAAACCACCGGACGCAAAAGAGGAATGTACTGTCTGTAAGCTTAAATTCGATAATTATTTTTCATCTGGACTTGATATGCAGACTTATGATAAGGAATACATAAGCGCATATCGCTGTAATGAATGTGATTTTTTTACGATTCGTCTTGAACCAATGATTAACCACCTGACGACCCATCAGAAATATATTCCACATTCCGCTGTAATGCTGAAGCACAGGACTGGCAAGCCGGTAAACGTTTTATCAAGTCCTCTTACTGTGGTGTTCAAGACAAACGACGTATCAAGTAAACCCACAAAAAAGCCTGACGAAACCACAAACATGCCCAAGCCTCCAATAGTATCGAGACAAATCAAACAGATCACAGGGAATAACGCAGCAAAAGTTGCTACTGTTAAACCATTTGTATATATAAAGAAAATACCCGCGTCCACATCAACGTTAGCCATAAAATCGGTAATAATGGATAAACCATCGGTCAAATCTGGTCAATCAGAAAATAATCTAACGAAGGCTGCCTCAGTTAAACCTCATACGCTTTTATCGCAACTCAACCCATCAACTGTGGTGAGTAAAATGACAAAAGCCTGCAGCTCGTCTGGGCGGTTAGACGAACAACAAGTTGTCGTCAGTCGACCCACATCCAAGAATAGCCGTGGCGATATTCCTCAGCCTACAAAAGAAGGGTGGACCAAAGTCAAACCTGCGATAACCATCAGCAAGAGAAGCACCGAAGTAATATCTGATCCAACCCAAGCGGATAGAGACAATCCCAGTCAAATGTCGGCCAAGAAACTGCGGCTAGACACCAGCGGCGCCGATAATTCACCACCAACTAAAGAAGGATGGACCAGAGTAGAACCTGCGCTCTCTATCAGCGATAGCGATCCGTTATCCATCGACGATGATGACGCAGATATGCAGCTCAAGTTTGAACACGAACCACTTGATATTGACGATACCTTGGATTTGATGCCCGTTGAGTCGATTGAAGTATCTTCCGAAGAAGAATTCGAAGGCTTCGAGGAAGATGAAACCATGGGGTAAGATTTAAAAACATTACTTTTGTTGGCATTTGAAATAAGGAAGTTTTAAATAATGATTCATTTTTCAGGAGATCATCTAGCATAGATACAAACCATTTCCAAGTCATGCTTGATTCGGATGAGTATCTCGTTGTGTTCCTGAAGGGTGTACTTTGTTGTGGCTGCTCGATGGTATTCGATACGCGCTATCAGCTTCAAAACCATCGAGAACAACATCACCGGCGAGTGCAGTCCAGTGCAACCCCGACCATGTGCATCGACTGTAAAACAGGAACCAGCAGTTCATCGTCCCATCGGGTGCTGAGTGCGAAACGCATTTTCTATTTCTGTAAGCTTTGCTCAAAATTACTACTAAATGTAGTAGACTTCTATGGTCACCGTAGAATTGAGCATGCATTGAGAGATCTACCACCCCGTACGTATCCAACGAAGCCTTTCGTTTTGAAACAAGGCGCTGAAACGCTTCTGAGGTTTGTAACTTAGATTCATTTACCATAACTCATGTTAACAAAAGATTTGTTTACAGGACCATAGAAAACTATACTCATTATGCACAACCTTTCAACATGATTGAAAACGAACACATATTCCACATTGTAAAGGAAACCAACGAATACAAGCTACTGTTTATGACGGGTCACCTGTGCTGCGGGTGTCAGCACTGGTTCATCTCCTATGACGCGTTGCTAGCCCATTGCGACGAAACACATGATCGCCATTCCGAGCCGGATACGTCTCGGTGTGATCTTTGTCAAATCGACTGCAAATCCGAGAGCCGCTTGATGCGCCATCGACTACAGCGAAGCAGGAGGTTGCATTACTACTGTAAGCTGTGCCACGATATTCTGATATATCATGCGGATAACTATCAAGCCCATCGAATGGTGGCACACAGAGACACGCTGAGAATAGTCAATACCGGAATCAACAAAAATATGGATATGCTTGTTTGCAAAGTTGTGTGAGTATGAAAATAAGTTCAATTCTCATATGTTTCTGTTATTTTTTAATTGATAATATCAATCAAAATAGCATGAATTTATTATTATTTCGATAGAATTGAAAGTTAATCCTTTAGTAAAAATGGCTTATCGACACTTCAGTTAAGCCCGTGGGCCATTGATTGTCATGATGACAAATATTTGTCAAGTTTATCCGGACATCTATACTGATCAGGGTTTGCAGAAATCGCTCTCAATAGATAACGAACAACGATAAAAGAGAGGCAAAAACCTCTTCGAATCACAACAAGCCATGAAAACAAAACTATCGCACTTGTATAAGGCACTGCACGGACTGCTTTGTATCTTTCTCGCTGCAAAGAAATTAGAAAACAACAAGGCCAGTAAACGTCAAAATTTATGAGGAACGAAAGAGAAAGACATGTTTCCGTGCAGTGCCCTATACAAGTTAAAAAAAACTGATTCGGATAGGCGGCCCCCACCTATGGGGTTTGATAAAACGCTTTGTTCTCGCTCATTTCATGTTGGGGACTATATTTTTTTCGCACAACTGTGTAAAACAAGTTTAAATGCATCATCAGAACCGGTGCCCCCCGCAATTGGGGCTTATTGAAAGAAATTTACCATGGGTTGTAGCCCATTGTTGTAGTTGTAGGTTGTAGTGGAGGTATTAGTAGATCCACAAAAGAATTTTTTTTTTAATTGATAATTATGGGAAATTTACAGCTTTAATATCTTAGTCAATAGATAAACTAATAAATTTGCTAACAAAAATGAGATAGATGTTATTTAACATCAACAATTACCAAATATTGCTTCCACCACTGTTGACGCAGAAATGGTGAACTGGCCACCCTGCCACCGTCGTTTCTAAAGCGGCGCCGAACCTGTCAAAGCGGTGCGTTGTTCGAAGTGACAGACGTCAACGAGTGACGGACGACCTGTCAAAAACCATTTCCGGCCCTTCATTCTTTTTACAGTTCGCAGTAAAACAAAGTGCAGCTCGCGTAATAAAACCTTAACTAAAAATAGGATAGAAGTAGTGAATAAGTAGTTTATAGTGAATAGTGTGTATTTGAGCCATATTCACACAGTGAAAGTGAAATACGTTGCGTTTGAGATGAGTTTATTAACTCAACCAATTGAGTCCAGCATAGTCCGTTGTCCGAGTCCACCGCCAGTCCGTTGATCCGTAGATACCTGAAAAGAGAAAGAAAAGTCTTGCCACAGAATGTCACGTGGACGATAAAATCGAACCGTAGGGTGCGCAAACGAAGGGCACACCGAATTCAACAACAACAACAACAACACCAATAATAATAACAACAGAATACAAATATCGTTCGCTATCAAAACGGCTCGCCTAATTATTTGACCCTACGACAGCCTTGACAAAACTTCAAAATTCGTGGTCATGGACAGGAACATGGATGGCCTTGCGGAAGGGCAGGAGGAGGACTCCAACTGTGCGGCCTGCCAACGTCCGGACGATGCGGAGGATATGGTCCAGTGTGACCAATGCGACATATGGATGCATTACACTTGTGGCGGAGTGAACGAGAGCATCGCAAATCGCTCGTGGGTGTGCGGCAATTGCACCACACTGCAAGAAGACGTCGTTTCGGTACGCAGTGGATCCAGTCGGTCCAGCTCAACCTCGGTATTCTCAGTTTGCCTTAGTCAACTGGCGGAAAGGCAACAATTAGAACGCGCTCGTTTGGAACTGGAGCTGCAGCGCCGTCATTTGGATAAGCAGCAGCAGCTAATCAACAAGGTAATTGGCGGAGAGGAAACAAAAACCACTCACAGCAGAGCGAGCAATGCAGTGACATCGCCTCCATGCGACAAGCGCCAATCGACTCCGCTCCCTCCCGGAACTCCAACAGCTTCGAAGACACGTCGGTCAGTTCCACCATCTGGCACTCCTCGTTCTACTGCACCTGTTATGGTGTCGATTCCTCTTACCGCGCTCGAACCGCGCACAGTTAAGATTTTGGAAGGTAAGAAGAATCCACATGTCGCACTGCAGGAACTCAGGAACCGGGTTGAGCAGTGCGAGCGTCGCGCCAATCCAACACCTGACCAACTGGCAGATTTGAATGCGCAGCTCGAGCTATGCCGGAAAGTTCTGGAAGGGTTCCAGACCGGCGCGGAAGCAAACGACATCAGCAATCTGGCGGAGGTACAGCAACCAAAGCACGCGAGCCCGTCGCGCTTGGTAAAACAAACCGGCACAATCCCTAAGGCGAATCGGAAACTGCAGTCGGTTCCCGAAGGCGAACTGGGAGCAGTAGGTGATGCCTTCCCGCAGAGACATCTCTGGCCATTGGAGAAGGCGGTAAGCCAAACCGGCTGGCCGTCGGTGAGTAAAACGAACCCATCATCTGAAATCCATCCGAATGATATGGAACCCCCAGGTAAGCGTCAAGCCTTGAGCCATTCTATCAAAATTATAACCAAGAAAGCGTCCAATTATTGACCCACGACCAACAATCAAATTACCCAAGGGCAGCTGCGAGTTAATGCGCGCCCGGGGGAGTTTGTATACCTCCTACAAATTCCCATGAGCAGCTGCGAGATTCATTCGCGCACCAGGTCAATGCAACCTTGTACCTCAATCAACACAATCAATTCCCGGTGCCGGTCTAGGCAATTTTCGGATTGGAAATTGTCTCGACTTCCCTGGGCATAAAAGTATCATCGTGTTAGCCTCATGATATACGAATGCAAAAATGGTAACTTGGCTTAGAAACCTTGCAGTTAATAACTGTGGAAGTGCTGATTGAACACTAAGCTGCGAGGCGGCTCTGTCCCAGTGTAGGGATGTAATGCCAATAAGAAGAAGAAGAAGAAGACCACAATCAACCTGAACAATATTCAACCGGTGTGCAAACGCGTAATCTTCCCTCGCGGTTGAATCGTCTCTGTCCCCTCGTCAATCCAAAAGTGTTCAACGAAACCAGGTGATTCCCCAGCAAGACCCAGCTCGCCCCACACAGCAGCAGCTTGCAGCAAGGCAGTCCCTGGTTAAGGAACTTCCTCGATTTACCGGTGACCCAGCTGAATGGCCGATCTTCATCTCAAACTACCGGTACACAAGCGAAGCTTGTGGTTTTTCGGATGGAGAAAATATGCTCCGCTTACAACGATGCCTATCTGGTCCTGCTCTCGAAACAGTTCGCAGTCGCTTGGTACTTCCAGCAGCAGTGCCACAAGTGATCGAGACCCTACGTATGCGGTTTGGACGTCCGGAGCTGCTGATCAACGCTTTGCTTCGGAAGGTGCGAGAAATTCCAGCTCCTAGGTCCGACAGGTTGGAAGGGCTGATCGAGTTCGGAATGGCGGTGCAGGCACTGTGCGATCACATCGAAGCAGCGGATGAACGCGCTCACCTATCGAACCCATCGCTACTGCAAGAGCTTGTGGCGAAACTTCCCGGGGATCAACGAATGATGTGGGCGGGATACAAACGAGGATTCCAATGCGTCGATTTGAAAACCTTCGGTGATTATATGGCAACAGTGGTACGGGATGCAACTAGTGTGGTGACCTTTGAACCGGAGGTAAAACGGAGCAGCGTTCGTGACCGTCCGAAGAACAAAGGATTTGTTAACTCTCATGCAACGGAAGCATCTGCAAAACCAGAGGATTCATTACGTGAACACAAGGAAATGCCGAAGCACTTCGATTGTACTCACTGCAACAAAAGCGGACACCGAGTGCGTGACTGCAATGCGTTCAAGCAGTTGCACGTCGACGATCGCTGGAGACGAGTGCGATCCTTGGGTCTGTGTCAGAACTGTTTATTCAGCCACGGAAGACGTCGCGGACGAAAGCTCTGTGACATTGGAGGGTGCCAATTTCGCCACCATCCGCTTCTGCACTCTTCTAGAGGTCCACCGAAGCCGTCGGAACTCACGATGCAGATAGCTGAAAATCATACTCATCGCCACCTGGCTTCTTCAACGCTATTTCGGATCATTCCAGTGACTGTACATGGAAGTAAAGGATCGATTGACACATTCGCCTTTCTCGATGAAGGTTCTGACCTGACGTTGGTAGAAAGTGATTTGGTTACCTCGCTCGGTGTGAAAGGTAATACCCTTCCTCTATGTCTACGGTGGACCGGGAATACATCTCGCGTAGAAAAAGGCTCGCAGCAGATTTCGATCGAGATCGCTGGAATCGGTCAACAAAAGCGGCATAAGCTGCTGAACGCAAGAACGGTAAACAACCTAGGACTCCCTGCTCAAAGTTTCCAGATAGAAGAAGCAGCTCAACTACACAAACACTTGAAAGGCATCCCTATTACTAGCTACCAGAACGCAGTGCCCAAGATCCTAATTGGGGTAGACAACTTGCGCCTGGCGCTGCCTTTGAAAGTACGGGAAGGTGAAGGATCAGCACCGGTGGCGGTTAAAACCAGACTTGGTTGGTGCGTCTACGGTCCACGAGGAAACAGCAAACAAGAATCCTACAGTTTCCACGTTTGTGAATGTTCCTGCGACGAAGCACTCCACGAGGCAGTGAAGGAATTTTTCGCCGTTGAAGGAGTTGGCGCCCGACCGACAGAAATCGCGCTGACGAAAGAAGAGGAACGAGCACTCACTATTATGGAAGCTACTACTCGGCGAATAGGAAATCATTTCGAAACAGGCCTCATATGGAAGGAAGACCAGGTGGAATTCCCGAACAATTACTACATGGCAGTACGTCGACTAGAGTGTCTAGAACGCAGAATGGATCGCGATGCGGGACTGAAGGAGAATCTCCACCGGCAAATTCGCGAATACGAGGCAAAGGGCTACACGCACAAGGCTACGAAAGCGGAAATGGAAGCAGCAGATCCTAGAAGAGTGTGGTATCTTCCGGTTGGAGCGGTGATAAACCCCAAGAAGCCGGGGAAAGTCCGTATCATGTGGGACGCAGCGGCCAAGGTGGATGGCATATCCCTGAACAGCGCTCTTCTTAAAGGCCCCGATCAACTCTCTTCTCTTCCGGCCGTTCTTTTTCGCTTTCGGCTGTATGGAGTAGCACTTAGCTCGGATATCCAGGAAATGTTTCACCAGATCCGAATCCGTGAAGAAGACAAGAGCTCCCAGCGTTTTTTGTGGCGTGCCAAACCGTCCGAAAAGCCAACCGTCTACTTGATGGATGTCGCCACATTTGGCAGCACCTGTTCACCAGCTTCGGCACAATTCGTAAAAAATCGGAACGCTGAGCAACATCGAGAGCTTTATCCCGAAGCGGCGAAAGCGATTGTCGACGACCACTACGTCGACGATTATCTGGCGAGTTTCAGTTCGGAAGAAGAGGCAGCAAAGATAGCAAGCGAAGTACGATACGTACACAATAACGGGGGATTCCAGCTACACAATTGGCGGTCGAACAGTGCTACGGTACTAGAGCGTCTGGGTGAAGTGCAACCTGAAACAGACAAGCAGCTAAACCTGGTAGATGCAGCGAAATCCGAAAGGGTGCTCGGAACGCTGTGGAGCCCTTCAACCGATGAACTGAGTTTTTCCACACAGATGAGCGAAGAGGTGCAAACGCTGATCCGTACAACGACACGGCCGACGAAAAGACAAATATTACGGTGCGTTATGACCCTATTCGATCCTTTGGGGCTGCTCTCTCCGTTTATCATACACGGCAAGGTCCTTATTCAAGACCTGTGGCGCGAAGGCACGGAGTGGGACGAGCAAGTCAGTGACATCGTCTTCGCAAAATGGGAGAGATGGGTACAGATGATCCAGTATATTGCCAGAGTCCGGATTCCCAGATGCTATTTCCGTCATGCCAACAAGAGGACGTACCGCAATTCCGAGATACACGTTTTCGTTGACGCTAGTGAGGTAGCATACTCTTGTGCAGTCTACCTGCGTACATTCGACAGAGTCGGAGATCCGCAGTGCTGCCTAATTGCAGGCAAATCAAAGGTCGCCCCGCTGAAGCCGTGGTCGATTTCCAGACTCGAACTGCAAGGGTGTGTCCTAGGTGTACGATGGTCGAAATTCGTCAGGGAAAACCACGATGTCCCCGTCTCCGACATAGTGTTTTGGACGGACTCCAGGACAGCACTGGCCTGGATCAAGTCAGATCCTAGAAATTATCGGCAATTCGTGTCCTTCAGAGTAAGTGAGATTCTGGAGCACACAACAGCAAGTCAGTGGCGATGGGTGCCATCATCGTCCAACCCAGCGGATGAAGCAACTAAATGGGGCAGTGGACCTTACTTTCACCACGACAGCAAGTGGTTTCAGGGACCCGGCTTTCTACGGCTTCCGGAACATGAGTGGCCCCGCTCGAAAGAGTCAGTGACTGCTACTAGTGACGAAATGCGTACGCCAGTTCTACATCACTGTTCATTTCAACCGGCGATTGATTTCGACAGGTTCTCATCCTGGGATCGCCTACAACGAGCAACAGCATACGCTCTTCGATTCATACACAATTCGGCCCAGAGGCGTACGAAATATACGGGACAACTGCAACAAGCAGAGCTGCGGGCAGCAGAGGAAACCATTTTAGGTTGGCACAGCAGGAATCATATCCAGATGAGATAGCAGCACTATCGAACAAAGCGCCGAACGAGACCGGGCAGGAGATCATCGGGAAGCATAGCTCCATCTACCGACTGATGCCAATCTTGGATAAACACGGCTTGTTACGAGAGCACGGCAGGGTCGGCGCGGCAGAGGACGTCTGCTACGACGTGCGCCACCCCGTAATCCTACCGAGAAAACACCTAGTAACGGAGCTTCTTGTACATCGATACCACCACCACCTCCGCCATGGCAATGCAGAGACAGTTGTTAACGAACTTCGTCAGCGGTACACTATCCCTAGACTCCGCGTGGTGGTTAAGCAAGTCAGCCGTAACTGCGCTTATTGTAAGATCCGTCGGGCTAGGCCGGCGAACCCACCAATGGCACCACTTCCAGCTGCGCGCCTGGCACATCATGAACGAGCCTTCACGTATACCGGGGTGGACTACTTCGGACCACTGTTGGTGAAGTTGGGAAGATCCAACGTCAAACGATGGATCGCATTGTTTACATGCCTGACAGTGCGCGCCGTTCATCTTGAAGTCGCTTATACGTTATCCACAGAGTCCTGCATTTCCTGCGTCCGTCGATTCGTGGGTCGGCGGGGACCACCCGCCGAATTTTTCAGCGACAACGGAACAAATTTCCAAGGTGCCGATCGAGTGTTGCAGCACCAGATAAGCCAGGGACTGTCAGCAACGTTCACCAGTACCAACACAAAGTGGAACTTCATTCCGCCGGGAGCACCACATATGGGCGGGGCATGGGAACGCTTAGTGCAGTCAGTGAAAGCAGCGATGGGCGAAGCGTACTCCGAGGAGAAGCTGGATGACGAGGGGCTGCAGACACTGGTCGTGGAGGCGGAAAGTATAGTCAACTCAAGGCCTCTGACGTACTTACCACTTGAATCCGAGGAAGCAGAAGCACTCACTCCGAACCACTTTCTGTTGCTGAGTTCAAGTGGAGTGAAGCATTCAATAACCCAAACCGAAGAGGGCCCGCGAAGTGAGCTGGTTCGCCGAAAAATTCTTGGGAGATCACACGAGCAAATCCGCACCAAGCTTGACGCTTTCTGGAAACGCTGGTTGGTAGAATACTTGCCGGTGATCCGTCGACAACCGAAATGGTTCGATGACACCAGAACGATGATCGCAGGAGACTTAGTGATGGTCGCGGAACCCTTTAAGCGTAATGGATGGGAACGCGGACGAATTGTACGTATGGTTCCGAGTGCAGATGGGCAGCATCGACAAGCCGTCGTGAAGATAGGACAGAAGAGTCTGCTGAGGCCGGTGACAAGGCTGGCGTTACTAGACTTGGAGGAAAACGTGAAGGTTCCGAAGGAAGGCTCCGGACTACACCCGGGGGAGACTGTTGACGCAGAAATGGTGAACTGGCCACCCTGCCACCGTCGTTTCTAAAGCGGCGCCGAACCTGTCAAAGCGGTGCGTTGTTCGAAGTGACAGACGTTAACGAGTGACGGACGACCTGTCAAAAACCATTTCCGGCCCTTCATTCTTTTTACAGTTCGCAGTAAAACAAAGTGCAGCTCGCGTGTGGAAAATAAAACCTTAACTAAAAATAGGATAGCAGTAGTGCATAAGTAGTTTATAGTGAATAGTGTGTATTTGAGCCATATTCACACAGTGAAAGTTAAATACGTTGCGTTTGAGACGAGTTTATTAACTCAACCAATTGAGTCCAGCATAGTCCGTTGTCCGAGTCCGCCGCCAGTCCGTTGATCCGTAGATACCTGAAAAGAGAAAGAAAAGTCTTGTCTCACGTGGACGCAAAATCGAACCGTAGGGTGCGCAAACAAAGGGCACACCGAATTCAACAACAACAACAACACCAATAATAATAACAACAGAATACAAATATCGTTCGCTATCAAAACGGCTCGCCTAATTATTTGACCCTACGACAGCCTTGACAACCACTATGCACACTTAAAAATTTTCGCCGAGATCTCAGCATTTTTTGTATATTTTCCCGAGGTGGGCACCGCCCAGTTTCAGCAAACACGATTTTGACGTAGGACTTACGTCTTTCTTTACTATACTGGGTGTCATTTAGATTTTTGGAAATCGAGAGCGTTGGATTTTTTAGATTTATATATCAATCGACTCGGACACTCTCCACCATTTTTTCTATTTCATTGAAACTCAAGATTATTAATGATAAGCTATTGAAAATTTCAATTCTTGTCCAAGCCAGTAAAAATTTCATATGTTACCAATCACGTGCATTCCTAACACGGAGATCAGAATTCGGTATGTCACGGGCCTTCGGGTCTACCGGAAGATTTTCTTTGTGTATAAAAGAAGCAGTGCCTGCCGTGTACGAGTCATTACAATTTGTGACAGCAGCGCGTACTGACGTGCTTTTTGCTCGCGCATTTTTCGTTTCGTTCGTTCGTTCGCTTTTTACCTACACAGCGACAGCATGCAGTCACCAGCGGTAGAACTGCCGGTGGGTCTGCGAATATGCATGAAAGAAGTGAACGCATTTTTTGTCATTCTGGTGTCGGTTGCGATGGATGCAATCGCCCATCGCATCGCTCGGAGTTAACGACTAGAGGCCGATGATGGCTGAGGCAGCGAGGGCAGCGGTGGTGGATGAAGAAGAATAAAATTAGAGAGATTTGGTCTGCTCATCCAGGTGATTGGTTCCATAATCCACATGATCCCGGGATGGGTACGAGTCATGTCATATGACTGACCATATGTTAAGTTGTGCTTGGTACTAATCGACACGTACATCAAAACATGGTTATACTATAACAGTTCTGATTCCCCAACAAAAAAATCAACTACACTGATGAAAATAAAAATTTGATTAAAATAATTACTTTCATTTATTTTCAGAAGGCATTAGCAATTAAAGATACACAATCAGCAATAGTGTTAATATCCATTTTAGATTAGAAAATTTCGCTGTATTACATGTAAATGTTTTAAAAAAGTCCGCAAAAAGTAATTTCCAGAAGAATATTTAAATAAACTATCTTATTCTTTGTTTTTCATTTTCTGAGAAATTATATTATTAAACTTGACGTAGACTCGGAGTTTGGAATCAAAACATAAAATAATGTTTCGTTGATGTATTAGCAGTACATACCTTCTCTATTTTAATAGGGTTACTGCTCCTTGACTTGTTTTTTATTGTTGTGTTTTTTCATCAGTAAGCATGCATGTTAGCAAATAGAAGCAACGAAATTGGTGCTGCATTTCTTTGTTTGGAAAACGAGACAGTTCCCCTAAAATAGCACATTTTACCCAAGCCTAAAAATTTTATAAATCAAAATTTTTAAACTTCCAATAGGGGAAATGAAGGCTTTGGCAGGTTTTGATCTATTATTGTCAGGGGGGTTTTTGTTGACCAAATTTCATAAAATTCGGCCACAATATTCTTTGAAATGCAAAAAATGTTTATGCCAAATTTGAGCATAATTGGTTATAGAAAACCCCCCTGACAATAATAGAACAAAACCTGCCAAAGCCGTCATTTCCCCTACTATCATCAATAAGAAATCTATAAATGCCCTACATTTGCTTGAGTAAATAAGGGCTTAATAGTTAGAAACAAAGCAGAAATTCCAGAAGTTTGTGATAAACAAATTGCTAATACTTGTACACAGCATGGAAGTTTTCATTTTCAATATCAACACTATAATCAAACTCCAAAGTTAGAAGTTAAATGTAAATACGTTACGTTTATACAAGTCCTACGTCTACTCGCGGTTATGTTGAAAACATTACCCATTGCTCGTTTTTGCCGAGATCTCTGTAAAAGTGACGTTTCATTTGCCGAGATACGGTAAATATTTTGCTGAAAATCAGTAATAAACCAAATTTTCTGCCGAAGTTCAGTTCTGAAATCTACTGAGCTACAGCGGTGCCCGATTTTGCCGAGCTCGAGAATCAAAAACTTATGTCGTTTTCGTTTTTGCGGTGTAGCTGCACCGGGTGTACACTTTCTGCACTGAAATTGTTCGTTTTTGGTTTTCGCTCTACACTCAAACCCCACTTTTTCGTGCACCGTACGGAAAGTGTACCACGCATAAAATCGAGAGTGTAGCTTGTTCGAATGGTGGTGTTACCAATACAGTCGCATGTCACGTGCTTGTTGCTGTCAAATTCTGTTTTGTTTTGGCTTCGGTTTTGATGTGCCGGGTGCGCGTTGGAGTTAGTTTTTTTTTAATAAAATGGGAATGGTAATTGCGCGTTGTTTTAATTATATTTATCTAATGCAAAATAAATAAAAATGTAGTTTTATGTATGTCATAAGAAAAGGATAATTAAAAACAGTGTAGGACATTTACTAATCTATTAGTTTATAAAAGTTAGGCGATTAACCAAGGTAAAAGAAGTTGCTTACATTCAACCAGTTGTATTGTACTAATTCACGTTCCTACTATTTAATTTTATACATTCGTTACCTTGACCATCGGTTTTAATATATTATTAGTCATGAAATTATACCAATAAAAAAGTTTTTTTTGTGGAACTTAAAAATAGTTCTTCGAAATATCTTTTGCAAGAAATCAACTGGCTTAAGGTGAAGAATCATTCTATAAACTCTTTTGAAAGTTTGCAAGTTTTTGGTATTTGCAAAGCATTTTCACAACATTTTCAGATTTTGAATATTTAGCTTTGATCTATTGAGATTTTGTAGATTTTTATTATCTTATAGAATCTAATGACTCAATAGCAAAATTTACAGTCTTGATTTGCTAGCTCCCATTTTATTACATGGGCCACGTTTTAGTTGAGCCTTTGCTGGTTAATCCATGGAATTGAAAACGTTGTTGAGCATATTTAGCATAATTGAACATATTTGACCCGTAATGCTGGGTAGACACCTTTACATGGTGTGTTACGGGGTAAGATCTACCACGGTTACATTGCCAGCTACAGGCAAATCCTGACCCAACGATTACCTTCCTCATTATCCAACTCCGTGGTACTTATGAGGGTGTCGCTAAGTCGGTGGCCTCTCGTTAAGTAAGTACTACATCAACACTTCCTTCCTTTTCCTAGTTACGGTGAAGATGGGCCTGGCCAGAAGTAGTAATCCTCATGCTTTTGTTATTTTTATTTGAGACTGGAGTCAAGGACCACTCCCCTTCTTTATTTCTGATAGCATTCTAGATAAGGATCTCAAAAGTAAAACATGAGTATCACTAGTGTCCAATCTACGAATTACACCGTAACAATGCTAATGCTAATATTTAGCATAATTGAACATAATTTGTGAATTATAATTTTAAAGTCGCAGTACATATGTTCAAATGGCTGCCAGGTTACCTCTTAAAAATAAAATTCAATAGGTGAGGCGATGTGTTATAGCCTATTCAGATTACGTCATTAATCTTAATAAATTTTGTGTTCAAGTGGAATAGAAAATTTAATGTAGGTGGATTGGCGTCAATTTACTCTTTATCATATTTATTATAATAAATGGCGTAATTTTAAACGGATATTAGCTCAATCAGCATATCACGAATGTACATGTATAACAAGATCAGTTTAGAGTCAAGTATAGAATGTATAAACTGATTTGAGCTTTTTAATTTGTTTAATAAATATATTTTATAAAATTAAAAAACTTTGAAAACCAATTTCATTTAAAACACATTCTACTTTCTACTTATTTTGTGAATGCTAAGAAAAATGTATGTCTCTTACGAAACGAAGTTTGCCGCAATAATAGTTGTTGTAATATAATAGCAAATTAAGGATTAGTGAAAACGTTTCCCTCAGAATCCAACTTTCTTCTCAAAAACCTGAAATGGCCCAAGAATTCCCAATGAAAAGCCAAAAAATCAATCTACTTGTAGTTTTGTATTGTGATTTATTGGAATATGTTTTTGCATATTTAAATACTTCCATCAGAAACAAAGAAGCTCTTACCCTATACCACAGAGAACAGACATGGAGGCTCGAACAAAATTTCTTGCAAAACATGTGTAAACAAACACACCGAACCTCAACGCCACCGACGTCGACATTGCAACTCACAATCTCATTTTGACAACACGATGGCGCTGGTATGCTCTTGCATGCATAACGACACTATCGCACAGTGGCATTTTTTGATGACGCTAGCGCTGATTATGCACGGGATAACGTCGACATTCCAAAGTTATTCAAAATGAACAGTAAAAAGTTATCACAACATAGCGAGTTCAGCTTCAACGTCTGTTCTCTGTGCCTATACCCTATACTACGTATAATGAATTATTGGCCGTGGAATTTTGCAATATTTGATTGGTTTTGAAATCATCGTTTTCATGATCTGTCAGACAGTGCGTACTGTGTTCAGCTTTAGATAATTGAACCAATTGAACAGAAAGTAAAAGTAAAATGTCTATAAGAGTGACACTATTCATGTAATTTCAATTTAAGCCCAACAAGAATGATTGGAATAACATACATATTTCAAAGCAGGCAGCAAGAACAAAAACAAATATGACAGAAGCATGGAAGATGACCGATGTCACACATACTTCCGCAATCTTATGAACTAAACCATGATGACGTCACGCGTCAACTTTCAGTAAGAAGAAAACCTCATCTGAGGGCAAAGTTTACAAAAAATGAACATCAACGTGAACATCCGGTGAACTAAAAGCTCCGAATTCACGCAAATGTTCATCGGCCCGCAGCGGATGTCATTTTTTCGAGCGAAAAGAAGAAGATTCGTGAACAAAGAAGACGCTCGTGGTTAAGTCCATTGGGACTGCACTGAAAATGTTCGTTTATGTGGTGCAAAAAGATGCACTTTCCGGTGTAGCTACACCACAAAAACGAAAACGACATTAGTGTGTGGGTACACTGTTCCTTTAGTGGCGGTAAAAATTAATTTTGGTTCCCATAGTGGTGCTATCCATTGGTTTCTTATGAGACTCGCCACTATTGGTACAGTTGCACCACTATAGGTGCAAAGGAGTTAAATCTGTTAAGAGAATTTTTTGTTGTTTTTGTTTTCAATAGATTTTCAAACGAAATCTTAAGATAAGATAAGTAAAATGTATAAATATTGGGGGGAGGGGGTACTTGCGGTTATTGGTGACCATCGGCATCCGGTTGCGAATGGGTGGCAGGAGGCAGGTAGGTTGACGTTTACGCAGGCCGGGTTCTGCACCGGACGGAGGCTTGGCGACGTACCGGATGGAAGCTGAACGATGCGCCTGTACGATAGCTTGACGATGATCAAGGTTGGAGGATGAACTGGGTGAAGGCCGGGCGGCGTACGTGCTCGATGCACCGGGCGAAGGCTTGATGATGCGCTGGATTAGGGCTTGACGATGCGCCGGACGATGGCTGGACGATCCGCCGGGCAAATGCTTGACGATGCGCCGGGCTAAGGCTTGGCGATCCGCTGGAAGATGGCTTGACGATGCGCCAACAAAATGCCCGCACTTACTGGCGACCGGCGTGTAGGGTAAGAATGCGATGAAATGAATAAAATAACGACGGCCAACTACCCTGACGTCAGCAGACATCGCATCAAACAAACGGCCCTTTTTCAGGGCCAACAGTGATTGAGGAGCAAACGGTCCTTATCAGGACCAAGAGGAAGAGCGTGTAAGAGCCTACTTTCGGTCGCAATGAGGACGCCCGACTACGACACGGCGTAGTTACTTTTTGATGCGATGTGTGACGCCGAAAGCTGTCCCGAGATGTCGATGGCGACGCACCGCCCACGTGGATACCGTGATGACGGAATGGCAGCTGACGGAACACTGAACACGCTTCGACGAGAACGATGTCCAAGATGGCGGAATTCTTCCACGAAAGACCGTTGCTGTGTCTGGAGTCCTGTCCGAATCGTCCGGTGCATACGGTGGGTGAGATTTTCATTGACTCTGTTGTGTTTAATGACCATTGCGATTACCTGAGAAGCAACCAGCAGGAAGCCGCAGTATTCTATTTTATCTCGAGATGCATAATAATTCTAAGATACGACGAAGCACGAACATTACCGAACATTGACAGGGTTGTCGATCTGGCAACCCTTCCGTGCACCATCTATTAGCAGATGAAAAAAGTATGGTGGGAACTCTTTTTGGCTCACGCTCAAACCGCTGTAAACCGTTGATTAATTGTTATCACTTCGTTGAGTACTGGTTTGCGCTCGTTGCGGCTTCGACGACAGGCTTCGTTTTCGTTCGGTTATATTCGTATCAGGATCGTGTGTTTGTTCACGCCACCACGTGCTACTTCGGCGACATCTCGGGACTGAATGGGTCGAAGCCATGTGACTTCTGTGCTGCCATGGTCGATCTTCCAGCTTGCTGCAGCTCACGGTAACTTGGATAATGACAGGGTTTCTATTTTCTTTCCTCGCCTAGACTTCTCATCCTGTAAACAAACATAGACGGCTTTTCAAACAGTAAAAGAAGAAAATACGAAACACTTAACTGGGGCGGAGGCTACCGACCTCCACGGGTCCGTTTCCGGTCGATGGTCGATGGCAGTGAAGTACTGAGCGTACTTGTGCGGAATGGAGAATCAAGTTACCGAGCTCCCTCAGGTTCTTGCATTTCACCTAGCAAATTCACAAGTCTATCGGACATACCGTGAATGCATTGGGTCAGCTGCAGACCGTCGAAAAGCCGCCAACTATAGAACCTCTCGTTGGGCGGTTTGATGCAAACGATGCCATCGCAGACGCAGGGAGACGAAACATTTCATTAGCTTTTTTTCTAATACAATTGAAACAAAACGACGGGTCTTGTGACCCCCCGGTGGTGCGCAGTAGAGGACTGCGATTGGTGGAAGGATTTCAGTTTCCTTCAGGTTGGTCGACGGTGGCGCAATCATCCAGTTGATTAGGCAACACACAGATTTTAGATATTCCTCGGCGGTATTCGCCGTCTTTCGTTCGCACGTCGACTTAAATGCAATTATCATCTCCCATGAAGATCCTCGTGATCCGTCCTATTAATTCTCCATTTCAGTGGAGGAAAGTTCTCCTCCTTCACCAGAACCAAAACTCCGACCTTTATGTTGTTACGCCGCTGAGTACAACGCGTACGGGGTTGTAGCCCGGTAGTAGTCTCGACGTTATTACACATCGACTTCAAGGGTGGTAACCTCACCATCCGTCGACCACAAGCTATGATAGTAACCTTATTATTATTTATTTATTCAGACTAAGGCCGAAGTGGCCTGTGCGGTATATCCAGTTTTCCGCGAGCGGTAATGGCCGCCAGCTTGTCTGCGGGTCAGTCTCTGATTTGACATTTCTGGAGGTCAACTGCACCCACCGTTCGAACATTTTGATCAATGTGGTATATAAGAAGGCTTGAATTCACTTAATCAGCACCTTCTTATATGCCACATTGGTCAAAATGCTCGGAGCGGTGTCAAATCAGAGGCTGACCCACAGACAAGCTGACGGCCACTATCGCTCGCGAAAAACTGGATAAGAGTCTTCTCCATTCGGCTCGGTCCATGGCTACACGTCGCCAACCACGCAGTCTACGGAGGGTCCGCAAGTCATCTTCCACCTGATCGATCCACCTTGCCCGCTGCGCACCTTGCCTTCTTTTACCCGTCGGATCGTTGTCGAGAACCATTTTCACCGGGTTATTGTCCGACATTCTGGCTACGTGCCCGGCCCACCGCAGTCGTCCGATTCTCGCGGTGTGAACGATGGATGGTTCTCCCAGCAGCTGATGCAATTCGTGGTTCATTCGCCTCCTCCACGTACCGTCCGCCATCTGCACCCCACCATAGATGGTACGCAGCACTTTCCTTTCGAAAACTCCGAGTGCGCGTTGGTCCTCCACGAGCATCGTCCAGGTCTCGTGTCCGTAGAGGACTACCGGTCTAATGAGCGTTTTGTAGATTGTCAGTTTGGTACGGCGGCGAACTCTATTCGATCGGAGCGTCTTGCGGAGTCCAAAGTATGTACGATTTCCAGCCACTATACGTCTCCGAATTTCTCTGCTGGTATCATTTTCGGCAGTCACCAGTGAGCCCAAGTACACAAATTCTTCTACCACCTCGATTTCGTCACCACCGATGCCAACTCGCGGTGGGTGGCTCACATTGTCTTCTCTTGAACCTCTTCCTATCATGTACTTCGTCTTCGACGTGTTGATGACTAGTCCGATCCGCTTGGCTTCCCTCTTCAGTCTGATGTAGGCTTCCTCCATCTTCTCAAAGTTACGTGCCATAATATCCATTGGCGTAACTAATGGAAAATTCTAGGGGGGGGGCTAACTTTTTTTTTAAACTTTTCTAATTTAACACTCATAAGACAGAAAGTTTACAGGCCTGGTAGCGGGTCACTTTTTAGTGACTTGGTCACTTTTTTCGGGCAAGTCACTAAAAAGTCTCTTTTTTCGACCTCAAGTCACTAAAGTCACTTTTTCTCGCAAAAAGTCACTATTTTCAACTATTTTGAAACTATTGACTACGATTTTTTTTTAAATAAAAGCTCTATGTATCCGTCGGATGATGCTTTGTTCATGGTGGAAATGCTATTTAACTCGCTGCTTCTATTGGCATTTCACCAGTAGCTAATTGTAGGTGTTTTACGTCACAATTTATAAATTGGTATACCCGCCGATTTTTTTTTTTTAAACTCAAACTTTATACAGTAGGGGAAGGTGGCGATTCTTGATTCCTTGGGAGACTTGACCCCTTGCCATAGCAGTACAATTCAAACCTATTTGGTTGCGGCGAAACGTTAATAAATTTGGTTGCATATGGGTCACAGAAACTTTTGTGTAACATGTGTGCTGCTCGGGTGGGAGACTTGATTCTCCCCTGTTTTACCGAGAACTAAAGTAGAATTGTTGTAGCGTATTTTTATAATAGATCCTCTAGACAAATGATCGTTATGTGGCGAGTTATTTGACAACCTTATTTACTCTATTATTTACTGTGTTTTGTCTCTCCTAAACATGTTTTTTAGTGGCCACCAGTGGCGTTTTCCTAACCTCAATCTACCTGTGCACTAAGTTTAAATTTAAGGAATTGGTGTGCGGAAATGCCTAGAATAACTAGATTTTGATTGGTTTAAACCACTCTGATAATTTTCTTTCCCAATTGGGCTATAACAATATCAAAATTTTCACTTTTTGGGTCAGTGCACAGGTAAAAAGTGAGGTTACGCGACGCCACTGGTGGCCACGCAAATTTTCCCAATATTTTTTTTCACAGCACAAAGCCATACATATCCTAAATGATCTTCACTGATAAAAATGTCAACATTCCACCACAATTTCAGGATATTTGGATTTAAAGTTGTTGCCTTAATATGAGGAGACTTCAAAATATTTTTTGAGTAGATATCATAGAAAGGAGATCAAGTCTCCCCAATTTTGAAGAGTGTGTGCGCTGCCGAATTCCACAGCAAAAATAGTTCATGCTTACGCTCAGCAAGTCGGAGAATCTGCATATTTAGGAGGAAAAGTATTTAAAAGTTCAGAGAGCATGTTCCTGCATTATAAGCAGGAGGTCGAGCGTTCAATTCTAGGCTCATTGTACACGAATCTTCATAATTTTTGTTCCTTTTTTTTACCAAAACGATCCGCACTTCCATTTAGTTGTTCCTTTCGCACTAAAAATTCCAAAAACTTCCGTGGTACCTATGACAATTCGTAGAGATCTCTGCATCTTCCTTAAGTCGGTGTTCAGCTAATCAAGTCATCGTAATTTTCACTCATTCTCACGAGAAGAGAATGCTCATTCAAGCAGATTTTCGCCAAGAAACTGAAACTGACAGAAACTGAAAGTCACTATTTGGTCAATTTTTCTGCAACTGAAAGTTACTATTTGGTACCTTTTTTCGTCAGCTTTGGTCACTAAAGTCACTATTTTGAGCGGCATCGGTCGCTACCAGCCCTGAGTTTACCATTTTTGCTCGATTCAACTGATGTATATTGTTGGTCTACAAGACGACGACTTAAATATTTCAAATGATGTTCATCGACGCTCAGCCCTGTTTCAAAAATCTAGAAATCTCGTAGTATTCCTAGAATCTTTTATAGGTTCAGAAAACCATAGGTGTTGCGCTCGCCGTAAATAGAATATGAAGCACGATCCTGATTTTCAAAGGATTTTTTATTTGCTTCGAACCTAGAGTTCATTATAAATTAAATATTAGTTAGTTAAACTCTTTTCGCCAGCTTTCAATTCAGTGGCCTGACAATTTCTACGAGCTTTCAAACGGCGATCTGACCACAACAAACTAACCTTTCTTTTCTGTTAGAATAACTTCTAGGATGATTTAAAAAAAATCAGTTTTACATCCCAATACAAGTTATTGATCGTTAATTTTCAATTTAGTTAAAAAAAATTGCAACAAATTAACTTAGGGGAGACTGGGTAGACTTGATCCCCTTTTCTGATTTCCGATATATCACAACCAAAAATTAATAAACATACGCGATTTCCACACAGACTCTATAAGAAATATAGTATTTAACTTCACTGATGTATGACAGTCCTTAAATTATTGTTGTTATTGATACATAATCGATTTTTTGGAGTGCTGTAAAAAATCGACTTTGAAAATATTTGGGGGAAATTGATCCCTCTCCAAGAACTTGCTTTGATAAAATTAGACAGGTGCCCTCAGATTTTTTAAATATTCTCCCTCCAAAATACGCGGAATTATCGAATTGCTGTGCGTATACTTGAACGATTTTTGTTATTGATTTCGACAGCACATGCAATTTTGAAATTTGGGGAGACTTGATCCCCTTTTTATGAGATCTACGCAACAAATATTTTTTCCAGCCAACCCTTCATCAAATCCGTCAAATCTACAAAAAAATAGAAGCCTAAGAGAGGTTTTTTAATTTTTTTGAATTTTTTCGCCAAATTTTTGTATGTGTGACTAACGGGGGATCAAGTGTCCCCATATTGAGGCAATAACTTCCAATCCAAATATCCTAAAACTTTGATGGAATGTTGACATTTTCATCAGTACAGATCAATAAGCGTATTTATGGCTTGTTGCTGTGAAAAAACGAAAGCATTTGATCATTGTTATGAAAAGTTGTTCAATATTTGCGTGGCCAATAAAAAAATCTTTAGGAAGGTCAAAACATACAAACCGCCCTGCAGAATTAATAAGGCTGTCAATTCAAAAAATAACTCACCACATAAAGGTCATTTGCCTAGAGGATCTATACTAAAAAATACGCTAGAACAAAACTACTTCAGTTTTCGATAAAACAGGGGGTGATCAAGTCTCCCCGGGGATCAAGTCTACCCACCTTCCCCTATAGGAGCATTTGTTAGCACATAGGAACATTTAACAGGTCTGTTTCACGCCTACTGTGACATTTTCACTGGTTTCATTGCTGCAGCGACAATAGGAGTTTAGAGAATTAAATAGTATGCAGAGTTTTTAAAATCCATCCGAAAAAATACAAAGTTCTTTCTTATTCAACTTTTAGTTACCTCTACTTGAAATCTAAGAGTTTTACCGAACCTTTCTCAAGAAGCCTACAGTGATAATTAAAATGCGCTGCAGCTTTTAGGATTGGTATTAGTTAGGAAGGTTGAGATCATACGCTCAATTTAGATAACAATTACTCACAAAACCCGAGAAATAATATATTTTTTAATTCACTTGTTGATGAGGTATTTCCTTTGATTATAACTTTGGTTATATATATAAGTTATAACGTGTTTTGAGGGGTCCAGATTTTGTCGTGAGCAAGCCTTATAACAATTGCTCGAAGTTCAAAAACTTGAGCGAATAGATTCAACTTGCTGTAGTGTTTCGAAGAGAGGGATTGGATAATGAAGACAATCCTTTCTCTGCATTTACCCCCGTATATAATCAGTGGACTAGATATGTGCAATACTTATACAAAGTAACAAATTTTCTAGGGGGGGCTAGCCAGATCCTAGGTGGGGCTATAGCCCCCCTAGCCCTCCTGTAGTTACGCCAATGATAATATCTATGTCGTCGGCGAAGCCAAATAGCTGGACGGACTTATTAAAAATTGTACCACTCGTGTTAATCCTTGCTCTTCGTATTACCCCTTACAAAGCGATGTTGAACAGCAGACACGAAAGACCATCACCTTGCCGTAACCCTCTGCGGGTTTCGAAGGGACTCGAGAATGCCCCTGAAACTCGAACTACGCACATCACCCGATCCATCGTCGCTTTGATCAACTGTGTCAGTTTATCCGGAAATCCGTTTTCGTGCATTAGCTGCCATAGCTGGTCCCGATCGATTGTATCATAAGCGGCTTTGAAGTCGATGAATAGATGATGTGTGGGCACGTTGTATTCGCGGCACTTCTGCAGTACTTGGCGAATGGCGAACACCTGGTCCGTGGTGGAGCGTTCGCCCATTAAACCCGCCTGGTACTGCCCCACGAACTCCCTCGCAATTGGTGCTAGTCGACGGCATAACATTTTGGAGAGTACCTTGTAGGCGGCGTTCAGCAATGTGATTGCGCGGTTGTTGCTACAATCCAGCTTATCGCCCTTTTTGTAGATGGGACACACGACACCTTCCATCCACTCCTGCGGCAAAACTTCCTCCTCCCAAATCTTGGTAATGACCCAGTGCAGCGCTCTAGCCAGTGCCTCACCACCGTGTTTAAATAGCTCTCCTGGTAGTTGGTCAACCCCAGGGGCTTTGTTGTTCTTCAGCCGGCCAATCTCCTCCTGGATTTCTTGGAGATCCGGAGCCGGTAGAATTATGTCCTGCGCGCGTTCCCCCAGGTCCATCACCATACCGCCATCTTCGTCTGCCACATCGCCATTCAGGTGCTCTTCGTAGTGCTGCCGCCACCTTTGGATCACCTCGCTCGTTCTTAAGAAGGTTCCCGTTTATGTCCTTACACATATCAGGCTGTGGCACGTGGCCCTTACGTGAACGGTTCAACTTCTCATAGAACTTTCGTGTGTTATTAGCGCGGTACAGTTGCTCCGTCGGGCAGCAGGGACTATGTCCAAGGGCTTGACGATCCCTCCCCAGGCCATCTGCGAATTGTGGGGCTTGCCTAGGATGTGGTGGGGTTTGACAGTGGGCCCTGTTAAACCTCTATAAAAAACTGCATGTATCCGCAAGTAGGCTCCACCAAAGCGACCGTGTGCCGCTCAAAGCGCACAAGCCCAAGTCCTGGTGTTAGGTGGGACGCTAAACAGCCCTGACACGACGGCCCTCCGACGAGACAGGAGGTTTGCGCAGGCCCAATAAGCCGCCTAGAAAACCAATCATTACGAACAATATAAGAGATAATGCGACTCGATATAATCGGCAAAGACCTAGGCGACGAATACAGGATCACGATTGGAAGCTTGGAACATGGAATTGCAAGTCGCTAGGTTTCGCAGGTTGCGACAGGATGATCTACGATGAATTACATCCCCGCAACTTCGACAGAAAGTGTGGAAAAGCGGGCATCGAGCGGCTACCTTCTACCAAAGCTGTGGCACCACCAACGAGCTGGGAACCGGCTTCATAGTGCTGGGTAAGATGCGCCAACGCGTGATTGGGTGGCAGCCAATCAACGCAAGGATGTGCAAGCTGAGGATTAAAGGCCGTTTCTTCAACTATAGCATCATCAACGTGCACTGCCCACACGAAGGGAGACCCGACGACGAGAAAGAAGCGTTCTACGCACAGCTGGAGCAGATATACGATGGATGCCCACTGCGGGACGTTAAAATCGTCATCGGTGACATGAACGCACAGGTAGGAAGGGAGGAAATGTATAGACCGGTCATCGGACCGGATAGTCTGCACACCGTATCGAATGACAACGGCCAACTATGCATAAACTTCGCAGCCTCCCGCGGAATGGTAGTCCGAAGCACCTTCTTTCCCCGCAAAGGCCACATGGAGATCACCTAACCAAGAAACGGAAAACCAAATCGACCACGTTCTAATCGACGGTAAATTCTTCTCCGACATCACGAACGTCCGCACTTACCGCAGTGCGAATATTGAATCCGACCACTACCTCGTTGCAGTATGCCTGCGCTCAAAACTCTCGACGGTGTACAACACGCGTCGAAGTCGGACGCCGCGGCTTAACATTGGGCGGCTACAAGACGGTAGACTAGCCCAAGAATACGCGCAGCAGCTGGAAGTGGCACTTCCAACGGAAGAGCAGCTAGGCGCAGCATCTCTTGAAGATGGCTGGAGAGATATTCGATCCGCCATTGGTAGCACCGCAACCGCTGCACTTGGCACGGTGCCCCCGGATCAGAGAAACGACTGGTATGACGGCGAATGTGAGCAGTTAGTGGAAGAGAAGAATGCAGCATGGGCGAGATTGCTGCAACACCACACGAGGGCGAACGAGGCACGATATAAACAGGCGCGGAACAGACAAAACTCGATTTTCCGGAGGAAAAAGCGCCAGCAGGAAGATCGAGACCGTGAAGAGACGCAACTGTGATTTGATTTATTCAGACTAAGGCCGAAGTGGCCTGTGCGGTATATAAGAGTCTTCTCCATTCGGCTCGGTCCATGGCTACACGTCGCCAACCACGCAGTCTACGGAGGGTCCGCAAGTCATCTTCCACCTGATCGATCCACCTTGCCCGCTGCGCACCTCGCCTTCTTGTGCCCGTCGGATCGTTGTCGAGAACCATTTTCACCGGGTTACTGTCCGTCATTCTGGCTACGTGCCCGGCCCACCGCAGTCGTCCGATTTTCGCAATTCGTGGTTCATTCGCCTCCTCCACGTACCGTCCGCCATCTGCACCCCACCATAGATGGTACGCAGCACTTTCCTTTCGAAAACTCCAAGTGCGCGTTGGTCCTCCACGAGCATCGTCCAGGTCTCGTGTCCGTAGAGGACTACCGGTCTAATGAGCGTTTTGTAGATTGTCAGTTTGGTACGGCGGCGAACTCTATTCGATCGGAACGTCTTGCGGAGTCCAAAGTATGTACGATTTCCAGCCACTATACGTCTCCGAATTTCTCTGCTGGTATCATTTTCGGCAGTCACCAGTGAGCCCAAGTACACAAATTCTTCTACCACCTCGATTTCGTCACCACCGATGCAAACTCGCGGTGGGTGGCTCACATTGTCTTCTCTTGAACCTCTTCCTATCATGTACTTCGTCTTCGACGTGTTGATGACTAGTCCGATCCGCTTAGCTTCCCTCTTCAGTCTGATGTAGGCGTATTCTTAGGCTAGTCTATCGTCTTGTAGCCGCCCAATATTAAGCCGCGGCCTTTGACTTCGACGCGTGTTGTACACCATCGAGAGTTTTGAGCGCAGGCATACTGCAACGAGGTAGTGGTCGGATTCAATATTCGCACTGCGGTAAGTGCGGACGTTCGTGATGTCGGAGAAGAATTTACCGTCGATTAGAACGTGGTCGATTTGGTTTTCCGTTTCTTGGTTAGGTGATCTCCATGTGGCCTTGTGGATATTTTTGCGGGGAAAGAAGGTGCTTCGGACTACCATTCCGCGGGAGGCTGCGAAGTTTATGCATCGTTGGCTGTTGTCATTCGATACGGTGTGCAGACTATCCGGTCCGATGACCGGTCTATACATTTCCTCCCTTCCTACCTACGCGTTCATGTCGCCGATGACGATTTTGACGTCCCGCAGTGGGTATCCATCGTATGTCTGCTCCAGCTGTGCGTAGAACGCTTCTTTCTCGTCGTCGGGTCTCCCTTCGTGTGGGCAGTGCACGTTGATGATGCTATAGTTGAAGAAACGGCCTTTAATCCTCAGCTTGCACATCCTTGCGTTGATTGGCTGCCACACAATCACGCGTTGGCGCATCTTACCCAGCACTATGAAGCCCGTTAATTTGAATGAGGTACCGTTCAAATTATCGGGGGTCCACGGTATTCCGGACTTATCCGCAACCCAACTGCTATGTTTAGCAGGGATGCGGTACGGGTCGGACAGCAAGGCAACATCAGTCTTATTCTCGTGCACTGACTGTTGTAGCAGCGCTTGCGCTGCCACGCAGTGGTTGAGATTTAGCTGAGCTACTTGCATGACCAAGCCCATCTGGAGGCCGGGCAGGCCTGCCCACCGGATGGGTGTTTGTTGTGCCAGGACCACAGATCAAACACCTCGGTGCGGCCTGGCAGGTTCGAGCCTTGTGACCTTCAGCTCCACACCGCCGGCCTAGCCAACTCCGATCAGGGCCATTGCAGGAATCCAACTTCCGTCGAAGTTCCTCCATTTGCCGTGCCGCGATGAAAAAGTACACAACCCAACCGAAACCTAAATAAAAGTCAACTGCCCCGTGGAATTCGACAACATTGTTTTCTCCCCATCATACTAAGCTGGGCCAGTCTAATCCTCACGTCTGTTTATGCCACTGTGATTCAATATTTTTCACAAGGTATTTTGGGTATTTTATATTTTTGGGTATTTTTACCCAATATTTATTTGTGTCAACAACAAGCACTTTTTTTTAAATTTTAGTTGCTTCGAATAAAAGTGTAAATGAATTATTCATCCGTGAACCAAACGTGGACCTTGGCGTGAACCGCATGTGAGCATAAAAAAGGTAAACAAAACATTATGCTACAATGACGGCTGATAAGACGACCAAACTGGGCAGATGTATGAAAAGTAGTGATAAAATTGATTAATTATTTCTAATTACAATATTGCTTCTACAAAACCAAGCGGGCGCTACTACAGAAGGTAACAAAATTATACAATAAATCAGCTTAAGATGATCACATTAGTAATCCTAATAATACCTACAGGCTATTTTCACTCAGAATCAATCAATTCGAGAAACATGACGATATTTTGCCGCGTATGTCGGATGCAAATATTCACCCAACCAATTCTGCTGAGTAGTAATTCTGAAAGGCACTCGAGGCGAATCAACGAAATGATTTATGAATGTACACAAATATTAGTAAGCTCTTGATATTTTGTTTTTCTAATGTGCATGTTTGATTATTGAACCAATTTACTGCTTCAGCTTACCAAAGATCCTCGACTACCACAGTATCTATGCGAATCTTGTTTGATACGATTGGATGAAGCATTCGCATTTCTCAAACTATGCCGGGAATCAGAAAGAATGTTCACTGAAACTATTCCAATGGCCATTAAACTGGATAGCAAGTTTGAGTTCGGCATCAATATGCTGCAAAGCCACTCGGCTAATTCTCTCGAGTCTACTAAATCCTTCCAAACCAGCTCATCGGCCATAAAGTTAGAACTGGAAAGAGAAGATCCCAAACCTTTGGAATATGCTTCGACGAGTTCCTTCTCTGAGTTTACCGCCTTTGCCGCCGCTGCAGGCCACAGTGGCACAAACGCCTCACCAGACAGCAAAGACTGGTTGTCGGAGGCACGTAGGCACCGGGAACGCCAGCGAGTATCAACGGCAAAAAGACGTGCAAACATGACACCAGATCAGCGAAAAAAGGAACGTGAGAGGGCTCGCATTAAGCAGGCTCAGAGGAGAGCCTTGCGTACTGAGGAGCAAATACAAGCCCAACGGGAACGGGATAGAGTTCGACAGGCGATGAAACGGGCACGATACCGACAGGTAGAAATGACACAACAAGAGCAGTCTCAACTTCAGCACCAACCCCCGCAACTGGATTTACAAGGACAAACCACAAACCAGCCACATGAACTTAGTACTTTTCCTCTCGAAGAAAGAATAAATCAACTGACCGGTTAATTGTAACGAATTCATGCTTCCTTATTCATTACTATTTGTGGGTCTGAAATGTATAAGCCTATAAAGTGATTATACGATTATGATAGTGTCTTCAAATCACCACATAGGGGAACTGTCCCGTTTTCATCTCACTGAACATATATTCATCTCATAGCAAAATAAAGAAATACGGCACCAGTACAACACAAAAATAAGAAACAAATCAAATTCCCTTTCATTGCGTTGTGTTCCATGGGATGAATATCGAAGCTATGAAATGAAGTCCAGGAGCAGTAACCTTATCTGTGTTCTATGGAAGGGTCGCAGTATAACCATTATGCAACGTACACACCAGTCAAGCAGTAAGACGAACATTGACTCCGCCCCCAAGAAAACGCTTCGGTTGCTGCTTTGTTTTGAACGTGTATGAAGCTGTTCGAACAACCATTTGACAGTTGGCGGCTCGGTTGGAAAAAAATAAAACGGTTTGATTTTGGTTTGAGTTGTCGGGGGTGGAGTCAAGGTTCGCCGAACATGTTCGAGCATTTGTAGTAAGGTTGCACAAACCCCCATATATTTTTTGATGGTTGGTGCTCAAGTTGGCGCTTCGGTCGTTCGTGTGTGATATTGTTGGTCGAATAAATTGATTGTTCGTGCCGCTGTTGTTAAAACTTGATGGATGTTTGAATAAACGAGAGGTGGAGTCAATGTTGGTCAAACTGCTTGACCGTGTGTACGTTCCATTAGGTCTCCAAGGAGGTCGCTGTCAATTCACTCCAACATATTTCCAAATTGACGTCCTGTCTGTGTCTTGCTGGGTGAAATAAAAAATAATCACACAGCCCCATTTTTTTTTCGTGGTGCCTTCAAAGCCAATAAAATTGAAGAAAATTTTGACGCGAAAAGATAAATAATTGATAAAAAGACCTATTTTAGTTACTTACCCTACTTACCTGCTGTACATTTACGTTTTTTTTTATTTCAGTGTGTACGCGCTTGACATAAATTTCGGACACCCCTCTCACAACGACAAAACATAACAAACAAAATCAAACGCGCTTTGAAGTTTCGAGTTTCGACTGTCGACGATGTCGCAGGAAGTGCTGTTCTGGTGCTGTTGATTAAAAACTTTATCGTCCAAAAATTGTAATAAAAATGAAGCGGAGCTGTCGTCTGTGTGAACAGCAGCAGGAATCATTGATTCCACTTTTCAACGCAGCAGCTCCTTCGAAGCAGAACCGCCTACCCCTCATGGTGTCCATTTTCACCGGTTTAGAGGTAAGTCAAAAATCAACATGCATACCTAATTAGGGTGGGTCATGAGCCTAAAGCAACTTTTTGCCTTTCTTGTACAACTAATTTGTATAAGGGTTGCTGACGTTTAATCATCTTTCTCTTTCAAGCGCACGGCGAAGATAGAGTTTGTTTTCATCGGGAAACGTTTCCCTATCCTATCTGTACCGAAAGAAAAGATATTTAAAGATACAAGCTGTTTACAAGATAAATATTGTCGGAACATCTTTTGCTGGCGAGGATAGGGTGCTAAATGTCAATGAAGGAAAAATACATACGATATGACAGTTTGGTACCCAACATATTTCGGAAGGCAGAACAAAAGGAACCAAAGCGACTATCTTTATCTTTAAATTTTCACTCTAAAATCGAACTGGAAACTATATAAAAGTTCATTTAATTATCATACAATCTTCTGTGAAATTGTTCTATAACATACCAACTGCCCTTTTTGCAATTATGAGCTCAATCGAGCAATCAGAACTAATTTCCAGATCGAATGAGTGACGAAGGTGCATTTTCCTATATATGTTGGCGGAAATCCCCATACAAACTTCAAGTTAAATGCGCCAGCTTATGCAACAAGCGATTGAGCTGAAGTTTTGAGAGATTGATTTACTTACCCAAAGACACAATCATGGGGGGTGTCCCGTGGAATTCGACATTTTTTTGTTTCCTGTGAGTCTAACTTGGGTGCCCACCCTTTACGCACCATGTGAGACTAACTTGGATGCTCACCCTACCACCTGATTCACGCTCTAGCAGACCAATCTGAGACTTATTTGGGTGCTCACTCTAGCACACCCTGCAACTCCTCCTGACACACCATGAGGAACTTACTTAGGTTCTCACTTCTGACATGCCATGCGAAGCTGACTTGGGTGCTCACTCTACTCTCCTCTGCCATGCCTCGAGGTGTCCAACAGTTCTACGCTACGACCCTCCTACCTCGGCATGTGCAGTCCATACAAACACCTATGCGCTCACTCTTCTGCCATGCCTCGTGATGGCGACTGCGGTTGCCACCCGCTCCGATACTGCTGCGTCCCACTTCTCCACCGCTTGGCACATCCTTTGGATAAGCACCTGTCATAAGACGAGTTTATACAATCCCATTGAATTCCACCACTTAATTGTATCTTGACAGATACGTATTTCGACCTCAAAAGTAAGGCCGTCTTCAGTGTCTCGTACTTGACTCGAGCTCAAAATAATTTCCTTTGGATAAGGTTATCCGGGATTGTGTCCCGACTGCAAACGTCTACCTCTTTTTTCGACGACGAAACGAGGACATACGAATAGTATGTGCTCTGCAGTTTCATCAACACCTGGGCAGTCAGGGCAGACGGGGCTCTCCGCGTGCCCAAACATGTTGAGGTACTGCAGGAAGCAGCCATGGCCTGACAGGAATTGTGTCAGATGGAAGTGAACATCCCCATGGGGTCTCCCCACCCATCTCGATATGTTAGGTATCAGCTGGTGGGTCCACCTACCTTTAGAAGAGAAGTCACGAGAGCGCGATGGAATCCCAGCTTGCACTGTTGAATGCGTTCTTCACTTCACATCAAGTGTCACTAACGCACAGTATCGAATACCTCGCCGTTTCTGTTGGATCGCTATCTCGGCGGTCTTTACCACCGAGTTAATAGCGTCCAACGTGGGCTTACCCTTGCGAAAACCGAACTGATTGCTTGACAGGCCGTTCGTACCCTCTGAGTACGGGGTCAGCCTGTTGAGGATGATCCTCTCTAGCAACCTTGACCATTAAACGAACATAGCCTCACGATTGCATTTCAAGCAACGGAGTGTGAATTGGTCCAATCCTTCTAGAAGGATTGCTATGGCTTTGACAATGTTCAAATTCGTGCAAAGGCGTAGGATTGCCAATTCGGAGATGGCGAGTTCGATTCTCGGTCTGATCCAGGATGTTTTCGGGTGGGAAACATTCTTGAGTCCCTGGGCATTGTTGTATCCATTTTACTGCCGTCATACGCATATTTGTCCCATGTTTGCTGGGATTTCCTATGTACATGAGACAGTTATGCGTATAACGGCAGTTTACTTGCCACACAAGATACATTATGATACAATGGCGGGCATAGAAAAGCTTTCAATTAATAACTGAGGAAATACTGAGAGAAGTTGAAAAGCAGGCCAAGTTCCAGTTGGAATTTAGAGCTATTGAAGAAGAAGAAGAGAAAAAATTGCTTCTATGAGTCGATATCGAGTCATAGAACATTGACTTATGGAGGTTTAACTGTATATTGATCGTTTCATTTATTCAATTGTTTTTTACGATTTATGTTTCAGGTGGAACGATGTGATCGCCTGCCAAAGTATATTTGCAAAGCATGTCTCGAACAGTTGGAACAATCCTATCGTTTATCGATCCAGTGTCGGAATACTTTGAGGAAGGAATTGGTACAGCCAAAATCGAAGCTTGACAACCGCTGTCTTACATGCGGTGGGTTACTCGACAAAAAAGCAATGCAAGCAAATGTTTCATTCAATGAAAAGTGGAATAAAACCATCACTGACATGATACAGTACCTGAGTTGTGCCCTGAAGACAGTCAAGGATCAACGGGGTCAACATTTCTGGTTAGCATGCGAATGCTGTTTGGAAAAAATGGATCGTTCCTATAGGTTCAAGGAACAGTGTCTGAAATCGGATACAAACTGGCTTCAGAAGTTATCCCATCCGTGGGAAAAGATGGAAGTGGACAGCAAAAATTTGAACCAACTCGTGGTGGATTTATTTGCAGAAGTAATTCAAGAACGTAACGATGGAGATATGTTTTATTGTTCCGTTTGTTTGCTTAGAGTGGCACTGGAGCAAGTAGGTGAGAAGTGCGAAGGTTGTCGGCTGATGTTTAGAAATGTTTTCAACGAGCAAACGACGGATACATCAGAAATTGAAACTTCTGCAGAATTAGTGCAGGCCAAAGAGACGAAACAGAATGAATTAATTATGGACGAAAAAAGTTCTGAACCCCCTATGGTTCAAAATGATCAACTAATGGAAGAACTCGTTGAAATGGAGGAAATTCTTTACGAAGAACCATTATCAGAAACTGCAATTGAAGAGCTTCATAATGACCGGAGATATAAGAAAGTGGACAAAATTAGTCACAAATGCTGTCGTTGTGATAAATGCTTTTCTTTCGAGAGAAATCTACAGATTCATCGTACCGTAAAACACAAATCTACAAACAATGCGGAACTACCGGAAAACAGTTGCCAATATTGTCATGAACATTTTGATGACAAATCTAAACTCTTGCAACATCAGCATCGCAGAATCCATACCGTATCCTATCAGTGTCAAACTAACGGCTGTACGTTTACTAACACGGATCTAGAGTTAATGGAGACCCACTGTAACGAAAATCCACATCAATTACAGAGCAACAATGCTGAAAATAATCCTGATTTGAAACATTTCGATATAATCGGCAGTATGGATGACTGTATCGACGTCCTGAAGCTGAAGTCCGAAATGTGCTGCCGATGTTACAAACTATTCGACAGCCTAGAAGAGAAGCTAGTACATTTACAAACCCATACCATTCAGAAATCCTTCCCATTCCAATGTGACGTTTGCGGAAGAGGCTTCGGTAGCAAAATCAGTTTGAACATCCACAACAACATCCGAAGGCACGGCAAGCACTATTTCTGTCGGCCGTGCAATCTATTTATATGGAACAAAACGACTTACATAAGCCATGTAGCGATGCATCATTTCCCGACGAGTTTGGAAGATCAAATAGAGACAGAAATGGACGACTTCGTAACATGCTGTGGTTGCAAAGAAAAGTTCGACACGGAAGAGGATATCATCTTGCATCGTGAGGAAAAGCATCCAAAGTTATTTGATCCAGTACCGAAGGGGAAGGCCAAATGTGATTATTGTCAGACAACAGTGGCGGCATCCGCAATGAGGAAACATGTCGCAACATATGAAGTTCGAGAGTCTTACAGATGCAAGGTAAGTCAATTATCTCTTCAATTTCTTTTGGACCTTGTAGAAAATTCATGGTTTGATGGCGTACGGTGGAAGCAGCATATTTGACGCGATTCTATGACGCTGCCCCGAACGCCAGTACCCCGAAAGGCTATCTCCCCGAATAACCCGTTACCCCGAATTATCATTACCCCGAATGACCATTACCCCGAAATTGTCAAAAATAAAAAAAAAACGTGTTCTCACTTTCTTGTTCACTTTATTACTTTATTAGGTTGCATTTCAATAATGAAGTTGAAAATAGAAAGATATCAGTCAAAAATAACATTCAAAATAATTAAAGTATGAATCATTCACTCACCCGTCATTCCGGGCTACCGCATTGTTTAAAAGAAGGAAACATTTACTTTTTCGTCTCATCCCGGCCAAATGCGTGCTTTATAAGAAGTTATTTACTCTTCCACCTTATTCCGGGCAAGTGCGTGGAGTACGTGCTTTAAAAGAAGGTGTCATTTACTCCCCCACCTTATTCCGGGCATTTGCGTGCTTTTAAAGAAGGAAGCATTACACTCTAACTGTCACCTACTCAGTGACTGAGTAAAATTGTATTGCCATCTCTTTTCTTCCCACGGATATTTTACTCAATTTCCGTCAAAAGCAGGATTACTCATAGTTTTGAGTTGTCCTGCTTTTAACGAAAATTGAGTAAAATTTTCGTGGGATAGAAAGAGAGAGCAATACAATTTTACTCAGTCACTGAGTAGGTGAAAGTTAGCGTGTAGTTTTAAAGAAGGAAGCATTATTGATTGTGCTAATCACCGCGAGTTTACCAATTAATTAATCCGCTAGATTGGCGAGAAAAGCCAATCTAGCGGATTAATTAATATAGGAAGCATTATTCCGGAGGAGCGGATGCTTTAAAAGAAGGTGTCATTTACTCTTTCGCATTAGTTCTGGCAAATGCGTGCGTATGTGTGCAAATTCCAAAATTCACTACCATATAAATCTCGCTCATTTTTAAGGTATTAAACATCATTAGTTTTACAAAATTAGGCAGCCATAAGGCAAAATATATGTTATTATTGAACGCTATTGTTTCGTTTCGTTCAGATCAATGACTGATTAAATTAGTTCTGGATTAATTAATATCAAGGTCTCTGGAAATTACGAGTATACATGCAGCCAGCGTTACGATAGTTTCTAACCAACCATGTTACCATATGTTACAATAGCTATTCAGTCCGACGAGCGCCTGATAGATAGGCAACCTGACGTACAGTGCGGAATCATTCATTTTATTGTCACTCAACCCATGGAATCCGCCTTTTGGTAGGCAATTAATTTGTCATTCACACTTTCAATCGCCGTGGGAGGTTGAGTAGTTTTATCTCGTTTTAAATACTGGAGTCTGAAAATATTTCCTTTTAATTAAGGAAGGGTCAAAATCTCACTGTAGGTGGATTAATCTGGGGTTTTCTGGGTAGATGCGTGCTTTAAAAGAAGGAGGCATTCACTCCCTCGCAATATTCTGGGCAAGCACGCTTTACAAGAAGGTGACATTTAATCTCCCATCTTATTCCGGGCAAGTGTATAATTTAAAAGAAAAAAGTAATTTACTCTCTCGCCTCGAAGGTCAAGTTTATTTTAAATCCGCCGAAGATGTTGAGAGAGAAAAGGTCGCGGCTGAACCCGAAACATTAGCGAACGCCTCAGCGTAAGCTTCCAGACTTCCGAACTATTTCAATGAGGTTCGCGGGAAATGCGAATTCCATTTCGGCCGAGGTCATCATCCTTAATCTGAGGGTAACGGTTTCAAATTCAGTTTCTCCCAAACCGCCAACTGAAGCAGAAGTGTCGCGCCCTTTTTGTCCGTGATTCGTTTCTTGTTAAAGTGTAAGTTAAACAACGTGTTAGATTTTCTTTATTTAATTCTATTTCTTTTTGTTAAGTAGTGTCAAATTTGCTTAACAAACGTAGTGTGTGCGTAGGGATCAGTTTTGTGCGTTTCTCGAAGAAATTGACCAGGTAATGTGCTCCGCGTGCTCATTGTTTCCCGTGCATTGTGTATAATTAATTGTCCTTTATGTAGCCGACCGCTACATTGGTCGTAGGCAACCGCGTCACACCGCCATCGTTGGGACGAAAGATTCCCGGCATCCGTCGCCGGAGGGGGCCAACCCGTCAACACGTTGGTCCCAATTCCAATGGTGGTCGCCAATTGCCACACATCGCCGATAAAAGCCCTCTCCCCGCCTCGGAGGATTTTTTTGTGCCGACCGTAGGACGATGACTGACTGAGTCAGGAGTTTGGACGCGTCCATAAAATTTTGAGGTAGGATATGGAATTAATAAAACGTAATTCGTGAACGACCCATCCAACATCTACACGCACAGCTGAAAGTATGCTCCTTTCGGCAGAAATACACTCTTTTGCGGGAGAATGGGACTACCCACAAAAGGAGTAAAATTTGATGCATAAAAAGGATAAGTCTTACACACTTTTCCTGTTTTCATGCATAGATGTTAATCATTTGTGAATAAAAGATAGACATTAGGGTGGTTCAAAAAATCGATTTTGCTCCACAGTGCTCATCTGATTCTTTACCATGTTCTGAGTGTCCTCTGAAAATTTGAGCTCATTTGGATTAAAACTGATTTAGCACAAGCCGTTGCAAGTTTGCATGCAAATTAGTATGGGGAAATTTATTTTTTCATTATACTGTTAATGACGCTTCCCCATCAAGCGCATGTTAAAAGAAAACCTACATAGCTGAAAGGAATACTCAACAGCTTTCACTCAGTGAAAACCGCGTCTTAATTAATCGTTCCAATAATTAGTAATCGAATTTAATCTAAACCGTGGTTTTCTGGAGCTAATTGCATAACTCATCAACAGGCAACATTGCTGCTCGTGGCGCGAAAGATAGCACACACAAATTCAGGCTACTATGTTGCACTGCACATTTCAGTGATGCCCTCAAAGAAGTTTAACGATCATGACCAAAGATTCGCAACCTGTCTTAAAATCGATTACTAATTATTGGGACGATTAATCAACATGCGGTTTTCGTTGGGTGAAAGCTGATGAGTATCCCTTTTAGCTATGTAGGTTTTCTTTTAACCTGCGCTTAATGGGGAAACGTCATTAACAGTATAATGAAAAAATAAATTTCCCCATACTAATTTGCATGCAAACTTGAAACGGCTTGTGCTAAATCAGTTTTAATCCAAATGAGCTCAAATTTTCAGAGGACACTCAGAACATGGTAAAGAATCAGATGAGCGCTGTGGAGCAAAACCGATTTTTTGAACCACCCTAATAGTCATAATTGTACCAAATATTTATTCCTTTTTGTGTGTAGTCCCATTCTCCCACGAAAGAGCGTACTTTGAAGTCATAATTGAATACTTTGGGTCTGTCTCATTTGGAGAATTAAACTTAAAAGTGACAGTTCGAAAATTAAAAAATCACCCCGTTATAAGAATGGCTGGTGCTACCCAGCAATTCCAATAGGACATCGATGGAAAATGATTCGATATCTGTCAAAAGTAATCTTGCTCTGCGAGCAGGGTTATTTGATAATTATTGAAATGTCACTTTTAAGTTTAATTTCAGTTTAATTATCCAATTGAGACAGACCCTTTATAGTCAAAAGAGCACACTTCAAAGTCTTTTGTGTGTAAACTTTTTTAGCAGTGTATTGTTAGACACCCGGGTGTGAAGTTACTCGACGTCCGTTGATTGCTGAATGAGGATAGGACGACACAATGCATGAGCACGCTAAAATAGAGTAGATCTTGCGCTTAGTTTCATAGGGGCGTAACTGTATTGATCGATTTCTCTTAAACGATTTTATATTTTGTTAATAACTCAATTGTTTCAAAAGCTACAACCGTGATTATTGATTCTGGTGCAAGATAAAATCATCCTTTATCACACTAAACCATTAAATCATCGACAAACTAGCGCATTTTGGTACAATAATAAAAAGAAAACATCGACGAAGATAAATCGATCAATACAGTTACGCCCCTATGAAACTAAGCGCGAGAGATAGAAGAAAAAACGCACACACAGACAGGACAAATGTAGTTGGTAGAAAGCTATTGAACAAAATACAACATTAAGCATGCTAGCAAAATTAATTATGTTCTTCGTTTTACCTACCAATAAACAAAATTCCGGTTGTGTTGTCAAACCGATGGATTATTGTTAGATGTTCTGCGTTATAGTTTTGAAGAGAATAAGTGTTTTCCCGTTGCTTCGGTTCGTTTGATGTTGAGTTTGAATGTCTTCCGCGTGGCGGAATTCGACTGTTTGCGCATTTTGTTAAGAAAAGTCGAGTCAAGTACGAGGCACTGAAGACGCCCTTACTGTTGAGGTCGAAATACGTATCTGTCAAGATACAATTAAGTGGTGGAATTCAATGGGATTGTACAAACTCGTCTTATGACAAGTGTTTGCGCATGCTCTTCCGCGTTGGTTGCGTTTCTGGTGGACTTTAGTTGAAGTTACCAGTGATGAAAAGAGAACGTGCAACGTAGCATTGCTGGTTGCAAGGGTATGCGTGATCTCATACCGTACTTTGGAGAAATAGTTTGGAAGTTTTGAGATTTATGCTGAGGTGTGGTAGGGTAGTTTCCCGAGTTTCTGCGTAGTTAGTAGGCGGGCTGACTCGATCTCCTCCTCGGAGTTTTTCAAATGGACTCGCCCTGAGGCAGTCTCGACCGGGCAAGCTAGACGCGTCGTGCGGTCTCCGAATGGAGCGGCGCTTAAGCCGTACGATTTTTAGAGCATCGGTCAGCGCCGACTACAACTTGCCACTAATACTACTATTACCGGTACACCCACCCTATTTGAATTTGAATTTCTTAAATTTGTACCCTGTCCATGGATAAGGGGCTTGACGTTGATATTTCAAGTGTCTTAAAAAGATTTTTATTTTATTTTTATTTTTGTTGTTTAATAGAGTGCTTTTTTCAAACAAAGGTTAAGTTCAACACTAAATTAAAAAATTAAGATATTTTTCCATTTTTATATCTCCTTCACAAGAATATCGTTATTTTAATGGTAATGGTTTGAAAATAAGCTCCGTAGAGAAACTTTTATCACATCTTACTTAAATAAGGTCAACAGTTATACCAAACACTTGAGGTACCATGCCTCCAAGTTAACTAATGGTTAGTGTCGCACGATCTAACAACAACTGCCTATTGGTAAATTTGGAGGTGCCGGCAGGGCTCAGTAGGGGTCTAACTAACATAACTCTAATACTAACAAGACCCTGAAACAAACGCTTATCCAAATAGCATACATCTATTTATACTTGTAGTAGTAGCTAACAATAATTCATTTTGTACCCGTATAGCTGAAGTAGAATTTTAGTAGTGAAAAGTAGAATTTGTAGATTTACTAATTTGGCATTGGAGATAGTGAATGTATCTATTATATCTTCTCGATAATCTTTTTATTTTAGTCTCTCTAGCTGCATGGATCAACGCAAAAACTGTTTCTCTCTTCCTTCTATTAGGTTAGTTAGAAAAATTAGCGGATATATAGGGGACATGACTTAGTGTTTCTCGTATTAAGACAAATTCGCTGACCTTTACCTTATAATAAAATAAATGACTGAAATTTAATGATATCAAATAAATAATAAAAAACGAAAATAAATACATGACTATCGGTGGACAGAAAGACAAGAGACAGAGTTCTGTTTAGAATAGTTAATTGAGACCATTGCACTCACAGGATAGAGAATAACTAGTACCACTATTATTGCTACAAGACTAATAACTTGACCACTTACGGAAATGAGGATAGACCATATGATGCGTTCATCCACTATTATATTGAATATTGTATACCCTGAATCTGGATAACTGAATTTTAGACCTCATTATTTTAATAAATAATAAAGGTTTGAATATTAGAAAAGGGAATAGAACTTGACCAAAAAAAGCAATTACGGAACAACTGGACAGAAATTTTGTATAATGATCACTATTAGACTACTGAAACTTGAACATATGACATTACTGTGACTGATAGGATACAATTAACTCGACGACGTATTGACAAACATCCGATACTCAACCGTGTTAAAATAAGGGAAGCTCTGTGTCCATTTATTACAATAGTACTTAAATTAATCTATTTAGAAACTACCCTACCAGAATGATATCATTACATCTTAATTCGAAATTGTTACTTGGAAATGGCAACAGTACCACCCGTTGTCAACATAGACTACTATTAGGTATTGAATGTCGGCTCCAAGTAACTATTAATTAAATTTACATGTTAACTACTTATTCAGAAAACATCTATGTACATGTTGAGCTTCCATTATTTGTTCGGTTTATAATTGACAGACTGTAGATAGAAAGAATAATGTATCGGTATGATCACAATACAAACCCAGGCCGCAGTGACCTAGTGAGCAACATAGCTTGAGTCGTCTGCTAGTATTGTGTATCACATGGAGAGCCCAGTCGAGATACCAGTCTATTAAGACTACAACTGGTCAACTCTCGAAAAAAAAAAAAAAAAAAAAAAATTTCTTAAATTTGTACCCCCTGAATTTAATTTGCGGCAACGACGCACATCTTTTTGTGCTCTTTTTTGTACTCTCCAATGTTGGTCACTATCATCGCTTCTGGAATGGAAAAAGGGACAATGGACTAGAGAAGGATGGACGAATAGGAGAGGAGGTAACGAGAAAAGATTGGAGAGTCTGGTAGAGATTGCGTGCATGTACGGTCGAAGGTCCCGAAAAATTAAAAAGTGGAAAAACGTGTCGACCGGTGAATCGGGAGAGAGACCGACTGCAAAGTGGAATTTCACACCATTGTGCCTACACTAACAACCGAAGTTTAGCGGTTCGCCGAAGTGCATCGTGGTTTCGACGATTTGGCTACGGGAGAGCCATGGCCTGTGTTATGAAGGTTAGAGCCTTGTGCTCAATATCCGATAGGTTTTGCCCCCGTTCGCGAGCATGTAGGACGTCAGCTTGCAGGCTCTCTGTTCTCTGGTTTTGTTGGTAAAATTTGTTATTGAAAAATTTGTCCTCCTATTATTACATAAAAATTTGACAGACATACAAAATAGACAATAAATACAAAAATTAACAAATTAAAATAATCGACGATCTCTCTGTGCCCCGAGAGAAACGTCCAATGTGTTGCCCATTGCGAGATGTGACGAGGTTTCCTTATAAGATTTTTGTACATCAGTCAAATCCCGCAAATGTGTTTTCATTGCGTTTTGCATTTTGTCTACAACAGCCAAGTAGTTGTATTCATAGCTCTATTTCGTGTAGGATTCAGATCCTATTTGGGCACCCCCAATTAATTTGTGCCATGTGGCACCAGCAATATCAAGTCTGTGTCTGGGAATTTCTCTATTTATAATTTTAATTGCCTATCTTCAGGCCCAAACACAGAACATTCAGGAATGGAACATTACACAATTTCACTCAAACATTAATTGTCACTTACAGGTAAGATAAAATGAACCGTAACACAACCTTCAACCAACGGGAACGAAATTTTTGTGGATGGTCTAGAAGCATCCACAAAAAAATCGTCAATTTGATTGGAGGAAAAGTGTTGAGGAGGACGATTACTTCCTAATCTAACTAAAATTACGCAATCTCAAACAAATACTCCAAAAGTCGAGTCAAGTACGAGACACTGAAGACGACCACACAGTTGTGGTCGAAATACGTATCTGCAAAGATAACGAAAATTAACTGGTGGAATTAAATGGAGAGTACTTAATTCGTCTTAGACGGTTGAATACATTCCACTAAAAGAGCTAATATATTTTTCTGAAATACTCCATGCAATGATGGAACTTCGAGCATTACTTTAGGTTACAGAAAATATAACATAACGGTAACGGTAGCAATAACAAAAGACAGTAACCAAAACATAGTTCCTGACGCATCACTTACAGATGCCAGAAAACAGGAAAGAAACACCACCCTTGGTGCCAGAACTTAAAATTACTTAACTTACATCTAGGTAAGTGAAGAATCCTGTCCTCAACACCTGAGTTACAAGATTTTCGTCGGGGAGCCATATTACATAACATTATTTTACAAACATTAACCCTTTCCTTCCCATGGTAGCTGTAGAGCTCCATCAAATTTTACACCTTCCAACATTCATCGAATTATTTCAACAACAAAAAGCAGTATTTGGCACAACTTTTTGGTTCCATTAGACTGCAAATATAATCAATTTTGAGTAAAAATAGTAAAACTATTGAAAACAATCAAGTAACTATTGATTTACAATCAAAAACTTTTTTTTTCGTTTTCCACTAATTTGAGCCATACCAAATAACTTTTGTTCTAGCATTTTTTCCATAGATGATTCCTTCCTATTGAAATCTTTGAAAAAAGTCGTGGGAAAGAGAGGGTTAAAAAAAACACTTACAACAACACATTTAACAAATTAAAATAACTGACGATCTCTCTGTGCCCCGAGAGAAACGTCCAATGTGTTGCCCATTGCGAGATGTGACGAGGTTTCCTTATAAGATCAGTCAAATCACGCAAATGTGTTTTCATTGCGTTTTGCATTTTGTCTACAATAGCCAAATAGTTGTATTCATAGCTCTATTTCGTGTAGGATTCAGATCCTATTTGGGCACCCCCCATTAATTTGAGCCATGTGGTACCAGCAATATCAAGTCTGTGTCTGGGAATTTCTCTATTTATAATTTTAATTGCCTATCTTCAGTCAGGCATCTTCAGGCAACACAGAACATTCAGGAATGGAACATTACACAATTTCACTCAAACATTTGTCACTAACATGTAAGATAAAATGAACCGTAACACTCCCTGAGCAAATAAGAATATGGCCCTGAGTTAGACGTTTGTCTCATCCCTAAGGTTGCTCGTATCCCAGCTAGCGCCACGAGGAGGTAGGGATAGGAGTTGCTGGGTAAAAGGCTTAGTACCGCGAAATGGGTTCTATTTTATTCCTTCAGGTACGCATTACCCAGCATTTGCCATGCCACAAGTTCATGTTAGAATGTCTAATTTTCGATCAAATTTATTTATTTCAACGCAGTTAGTACCACATTACCTACTATGATACTTTCACTATATCACTATAAATTTTACATTGCTCGACGTGATTACACATTTTATAGAAAGTGTGTTTCGCATTAGAAACAATGCTGAAAAATATTTTACCTTGCCATGATACTCTAACAAAATAAAATTTTATCATCAAATCGAGTGACAATAAAGTAGAACCAAGTTATTTCTCTTTATAACCGCCACATTGAAATGTATTACGATGCTCAAAAACGGCATTGAACCTATAGACACTATAGGTTTGTGCTATAGGTTTCATAGACAGGGATTGAATCCTAAATAGAATGAACAAGTCTCTCACTTATCATCTCTGCATACATATACGATATGTAGCATACCGCGAGAGACTTTTTTCACAAGCTTTCATGATAGAGAACTGATTCGGGAGGCTATACTGCTGTCATACGTATATTTGTCCCATGTTTTCAGGGATTCCCTATATACATGGGACAGTTTTGTGTATAACGGCAGTATACCTCATGATAAATTTCTTTTAGAAAGCTTCAAATGCGGGGAGCACTAGCTCTGATGATGCATTTCAAATTGTTCTACACAACTGTGCAGCGAAAACAACACGAAATGAGCGAAAACAAAGCGAGAATCACCATTTGTCTGTGGGGGCTTCCTATCCGATTCTGTTTTTTCGCACTTGTATACAAGTTTGATAAATTTGTTATCATGGCTTGTTATGATTCGGAACAGTTTTTGCCTCTCTTTTATCGTTATTCGTTATCTATTGACAGTACATGTACTGCCGTCATAGTACATGTACTGCCGTCATAGTACAGTACTAGGTATACAAAAAAGCGTGACAGCAGAGGGGGGGGTCTAGAAATCCCAAGAAATGGGGACGTCATATTTGAATCGCCGGTACAGGTACTTTACCGTGACTCATCTTGCCGCGCCTTACCTTACACGTAGATTGGTGGCTGAGCTAAGAAAATTTCGCTAGCCATTGTGGGGGTGGCGGTAGTATTTTTTTTTCATGGCGTCAGCGTGGAAGTGCTGATTGAACACTAAGCTGCAAGGCGGCTCTGTCCCAGTGTGGGGATGTTATGAAGAAGAATAATTTTTAAATGATGTTCTTGTCGTAAGACGAGTTTATACAATCCCATTTAATTCCACCACTTAATTGTACCTTGACATATACGTATTTGGACCTCAACAGTAAGGTCGTCTTCAGTGTCTCGTACTTGACTCGACTTAGTCGACTTAGTCGAGTCAAGTACGAGACACTGAAGACGATCTTACTGTTGAGGTCGAAATACGTAACTGTCAAGGTACAATTAAGTGGTGGAATTAAATGGGATTGTACAAACTCGTTTTACGACAAGTGAAGACATTCCACTAAAAAGCTCAAAATAATTTTCTTAACAATGATGTCTTCTTCCAAATTTGAAAGATAGTTTTATGTATTATTATTAGAGTTCGCATTAGTCTCTTATAAAAAAATAGACAGTTTAACGAATATTTGGATCTGTAGTCCTGACTTCCAGAATTTGACAGCTTGTAATGTGGTCATTCATTGCAGGTATCGAACTGTACATTCCGGTCCAAGGAAACTGATGAAATGAAGATACACACTTTTCGAGCCATCCACAAAAACTCTGAAGGAAAAATTATGAAGAGAAACAATTCTCTTACAACCACTGAATATTACTATTGCTGTATTTCCAATTGTGGCTTCAGCTCCACAGAGTACGACGCACTGATCGAACATTTTAAACAGAAGCATAGGAAGAAGCACCATAATAACACCAAGTTTCAAGGCAAGCTCGTTTTCAAATGTCCAGTTTGTGCAAAAGGTTTCGAACATAGAAGCGCGCTAATGAAACACCAATTTCAGCGAAAATACTTCTTTTGCAAACCATGCGATACAATGAATCCAATAAGTGCACGCTCACTCCATGCCGTTTGCCAGGACTTAGCACTATCTTCGGAAGAAGTACTCAAAAGTACCTCAGAAGAAGTATCTAAAAGTACTCAAAACAATGAACCTAAGAAACCCATAAAGAGCGTTTGCCATATCTGTGGAAAACTAGTGAAACACCTGGAGGATCACATGGCTATGCATGAAAATAAACGGACATGGGAGTGTGGAATATGCGAAGCGCGATTCAATCGTTACTCAATTGTTCTGAATCATCAGCGGATTCATACCGAAAACCGGGACTACAAGTGCCGTCACGGCTGTGAAAAAAGTTACAAGGCGCATGGCGATCGGGACCGGCACGAAAAGCTGGTTCATTTGGGGATTAGACCCTTCGCGTGCGATTATTGTCCGGCAGCTTTTGTGCGGGAACGTGACCTACGGCTGCACAACCGAAAGCATACAGGAAAGAAGCTGTTTCACTGCAATCGCTGCGGTGCCGGGTTCAATAAGAAGGCAGAATTTGATCAACATGAGGAGCAATGTGGAAGGAGTAAAAATGTGGACGATTGCTAAACCATGTATGTATTACTAAGGTCCAATTTCTTCACCTCCACTTAAGTCTTAAATCAGGGTTACGCATATGGGTAAGCACCGCTTAATAGTTTAGCAGAGGTGAGGAAAATGATTAGCATTAGAGTTTGGGAGCGATAACATTGTCTGTTTATCTTTGTATAAACCGGTCTTAACCAAATTGTGGGGTGTCCTACGAAAGGCTGAAACACATAAGGCTGAATGCTCATAAGGCTGAGCTCAAAATTTGAAATCCCGAAAGGCTGAAAGTCTCAAAAGGCTGAAAATATCAGAAGGCTGAAATGCATGGAAAGGCTGAAATTGATGGGATGAAAGGAATCCCAACCATACGATATATTGTTCCTACTATGTTGAGTTGTTGGATAGTGAATAATTGATAAAGAATAAAGATTAAAGAATGAAGAATAAAGAATAAAAGTTGCACAGAGAAAAAGCAAGGAGGAAAGAGAAAAAGAAGGAGGAAAGAGAAAAAGAAGGAGGAAAGAAGAGAGAAAGAAGACGGAAGAAGGGAGAAAGAAAAAAGATGAAAGATTAAGGAAAGAAAATAGAAGAAGGAAGAAAAATAAAGATGAAAGAAGGAATAATGATGAAGCAAGAAGAAACAATATAGAAGGAATGATAAAGATGGAAGAACAAGAATGAAGAAAAAGAAAAAGGTAAAAGAAAAAAGAAGTAAAAATGGGAAAAGAAAGGAAAATGAAGGAAGAAGAAAACAGGACGAAATAAGAAAGAAATATGGAGAAAGAAGGAAACAAAAAGATGAAAGGATTTAAAAAAGGAAAAAAGGTTGAAAGAAGGAAGAAAGAAGAAGAAAGTAGAATGAAGAAAGAATAGAGAAAAAGGAAGATGGTTGAGTAAAGAAGACAGAAAGGAAGAAAAATCAAAGATATGAACGAAGGGAGAAAGAAGAAGAACAAACAAGGAAAAGGAAGAAATAAGAAAGCAAAAGAAAATAATGAAGAAGGAAGAAGAAGAACAAAGAAAAATACAGCAACAGTTCGCCAACTGGGCGCTTTTTAACTGGACTGTTTTTTAACTGAGCGTTCGCTAACTGGGCCAAAGCCCAGTTAAAAAGCAGTTATCCTTAAAAAAACAACAACAAAGACTCAGTGACGAGGGGACTCTGAATGGTATATTCTTTAAGCTTCATGTAAAACACGATCACAACAATGCATCGTGAATTCCCTCGTCAGCCCAGTTAAAAAGCGGTGTTCGGTAACTGGGCCGGTGTTTTCGCCCAGTTAGCGAACGGTTTCTGTAAAGGGTGAAGCAACCAGAAAAAAAGAAGTAGGAAGAAAAAAGAAGGAATAAGGAAGGCAGCAGAAGGAAGAAGGGAATAGGAACAAGGAAGGAGGCATTAAGAAGAAAGAACGTAGAACGAAGGATGAAGAAAGAAACAGGAAGAAGGAACAAGGAAGGGTCGAAAAAATAAGGAAAAAAAAAGAAAAAATTGAATAAAAACTCAAAGGTGCAGCCCAATCGGGTTGTACGCAAAGGTGACGTAGGACTACGTAGCTATTCGAAATTGATAGTATTTGCCATAATAATTTGTGCCGTTTTATTAACATTGAGCAAACTGCTCGGAGGCCAACTGAATCAAGAAGTCGAATAGTTGTTCCCAGTTGGATGGACTTTGAGTCTCTAACCGTGGAAATAACATGACTCAATGGTCGCTGAAGCCACTCGACTGGCTTTCAGTCGGGGACATCACAATCCTCGCTTTGGGGCTGTCCATAAACCATGTAAACTCTTGAGGGGGAGGGAGGGGTTTCGAAAAAGTCTACGTTAGTCTACGAAGAGGGACGGGGGGGGTATACCAAAGTCTACGTATACTTTTTTATTTTTTTGAAAAACCATTTATACACCATTATTGTGTTCACTATTGTTTGATTTTTTTTTTAGGATTTTCCCAGTTTTTTTTGCAAGACTGTTCATTTTAACTTAAAATTACCTCGGGAAATAATTCTAAATTTTCACGGAAATTTACTCGGAATATTAACGGGAATAGTTTTGGAATTAAGAAGGAAATTCTTTGGATTTCAACGGATGGTTATTCAATGGGATATTGCTTGGAATTTTTAAGAACAGCATAGGAATTTTCACGGAGAGTTCTTTGAAATATTATGGGAAAGCTTTGAAGTTTATCAATCGGGATCTTCTACGAAAATTTCCACGAAAAAATTATTGGAATGTAGACTTGACATTCTCGGAATTTCAACTCAAACTTTTCGAAATTCAGGAAATTATTCGCTTTTCTGCCAATTTGAACCGGAGTGGAGAATTATAGGCCAGATGCGTGACAGATTTTAAGCAGCGTGCTGATGCAAAAGTGTGCACACCTCAAGGAGGAGTCGAAATTAACAGAAATTAAATTAATAGACTTCGAGGTTTGGTTTCAGGAGCTGTGTACAGAAGATTAAAATTGATTTTGATTTTGATTGTCCAATCACATATGATATTTTGTAAAATTTTAAAAGTCTACGTAGACTTCCAGGGGGTGGGGGAGGGGTTATGGAATAGTCTACAATAGTCCACTAGGGGAGAGGGGGCGTTTTGAAAATGTGAAATTTTGGTCTACGTGGTTTGTGGACAGCCCCTTTGCCACGAACGCTTACATCGCGGGCGAAGACTAGAGATGTCGCAAATTAATCGATTACTTCGAATCATCGATTCATCGTTGTGATAATCGATTAATTTTGAATCGATTATTACCCAACGATTAATCTTGTAATCTTGTAATATCAACGCACCCTCTGACCATAGCCTATCTGCGTTGTATTTAAATACCGCTGAGCGATACGTCTACTGGGCAACACGTCCGGTGTGCACTGCACTAAGATCTCCTTAGATGCAACCGGACCGAGATCTTACTTAAGGCTCCCAAGGGTCCGTTTCGTTGTGATATGTTGCCATAAAATAGAAATATATGCACTTGCTTTTCTAATCTACGGGAATATTTAAATTTACTAATGATATTGATTAGTGACAAGTAAATTCATTCATCGATCAGATTAGAACGAGCTCAGTGCAATTAAAATATAAACGCAATACTTATCTGCAATTCACAGAAGATGTTGGGATTGTCCTTGAAGTAATCACGTTGTGAACACAGACTTCCTGTATTGACGGTGGTTGTTATGAATATGAATACCACTGCTGATACCGGAACAATAAGATTTTCTTCATCACTGGTCGTCTGGAAAGAGGTAGATAAAAGAATTGGGCCGCTTTCACTCGCCGGCCCGCAAAACATTAGTAAGTAATTAATCTTACTACAAAGACAAAAATACAGTTCTAATAATTCTGTCTTATTAATGGATATCACACATGCCCATCTGATACTCAACTTAACCAAAAACATATCCTCAATACTTAATAAAATGATAACTGTATATAGTTTCTATTATTGTCCATATAAACCTACTATTCAATCTAGGATTCCAAATCGGATAAATTAATTCAGTTGCTAACTAAAAGCTTATCCTCAACGCTTTGGCTGTCAATAGTCTCCACAATATGAACCTTAAAGGTTATAACTTTGTTCAATCCTACATCTGTTTATATTAAAACTCAATCGTATCTGCTCTGAAACCGCTTTCAACACATAACTGCCCTGAGCACAGCCACTACATGCGACCCACAGGACCCCAATCGAGGACGGCCTACACTATACCGTTGTGAGCTTACACCCTCTCCTGGGCTGTGCGACGCTGAAAACATGCTCCTAACGTTTGATGCCTAAAATAAAAATAATTAAACTAATTACACTAAATCTTACACTTTTGATCGAACCCGGCTGACATTCGCGTTAAACAATGTGTTCCATGAGTGCTGATCACTCATGATAACGCCCCGAATCGGCGAATAAAATTCAGTTTAACGCAGAGTTTAAACCCTCTCTTGCGCTAAGTAATGCTGAAAACCTAACTTCTAGGAATTTGATTCGTAGAAACAAATTATACTGAAACTGGTGCGTGGCAAAATAAGTTATACTATTAGCTAATTTAGTTAAACCCTGACTACCCCACATTATACTGGCCCGTTTGGAGTCATCCAGTGGCACTTGGTCTTAGCATTCGTTTTCTTTTTAAATTCTATAACAATTCACCACGCTTACCCCCATATTAGTAATATGTAGAACGAATGCTTGACTATTACTATACTAAGTATAGTAAAAGACCGGAAGTAATAATTGGGCCAGCCACCACCATTATTACCCAACGATTAATCGATTCAATAATCGAGATGAATCGTGAGTAATCGATTAGTTACTAATCGATTAATCAGAATTTTACGACATCATAAGGATGTCGAAAATTAATTGATTATTTCGATTAATCGATTCATCGTTGTGATAATCGATTAATTTTGAATCGATTACTATACAATGATTAGTCGATTCAATAATCGACAAGAATCAAGAGTAATCGATTAGTAACTAATCGATTAATCGGGATTGTACGACATCTCTAGCGAAGACCAAACGTTGCATATAAATATATTTGTGTTTGGTTTCACGCCACTTCTGATTCTGCTTATTTCTCCTTTATTTCGGCCATTTTTGAGGATGGTGTCCTCCAAAAAGGTCTTTATGCATACAAAAGAAGGTTGATCCGACAATCCGATATGAACATTCTTTAAAGTGCAAAACTCAATCGTAAGTAGTAAATTTGATAGCGCGAGGGAGATGATGCAATTAATTTGAACGGGTGGAATCACTAACAGCAACCAAGCTACCACGCTAAACCCGATGCCGCCGAAACAATCCACTTTCGCAATTAACTCTTTCTTTCCATAAAATACTGGTCCTGAGAAGAACCAATTTTCTTTTCCCAATGCGTCTTTCCAATAACTAACTGCATCCAAACGCTTGACAGCACCTTGCGTTGAGATTGTCCGACCGCCTTCGTGCTGCTGTGTCCAATGTCTGCTGGATCGAATGTCAAACCGAATCCCGATCAAAACGGCTCGCGCGCGCCGAATAGCAGCTTTCTTGTATTTAATAAAATAAGCCCGTTAGCCCCGCCCCTTGGTGATCTAATATGGGTGTTAATAAAATGTGCACTCATAACGATTATTGAAGGGGCGGGGCTAATGGAATTACTTCTGTTCGGGAATGTAACGGGATCGATGGGTTAGGTGGACTGTAAATCCGGCAACGGAGTGAACCACACACTGGCTGTAGGGAACCAAATGAAATGTGCCACGCACTGTGGCTACCATGGGAGAATACCACGCACTGTGGCACTACGGAACGGATACTACTGAATCCCGATTGTCACCCTCAGTGACACCGCGGATGTTGGGAAACGGAACCAACTTGAAATAAACTCGATGCTACATTACAAACTACACTACAAAAATTCCACACATTTTTATTGGCAAAAATCCATTAATTTAATTCATGATTCTAATTAGTGCACACATAACCACTCTCCACGCGAAGTACAAATATAATCTATAATCAAATAAAATGTATGTGTGGTCTCTAATATGCAGTTATTGAATTTATGTGTGGGTACAAATTGCATATATTTGGGTCGCCAAATTGCAAAAATTTATGTGTGCGACAAATATATTCAATATAAAGAATTTTTTTGGTGTACTTTATTTGTATTCTATTTGGTTACACAACCGTTCTCTTCAGAGTCGAAATTAAAAACTAAAAAACTTTTGCCGCTTGTACGGCTCTTCTTCGCGCTCGCATCGGGAGCTTTTTGATCGTAGCAACCGAGGGGTCGTTGAGTGGTGACAGAACATACACCCCCCGTTGGAATGCAGATTTCAACACTTCTCTACAAGCTCTTGACCAGGACGGTTGTCCTCAATCGGCAAGATGGAAACCTTCGTGATGGGACGCCGGTACGTTGAGCCATTGCAGAACACATCAACCACGCGCACTAAACCGTCTTCGCCCGGGTGCACGGCAGTTATTCGTCCCAACTTCCAGCTAAGCGGTGGTTGGGTTTTTTCGTGAAGCAAGACAATCATTCCAACTTGTAGATTCGGTAATGTCTTCAAGTACTTCTTACGCGGCTGTAAGGTGTTTAGATAGTCGCGACTCCAAGCTTTCCAAAAATGATCTCTCATTACTTGCAGGTGCTGCCAGCGGTCCAGACGGCCAGCGTTGATGTTTTCCAAAGACGGCTCGGCTGGAGCAACAAGGGGACGACCAATTAAATAATGAGCTGGAGTGATCACCGTACAATCGGCCGGGTCGTTGGAAATGGCGAACAACGGCCGGGAATTTAAAACTGCTTCGATCTCGGCCAACACGGTGGCAAGTTCCTCGAACGTCAATTTGGAGTTCCCAACGATTCTCTTCAGGTGCACTTTTGCCGACTTAACGGCCGACTCCCAAAGTCCACCGAACTCTGGGGCGTCGGGCGGGATGAAGTGCCATTCTACCTCCCGTGATTGGCAGAAGCGATAAATTTCCTGGACAGTTTGCTAATTTTGGAACTGCGCGAAAAGTTCATTTATTTCGTGATGGGCGCCCTTAAAATTTGTAGCATTGTCGGAATAAAGACGTTGAACTAGACCTCGCCGGCTGACAAATCTCTTCAATGATGCCAGAAATGCGCTAGTGCTGAGGTCAGAGACAGCTTCTAAATGGATCGCTTTTGTGGCCATTCAAACATACACTGCTACGTAGGCCTTCACTAGTTTCGGTCGGTACGTACCTTGTTTGACCCAAATAGGGCCCGCGTAGTCAACACCCGTTGCGGCGAATGGCGGAGATGGATTTACCCGCGCCAGTGGCAGATTTCCCATGAGCTGCGTGGTGCCTATCGGATTGGTGCGAAAACACCGTACACAGCTACGTGTCACCTGTCGGACCGTTGAACGCGCGTTGAGCAACCAGTACTTTTGGCGGATGGCGCTGATGAGACCAGTCTGCCCAACATGGAGCAGTTCTCGGTGAAGGTTGCGGACGAACATTCTCACCACTGGATCCTTATCTGGCAGTATAATAGGGTGTTTGGCTTCAAACGGCAATGCTGACTTGTCTAAACGCCCACCGACACGGAGTAAGCCACCCGTGTACACAGGATGCAGGTTGGCAATCTTCTTACATGTTTCACCCGACGAGGCTAGTTTGATCTCCTCACTCAAATGCGATAGCTGGACTACCCGAAAGATGTCATCGGTTGCTCGACGTAATTCGCTGATGGTGGGATATTGTTTCTTCACTCGTTGGCACGGATCCACCGTACGGCAGTTGTCCAAAAACCGTCGAACGTACGCCATGACTCGCTGAATCTTGCGGAAATCACTAAATTTGTGGAAGAATTGAAACATTGAGTTATCCACTTTGGCTGCTACTGCTACAACGATCTTCATTTCTGGCAATGGGTCCGGCGGAGCACATTCTGGAATCTCCATATCGTATTCGGAACCCTCTAGAAATTCTGGACCATGGTGCGATTCTGACGATTCTGGCTAAGAGCTTCGGGTAACTGTCCTCTTGAGACGATGTCAGCGGGATTATTTTTTGACCGAACATATTTCCAATGGTAATCCGATGTGTTTCTACAGATCTCCCCTACACGGTTTCGCACGAAAATCTGAAGCTGATCCAAGGGTTTCTTCAGCCATCCAAGGACGATGGTGCTGTCGGACCACATAACTACTTCGTCAAACGTTATTTGCATTGCTGGAATCACTTTCTGTACTAGACGCATCAAAAGTAATGCTGCACATAATTCCTTCTTGGGAATCGTCAGGTCGTGGAGTGGCGCTACCTTCGACTTGCTGGCCAGAAGCACAAGTTTGGCGGATCCATTCGCGAACACGCTCCGGACATAACAACACGCACCGTACGCAACTGCAGAAGCATCTGCGAATCCGTGCAATTCAACGGCTACAGCGTCGTCACTTGTTACTCTTCTCGGAACCTTGATAAGCGCTAGCTGCGGAAGGGCGTTTTGAAATTCGTTCCATTTCTGTTGATACTCCTGCTCCACCGGATCATCCCATCCTTGTTTGGCTTTCCACAACTTCTGAATGAGGAGCTTTGCAGTTACGATCACTGGCGAAAAGAGACCGAGAGGGTCATACAGCTTTGCCACTTGCGAGTAGATTGCTCTCTTGGTAGCGCGATGAACGAACACTGATGCTGGGGCTGACGGGAAGGAAATTTGAAACGTATCAGCCTTTGGATCCCACACGAGGCCCAACAACTTGATCAGCTCGTTCGCTTCATACAACGGAATCGATTGTTGTTTTTCCTGGTCTTCTGGTGGGACGTGCTGCAGGAATTGCGCCGAGTTGGAACACCATTTCGTTAACGGGAAACCTCCTTGTGCCAGAGATGATTTCAGCTGCTCGTAGTATTCAAGGGCTTCATCAACTGAATCCGCGCCCGAAAGAACATCGTCCACATAGAAGTCCTCCTTAATTATCCGAGCCACTTCGGGAGGGATACTTGTGTCTTCTTGAGCAAGTTGGACGAGACATCGTGTGGCTTGGAACGCTGCTGACGCCGTACCGTACGTCACCGTATTTAATTCCAGAACTCGTAACGGCTGTGACGGGTCTTCTCTCCAAAAAATTCGTTGATAACATGTATCGTTCGGTGATACCAACACCTGCCGGTACATTTTGGATATATCGGCGGAGAATACAAATTTATACTTTCGAAAGCGAAGCGCTATGGTGAATAAATCGCTTTGGACGACTGGACCCACGTGAAGCACATCGTTCAACGACAATTGAGACGGGAATGCCCTTGCGCTGGCATCGAAGACGACTCGGCATTTGGTACTGGAACTTGTGGGCCGCAACACGGCGTGATGAGGCAGATAGTATTTTTGTATTTCCGGAGGATCGTCGGCTTCACTCACCTGGTGGCAGTGGTTCAGCGACTCGTACTCCCGAATGAATTCAACGTACTGCGCCTTCAGTTCGGGGTCTCGCTTGAATCGCTTTTCGAGGAGCAAAAAACGCTTCAGGGCAACTTCGCGACAATCGGACAGTTGATTCACGTTCTCCTTGAATGGAAGCTTAACCATAAACCTCCCGGATTGGTCGCGACGATGGGTCGACTGAAATTGTTCCTCGCAAAATTGCTCTTCAGCCGAGTGTTTCGAAACGATGGGAACCTCTTCAATCTGCCAAAACTGGTACATCATTTTTTCGATTTCATCGACTGTCGCCGTATTTGACACCGCTGATCTGACTGGAGCATCTCTGTCGGCTATCACACCAGCCACAATCCAACCGAGGTGGCTTTCACGTAACAGCGGCAGGTGAGGTGCAAGCTGTATCTGACCTGGTTTTAGCAGGTCGAAGAAATGTGCGGCTCCAATGAGCATATCTACGTGGGACGGCTTGTGGAAATTGACATCGGCTAAATGAATTCCACCAGGGAGCTCCCAATCACTCACGTCGATATTGGAAGTCGGCAGGATTCCTGTTACCTTCGGAGTTATGAGGCATTCCATATCAAGATGGAACGAATTATGACGGGAATGGAGTAGATAGAATAGAGCGGATTGCACTAATGCCGGTGATCTGCACGTTTGCCTGTCGCTTTGGGAGACCAAGTAAATTTGCCATCCTTTCGGAAACAAAATTGACTTGGGAACCGCTGTCGAGTAACACTCGACACGGCTGGAGCTGATTCTTCGAGTCAGTTAGGTTAACCACCGCAGTAAGCAAAAGAACAGTCTTCGTTGGCTGTGCATAGTTGCAGGAGCATGATGTCGAAATCGTTGTGGTTTCCTCTGACACTGATTGTGGAGATGGTGTTGACGGTACCGCATCTGTTTTTGGGATGGACGACACATTTGATTTCATTTCCTGTTTCGGACCTGCTTCTCTATCTCCGTGCAGCAACGTGTGGTGATGTTTTTGGCATCTTTTGCAGGTCTTCGATGATGTACACTCCTTTGACTGGTGCCCTTTCCTAAGGCAGTTGAAACAGACACCTGCAGCGCGGATGCGTTCGAGCCTCTCCGCTGCCGTTAGACTACCTAAGACGTCACATTGGAAGTTTCGATGCTGACCACTGCAGAAAACACATCGATCAGTGCTGCTCGTGTTGGTGGTTGGAGGTTTGGATGAATTCGTGCTATTACTGTAGTAGCACTTCTGAACTTGCTGGACTGACTTACTGGAGGTGGATAAGGGCTTCGGCTTGGTTGATTGTGATGGTGGCTGCATAGCTGCTTCGCAGTTCTCCAATATCTGGCACCTTGCCTTGAGAAATTTAACGGTCGGTTCGTATTTTGGCAACTCTCCCTTCTTTAGCGTTGATTCCCAAGATTTCCGGGTGGATTTATCCAGCGCGTTGGAAATGAGGAACACAACCATGTGCTCCGACACACCCAGTAGTTCCTGCTTCAGGAATCGAAGATTCTCCACATGACGCGATGCTTCATCGACCAAGGCACGGAGCTCCTTGGACGACTCTGATGTTATTCGCTTCAGGGAAAACAATCCTCTGATATGGGACTCCACGATGACCCTTTCGTTCTCGTACCGCTCGGTTAGTATTTGCCAGGCTTGATTGTAGTTTCCTTCGTTTATGGTCCGAGCATCCAGAATTCCGGCGGCCGACCCGATCAACGCTTTATCCAAGTGGTAAAGCTTCAAAGCATCGCTATCATCAGATTTAGCCATCAGGTCGCTGAATATGGCCTTGAACTTAGGCCATCCAGCATAACTACCGTCGAAAGTAGGGATCGGTGCTTTCAACGGTTGTTGGATTATCACTTGTCTTCCAGCGGGTACATCAGCAGCTTTAGCATCCAGGATATACTGTTCAACAACTTCTGAAACGAAATTGTACAGATCCTCAAAAGTAGCATATTCATCTTCCTGCTCTTCGAGGCCTTCATCCGGAATCAATGCCATTACCTGGCTGTGGAAAGCACTGAACTCCGCGTAAGCTGCTATTAGATTTCGGGACATTACGTTCAATTGCGCCAAACTCAATATCTTGCCTTCCGAAACCGTTTGGTTCATTTTAACTATTTTTTGGTGGACCTGCTTGCGTTGCCGGAACACTGCTTTCAGCTGCTTAACGGTTTCGTTATCCTTGGAGAGCTCCCACTGACTGAATCCGTGGAATGGATTACTCTCCGACGCCGTCGGACGGAATAAAGGTCTTGGCACTTGCACGGTATTTGTCGCTCTTGGAGTTTGATATTCCACCTGTCGGGCAGCCTTCTCCTGTCCTGCCGGCGGTGGGGGATTTTCGTTGCTCATTTTTTGTTTTGTTTTTTTTTTCTTTTTTAGCACTACGCGATAACACGACGCTTCGCGACACTAACGACGGACGAATGTTTTGCGTTTACGCCCACGCAGTCGCGCGACGAATCACTTACCGAACGATCGAAAAAGTTAATCTTTACACACACACGCGGACGATGTTTGTTTGTGTTCACTAGCGAGTCGCAAATTGCGACGGGATCTTTTTCTACGATAGAACACTCTTGTCGGACGGTATCGGCTGTACCGTGTACACTCGCGACGACTCTCGTCAGCATACACTTGCGACAGAGCTTTTAACCGACGACGAACTTGCCGAACGGGATCGAACAAGCTGGTTGTCACGCATACAGGAACGACACTCGTTTGTGTACACGCGAGGTGGAGCTTTTTCTCCGACGGAGACGGGATGCTTGTGAAATGCTTTTCACACACACACGCGCGGAAACTTGTTCACCGAACAAGATCGAACATGTTCACTTTCGAGGTTGCTCGAAATGCGCTTTTTTACGTTGGGAAGGCGGAACCCACTTTTTCTTGTAGCACCAAGCTGGACGGGATAACTTTCCGGGAAATGTCCGCTGCTATCCGGTTCGTTACGGACCAATTTATGTTCGGGAATGTAACGGGATCGATGGGTTAGGTGGACTGTAAATCCGGCAACGGAGTGAACCACACACTGGCTGTAGGGAACCAAACGAAATGTGCCACGCACTGTGGCTACCATGGGAGAATACCACGCACTGTGGCACTACGGAACGGATACTACTGAATCCCGATTGTCACCCTCAGTGACACCGCGGATGTTGGGAAACGGAACCAACTTGAAATAAACTCGATGCTACATTACAAACTACTTTATTTGTATTCTATTTGGTTACACAACCGTTCTCTTCAGAGTCGAAATTAAAACTAAAAACTTTTGCCGCTTGTACGGCTCTTCTTCGCGCTCGCATCGGGAGCTTTTTGATCGTAGCAACCGAGGGGTCGTTGAGTGGTGACAGAACAACTTCATTAGATATAAGAAAGCTGCTTTTTGACGCGCGCGAGCCATTTTGATCGAGATTCCGCAGCAGACAACGGACCTTTCGGAGAATGACAAATTCTAAGAATCTTATGAAATTTTCTCGCAAGATTCTGAATTTGGTTATGAGCTGTTGGTTATCTAAGATGCGTATTGTTGTGAAGAGTAACAACATAAATTTGACTCAAGACAAAGTTCCTAATATTACCAAACATTATCTCTTGGCATCTGTCTGTCCGAGCGACGTTCACCGATGGGTGTTTGCTGTAGATTGTTTCCACAGAGATATTTATACATTTTTGTACAATAGAAGGTTGATCCGACTATCCGAAATAAAGTTTTTTCAAAGTGCGAATCTCAATCGTAAATAGCAAATTTGATAGCGCGTCGGAGGAAGATGATGTAGTGAATTTGAATGGATGGAATCACTAACAGCAACCAAACTACCACGCCAAACCCGATGCCACCGAAACAGTCCATTTTTGCAATTAACTCTTTCTTTTCGTAAAATGTTGGTCCTGAGAAGAACCAATTTTCTTTTCCCAATGTTCCTTTCCAACTAACTGACACCATAATTTGTAATAAATTTTCAGCATCGGCACTGGCGGTGCGGGATCGCCACAGGGCTATTTTTATGGTCAACCTTTTCTTCATATGAAATTCTGGTTCGTTGAGGTTGAATGATCTGCAGCATTACATCGAGCACCACCACCAATGCGATGGATTTCCTTTGAAAATGTCATTAGCGCCTTCGTGATGCTGTGTCCGCTCCGCTGCGATCGCTTTGATGCGTCTGCTCTGCGTAAAATCTTGTTCAAACTGAGGATTAGATCCAAACCCGCAAGTGATTGATTTTTGATGTCTGTGCTAGTGATGCATGTACGTGATTGGTTGGTTGACCTATTTCTAAACTTTTTATCAATTTTCGACAATAAATAGTTAAAATTCAGTATTTTCATATAAATACAAAGAAGCGTTGACTCATCCTTGATCGAATGGTCCAAAAAAATTAAAAATCCATCGAGAAACGGCTTAGATATTAAAGTTCAAAGTCTATCATATTTTCGTGACGGTCCCCGATTTTCGCAATCTTAAAGTGTACCCCAATATAGAAAACACAGACGTAGTCCTACGTCAAAAAGCGCCAGCAGGAAGATCGAGACCGTGAAGAGACGGAGCAACTGTACCGCGCTAATAACACACGAAAGTTCTATGAGAAGTTGAACCGTTCACGTAAGGGCCACGTGCCCAGCCCGATATGTGTAAGGACATAAACGGGAACCTTCTTACAATCGAGCGTGAAGTGATCCAAAGGTGGCGGCAGCATTACGAAGAGCACCTGAATGACGATGTGGCAGACAACGGTAGCGGTTTGGAAATGAAACGCAGCGCAGCACATGCGACTTCCTGCTCCGAATCTCCAAAAAAAACCAGGAGGAGATCGGCCGGCTGAAAAACAACAAAGCCCCTAAGGTTGACCAACTAGCAGGAGAGCAGTTTAAACACGGTGCTGAGGCACTGGCTAGATCGCTGCCCTGAGTAATCACCAAGGTTTGGGAGGATGAGGTTCTGCCGCAGGAGTGGATGGAAGGTGTCGTGTGTCTTATCTACAAAAAGGGCGATAAGCTGGATTGTAGCAACTACCGCACAATCACATTGCTGAACGCCACCTACAAAGTACTCTCCTAAATTTTGTGCCGCCGACTAACACCAATTGCAAGAGAGTTCGTGGAGCAGTAACAGGCGGGATTTATGGGTGAACGCTCTACCACAGGCCAGGTGTTCGCCGTACGTCAGGTATTGCAGAAATGCCGCGAATACAACGTGCTCACACATCATCTATTTATCGACTTCAAAGCCGCATAGAATACAATCGATCGAGACCATCTGTAGCAGCTAATGCATAAAAACGGATTTCCGGATAAACTGATACGGTTGATCAAAGCGACGATGAATCGGGTAATGTAGTTCGAGTTTCAGGGGTATTCTCGAGTCCCTTTGAAACGCGCAGAGGGTTACAGCAAGGTGATGTTCTTTCGTGTCTGCTATTCAACATCGCTTTGGAAGGGGCAATACGAAGGGCAGCGATCGACACGAGTGGTACGATGTTCACAAAGTCCATCCAGTTATTTGGTTTCCCTTAATAGATATTATGGCACGTAAGTTTGAGAGGATGGAAGAAGCCTACCTCAGACAGAAAAGCGAAGCTAAACGGATTGGACTAGTCATCAACACGTCGAAGACGAAGTACATGATAGGAAGAGGCTCAAGAGAGGACAATGTAAGCCACCTACCACTAGTTTGTATTGGTGGTGACGAAATCGAGGTGGTTGAAGAATTCGTGTATTTGGGCAGCAGAGAAATTCGGAGACGCATCATGGCAGGAAATCGTACGTACTTTGGACTCCGCAAAACGATAGAATAGAGTTCGCCGCCATACCAAACTGACTATCTACAAAACGCTTATTAGACAGGTAGTTCTCTACGGACACGAGACCTGGACGATGCTCGTGGAGGACCAATGCATACTGGGAGTTTTCGAAAGGAAAGTGCTGCGTACCATTCATGGTGGGGTGCAGATGGCGGACGGTACATGGAGGAGGTGAATGAACCACGAGTTGCATGATCTGCTGGGAGAACCATCCATCGTTCACACCGCGAAAATCGGACTACTGCGGTGGGCCGGGCACGTAGCCAGAATGTCGGACAGTAGTCCGGTGAAAATGGTTCTCGACAGCAATCCGACGGGAACAAGAAGGCGAGGTGCACAGCGGCAAGGTGGATCGATCAGGTGGAGGACGATTTGCGGACCCTCCGCAGACTGTGCGGTTGGCGACGTGCACCGAGCTGAATGGAGAAGACTGCTATGTATTGCACAGGCCACTCCGGCCATAGTATGGTAATAATAATTTTAATCGCATAGATCGATTCAAACCAAATTTGTAAACACGTATTCTCTCCCAAAAATACTATTCTAGAGAGGCTTTGAGGGACTTTTAGAATGCGGGAGGTTATTGGGGCTGGGTTTTGTGTAGAAAATGACTTCTTTAGATAACATTTAAATTCCTTATTATTTTGTTCATCCGAGGTTCTTAGACATTGTAGAATACTCCGAAAACCGATTGTCAGAATTCATCAAAAATAGCAAATCCTCGACAATAACATTTTCCTGAAAATGAGATTTCCCCTTAGGGGCCGTACACATATTACGTAAGCACTTATGGGGGTAGGGGGGGTCGGTCAATATCTTACGCTCCATATAAATAAAAAATCACTTGTATGAAAAAAATCTTACATGGGGGGAGGGGGTGTCGAAAAACTCAGAAAAATTGCTTACGTAATAAGTGTACGACCCCTTAAACGAAACTGATATTTCCCAAACATGATACAAAAAAATTGCCTAGACCGGCACCGAGAATCGAACCCAGCCACCCTCAGCATGGTCTTGCTTTGTAGCCGCGTGTCTTACCGCACGGCAAAGGAGCCCAAGTAACATTTTAAGTTTTATAACGCTCTTGAAGACCATAATTTACTCTTTAAGGGTGTTATAAAACCAGTTTAAAACAAAAATGTTACTAGGGAGGGCCCTAAAACCGATACTGCATTGCTTATCAATAGTAATGAAGTAATTCGACATGCACTTAAACACTAAGGATACTGGTAACGCTGCAATAGAACTAATAACAGGTCGCAGTGGCACACCCGAACAGGAAAAAAAATGCTACCTGTTATTCCTTGTTATGCTGCTGTGTTTGGAATTCAGAACGAATTTTCATCTAAAAATGCTTAAATATTATGACAGACGTTCTTGGCAAGGGGTTTAATAAAAACACTCAAAATGGCGCCTTTTGTTTAAATTATAAAAGTTTAAGGATATTTCTCTGTTATTTAAAGACAAAAATTCTTCATTATTTATTATTTTGTTTTGCGTGAACGGAAGGTGTTGATTGGAATAAGGGCACAGCACGGTACTTCGATCATATGGATTGTGCAGATGTGCATTTCCGGCTAATTTTTTTTTCGTTTTTTTTTTGAGGTTTTGAAAACCTGTTTTATATTCTACGTCACATTTTACATTGATCCTATATTTATTAAGGTACGTTGGGGCAATCAAAGGCCAGGCATGTTTTCTAAGTTATATATGGCCGGGTTTCTGCTAAATCGCACCAAGCACCAATGAAAAAAAAACACCCATATTTTCGTTCATGCTTTCGTGTAGCACAGCGGTTCTCAACCTGAGGTACATGTACCCCTGGGGGTACCTTTGCTGGTCTCTGATGCTACTTGAGACAAAAATGCGTAATGGCGGATGTTGTATTATAATTATATATATTTTCTGTTAAATTTTTCGAGCTCGTGGCGAGTTTAGAGCTACTCTCGGCTGGCAGTGGGCGAGTGATTGCATCATCAATTCCATCTCATCCTCGATAGACCGTGAGGACGTGGCCAGCGCCGTTATTGTTCATATAGCACTATACTAGAGCTCTCGAACTGTGCACATTAAGGTTGGAGAGCAAATCCCATGCTTCCATCCATTGATTCTCTGTGCAATTGCCATTGTTCTGGTCAATCACGGAGTAGCAACTACGAAATGCACGTTCAAAGCTCAAGCACATAAACCGATGCCTCGTTTTTCATCTTATCAAAACTTGAATTTTTAAGCTCATATTCTTCTCGTCAATTGCAGGTACCGTTCTGCCGCTTCCGGAACAAAAGAATCGATTTGATGAAAAAACACACTTATGCAGGCACCCATCACAATGCTGATGGAGAAATCATACAAAGAAATAACAATTACACTGCAACTAACCGCCTCTATTGCTGTATCAGAACTTGTGGATACAGCAGCACTGATAACGAATTGCTAATTGAACATTTCAAGCAGAAGCATAAGGCGAAACGCGATTATTACTCCAAATATTACGACGGTCGCGAGTTCAAATGTCTGGTGTGTACGAGAGGATTCAACTACAGGAGAACACTGATAGATCACAAATATAGAATCAGATATTTTCGTTGCAAGGTGTGTGACAAGACAGATCCAATCAGTGAACGCGCAGCTCATGCCAATTGCCGAAACGAAAACCCTCCAGCTGAAGCCACTGAAACCTCCCGAATTAAACGTAAAACGAAGAAATATAAAATCACCAAGCTCGTTTGTCACATTTGTGGAAAACTGGTGAAGCACCTGGAAAGCCACATGATTATTCACGAAAACAAACGCAACTTTGAGTGCGACATATGCCACAAACGATTCAACAAGTTCGATATTGCCATGAAACATCAACGGGTTCACGATGGACAGCGGATGTACGTCTGTCGTCAAGGTTGTGGGAAGAGTTACAAAGCCGATGGCGATCGGGTTCGTCACGAAAAACTTGTTCATTTCGGAATCAAACCTTTTGCATGTGAGTACTGCCCTTCAGCTTTCGTACGAGAACGCGACCGTCGGCTGCACACGCGGAAACATACAGGACAGAAGCTGTATCCTTGTTCACAATGCGGTACCGGATTCGATAAAAAGGCAGAATATATTCAACATGAGACGGAATGCAGTCGGAATACAGGTGTGAACGATAGTTAGGATAGCCAGTGAATTTTCGAATCTTTTCACCGTTATCTACTATTTCGTGCTTGAATTTGTTCGTTGCCGTTAATTTTAGTGATTTAGTTGCATATTAATCAAGAAGTGTTGAAAAGAAAAAGACAAAAGAGTCGATCAATTAACATGAAAACAGAATAATTTCCATGTATAAGAATCAGTTATCAATATAATAAAGACAAACCATTTTTCTAAAATGCTCGCGTTCTTGTAAATGTACATTTGATTGTACATTTTACGAATGAAATTTTAACATTAGGCTTATCATAAGTTTGATGATTTTGAAAAATGGTTCTATTGAATAATGTAAGATGTTCTGATAAAAACCATAAGTTTATCTTTCGTTTACACATTATTTGATGTTCGTTGTAGCTCAATGTGACTTGATTCGCGGCGGGTGCAAATAAAAGATATTTTAGTTACAAGATAAAGATTGTCGCTTCGGTTCCCTTTGTACTGTCAAGAGACCATCAGTTCAATTTTTGTATTTGCCCGACTTGTGCTGACTCTTTCCCTCAAGGGGACTCTTGAACGGTCGCTGGCTCGAATGCTAACGGACGCGAAAATTCTTCCCCAGTACTTTGCTTCACCTTTTCCCTACTAAACGCCTTAAGCTCGCTCAACCCACGAAAGATCAAAACGGACGGTCTCGAACATTTTCTTGAGAATACAACCGAAAACGAAATGGCTAAACGGTAAACGCAATAGGGGTGGAGTTTCCCAGCACCGTGAAACGTAGCAAAACTGAAACTTTAAGCCAAAATTCTCAAAAGGGTACAATTGGTATTTATTTCGCTCATTCGGTTTGGACTTTAATTTAGTTCAATACGGAATACGAAATGAGCTAACTTATCATGGCCATGTAAGAAGGGAATGCTCACGTACCTGCGCAGGTTTTCTCTGATGCGGCGTCTCGATGGTTGATGATTGTTTTCCGCCGGGAAGATGGCGGCGTTTGTCCTCCACAAACTGGAATCCGATGGCGGCGAGATGGCGTAGCCGCGAGTGCTGCTGTTTGGCGGCAGCTATGGAGGTTTGAGCTCGTGCAACAATGGCCGTATCTATAATTACTGAGGGGAAGCGGCGGCTGGACGGAAGGCCTTCGATTTTGAGCCGAAAGCGTCCGGCTGACCATTCCCTCTAATTGGAAGCCCACGTTTTCCTACACCCGGCTTCGCGTACCTTTCCTCTATGACCGTGCGAGGCTAAAAATGGAACTCTCAACTGTTGGTTCTAGTCCGGTCCTGCGCACGATAGTTTACGACGTGCGGGGACCGCGCTCTGGTAAGATATCGATCCACGGGGAAAAATGGCGTGTATGGATCAAGCCGACGGTTGGTTGACTATCGTCGGGCACTTTCGCTGTTCTAACGAGCGACTTCGCTCCCCTCCGTTCAGCTACCAAAAAGGCGGGCCTTGACGGATTCACAAGCTCCACAATGTCCGAAACCTACGGACGGGAAGTGTTCTAAACTTCTACGGTGCTCCCCGGTGCCACATCTAGTCGAACTTTCGAACTCCAGCCCTACCAAAAAGCGCTGGAAAGTCTAACGCGAATTCACTTTAGTAATTAATATTAAAATTCAAAACTGTTTGTAATTACCTTTGTACGTTTCACTAAACACTATTTGAAATTCTTCGCGGAAATGGTCAGACGTACTGACACCCGCAAACCTTTCGAACGGAAACAAGAAATTTGAAAACTTATTAAATGCGCGAAACTCACTCCAGTTACACTTGGTTTACCTTGCGATCAAAAAGTATTAAACTAAAAGAAGTGTACTTAGTACAATTATTATTATTATTATTATTATTATAGAGTTTTGGCATTTCCTCAGCAAGCGTGCTGGGAATTTTCACCTACCCCGGGGAATCTGAATGCCAAAGAGGATTAGGCTCTGTGGATCTCATTCGCCAGTTGACTTAAAATCCTATAATAAACGTTTGCACCGGATGTATCAGATATGGTGGTTCAGGAATCTTCTTACGATGCTGCAAGTTCCAAGAACCACTGTTTTTTTTTGGATGCTTTGGAGGTTATGAGATAGTTCCAGCTCTCCTAAGGAAATCAGAAGAGAATTGATAACAACCGGAATTATACGCACGTCCTCCAGGTGCCACATCTGCTTCAACTCCTCCGCCAAGTCGTGGTACTTCGTTATCTTGTTGGAGAATGTTGTTTGGACATTATGGTCTAGCGGTACAGCAATGTCGATGAGGGTTACCCGCTTCATCCTTTTGTCGTAGACCACAATATCGGGCCGATTGGCACGAATGAGGACATCCGTTATGATCTCGCGATCCCAGTACAGCTTCACGAAACTATTTTCCAGAACCGGGACAGGCACATATTTGTAGTAGGCGACAAACTGGTTAACCAAGTTGTGCTTTAAAGCAAGCTGTTGGTGCACAATCTTGGCTACTTCGTTATGACGACCGAGATAGGCTGAATCAGCTAAGGCTGAATACCCGGACACGATATGTTCGATCGTCTCTCCTACTGAATTGCACTTCCTGCAGCGGTCCTCCACGTTTTCGTGCAATATATAGTGCCGATAGTTCTTCGTCGCAATTACCCGGTCCTGGATGGCTACCATGAATCCTTCTGTTTCCGAGAAGAGTTCACCCCGCACCAGCCACGTATTCGACGCCGCTTTGTCGATATATTCCAGCTCCAGTTGATGGGGGTGCGTCCCATGTAACTCCTTCTGCTTCCACGATGCGATCATCTCGTCGACAGATTTGATGTCGCAATTCAGCTGATAGTCCTCCTGCGCCAGATGCAGGGCACTGAATCCGTGGTCAGCTTCACACACAGCGCGATAGATTTCGTGGCGGTTCTGGCTTTCCACGAAGTATCTTCGCAACTGCTGGATCTGGGAAACACATAGTGTTTGTATATCGGTGACGCCTCTTCCTCCTACTGTACGTGGCAGGGTGACTCTCTCAATGGACGATTTTGGATGGCGCATGCGATGCTTAGTGAACGCCACTCGTACTGCTCGTTCTAACGCCTCCAAGTCAGTCTTGGTCCACTTCACCACCCCGAAACTGTATGTCAACAAGGGCACAGCAAACGTGTTTATCGCCTTCACCTTGTTGCCGGCCGACAAGAGGCTCTTCAAAATACCGTTGACACGATGCAAGAACTTTTCCTGCAGCTCTTTCTTGATCGTCGTATGGCGAATTCCTTTCAGTTGCAGGAAACCTAGGAATTTGTACGTTTCGCCTTCAACCATGTTTCGAATCTCCTCCTGTTCGTTGACGCGGAAACTGTCGGCATCCACCAGGTGACCCCGGTGTAGATGTATAGATCGACATTTATCGATACCAAACTCCATCCGGATGTCGTTGCTGAATACCGTTACAAGCCGCAGAAATTGGTGCAGCTTCTCCACAGATTCCGCAAACAGCTTCAAGTCGTCCATAAAGAAGGTGTGGGTAATGTTTGTACTCCTTTCCCCACCCTTCAAATGATAGCCATAGTTGTGTTGGTTGAGTGCTCTGCTAAGAGGGTTCATGGCAAGGCAAAACCATAGAGGACTAAAGGTATCGCCTTGGAATATGCCCCTCCTGATGCTGAGAGTCCTGGACCGTAACACCTTTTCTCCGTCGGTAATGTGTGGGGATGTGCTCCACATCCCCATAGCGTCTGCATTAGCCTGATGACGTTACCGTCTATCTTATACAACTGCAGTACCTTAAGAAGGTACGAGTGAGGTACTGAGTCGTATGCCTTTTATAGTCGATATACGCCATGCTCAGGTTTCTTTGCTTGTGGGTGGCCTGCCCAACAACGACTGCATCAATGATGACCTGATCCTTGCAGCCTCGTGTGTTACGTCGACAACCTTTTTGTTCCTCGGTCATCAGGTTGTTGACGTCGCAATGGTTCTACACCCTCCTCGCTATTACCGATGACAGCACTTTGTACAGACTCGAAAGGCACGTTATTGGTCTGTACTTGGCTGGGTTCAAAGTGTTCCGATCCTTCGGCAGAAGATAAGTGACACCCCTAGTGATGAATTCCGGTAGCTGCTCGGGGTTAGCTAGTACCGTGTTGAAGCATTCCGCCATCCGCCCGTGGACCGTTGTGAGTTTTTTATACCAGAAATTATGCACAAAATCGGGTCCTGGTGCAGCCCAATTCCTGGTATACCGAGTAGCCTCACGTATGTCTTGGGCGGTCACGTTGATAGCGGTCATGTCTCCAATTCCACCACAATATTGCTCTTCTTCAGCCATCCACACCCCATCGCCGTTGTGTATGACGGGGTTCTCCCATAGATTGGACCAAAACTGCGTGACTTCTCCAATCTCCGGAAGGTTCTCGCCAAAGTCGGCTTTGTCGTTTCGGATGTGGTTGTAGAACTCCCTTTCGTTGATGTTGAACATTCGATTTTGCTCCTTCCTCTTCGAACATTCTCCATAACGTCGCAGTCGTTTAGCAAGAGCACTCAACCGCTGTACATGGGTGTCGAGGATCTCAGTTATGTTCGCCTCGGTGAGATCACGGAGTTCTGTGGGTTTCACAATTTCAGCAACATTCCGAACTAGCCTGGTTGATCGATTCCCCTGCTTGTACTGTGTTAATCGACCAACCTTTGACCGCAGTGTGGCGATGCGGGTCTCCAGACGTCGCATCCACGCGGGTTTTCGTGCTTTGGGGCGTGCGCGTCCATCACTCTCACCTTGTGGGCGCGTTCGCAATCCCAACGTTCTTACAACAGCCACTGCAGCCGAATACACGATAAATTGTAGCTCCTTAAGGTTCTCCACGGTTTCCAAGGACTGTGGCAAAATATCCTGGTTAAGGATGCTTACTGTACTCGTCAACCGATAGGAGTACTGCAACCTGGGTATCCGTTGTCAAGACATGGGGTCTGTCCCACGGAACTGTGTAACTGCTGTGCCCATATGATTGGCTAGTTTGTCCTTCAATTGCTGTCGTTGTAATTCCACTGTTGGTCCTGGAGCGGCAGGTGCAATCGAATCACGACGGTTAATTGCGATTGATGCATCCAACCCTTCTCCAACCCAACTCCTTCTCGACGTATCGCTCGATCTTGCCTCCTCCTCCACTCCTAGTCCCCTCTGCACTTCACGCTTGATGTACTCTACGTCTTCTGGAGTCAGCATATTATATGACATAATAGCTCTCTGGCGTGTGTACAACTTGTTCTGGTCAAGCTGGGGTGCAAACCAAGGGAACCTCTCGTTGAACATCTCCAGCATCGCCGGTCTGCCGGACTTATCCGTCTCCATCCTGGTGCAAACGTAAGCTTGACCCGGATTACGTACTGATTCATCTCCCTTGTCCACATGATCCGTTGCCGTCGGCGGCCCGCTAACGTGAGTGATTGACGTCGATCAACCACAGCAACATCAGCAGGTGCAGCATTGCCTTGGTGATTTCTTCTGCTGCCGTTTCTGTTTTTTTGTCGGCACGGGCTGAGCCCGATGACTAGAGGGTCGCTGTTGCACCTCTCCTTCCTCTAGCCGCTGGCCGCTCGCTCTGTCCCCCGTTCCAGGACCAGCTCCAGTAGGGGCTCCCTCCTCGGGCAATCGCATGGGTGGTATTGTTCTTGAGCGTAACTCCATATTTGGGTGTGCTTTCATTCCCGGAAGCTACGGGTTCTGTAAAGTTATTTAATTCTTTACAGTGCTAAATAGCTAGGTTCAAGCGCCAGTGCTCGCCCGAGGGTGGTTTTTCATTGGTGCTTAGGAATTGGGCCTTCAGCTCCCACCTACTCGAAATGGTGGTTTTTCATGGACGTCCAGGGTATTTCACCTGAGCTCCAACCTATTTGGCACTTCCTCAGCAAGCGTGCTGGGAATTTTCACCTACCCCGGGCAATCTGAATGCCAAAGGGGATTAGGCTCTGTGGATCTCATTCGCCGGTTGACTTAAAATCCTATAATAAACGTTTGCACCGGATGTATTAGTTATGGTGGTTCAGGAATCTTCTTACGATGCTGCAAGTTCCAAGAACCACTGTCTTTTGGATGCTATGGAGGTTATGAGATAGTTCCAGCTCTCCTAAGGATCTCAGAAGAGATTTCGGGACGATTCCGGTAGCTGAGATAACAACCGGAATTATACGCACGTCCTCCAGGTGCCACATCTGCTTCAACTCCTCCGCCAAGTCGTGGTACTTCGTTATCTTGTTGGAGAATGTTGTTTGGACATTATGGTCTAGCGGTACAGCAATGTCGATGAGGGTTACCCGCTTCATCCTTTTGTCGTAGACCACAATATCGGGCCGATTGGCACGAATGAGGACATCCGTTATGATCTCGCGATCCCAGTACAGCTTCACGAAACTATTTTCCAGAACCGGGACAGGCACATATTTGTAGTAGGCGACAAATTGGTTAACCAAGTTGTGCTTTAAAGCAAGCTGTTGGTGCACAATCTTGGCTACTTCGTTATGACGACCGAGATAGGCTGAATCAGCTAAGGCTGAACACCCGGACACGATATGTTCGATCGTCTCTCCTACTGAATTGCACTTCCTGCAGCGGTCCTCCACGTTTTCGTGCAATATATAGTGCCGATAGTTCTTCGTCGCAATTACCCGGTCCTGGATGGCTACCATGAATCCTTCTGTTTCCGAGAAGAGTTCACCCCGCACCAGCCACGTATTCGACGCCGCTTTGTCGATATATTCCAGCTCCAGTTGATGGGGGAGTCCCATGCAACTCTTTCTGCTTCCACGATGCGATCATCTCGTCGACAGATTTGATGTCGCAATTCAGCTGATAGTCCTCCTGCGCCAGATGTAGGGCACTGAATCCGTGGTCAGCTTCACAAACAGCGCGATAGATTTCGTGGCGGTTCTGGCTTTCCACAAAGTATTTTCGCAGCTGCTGGATCTGGGAAACACATAATGTTTGTATATCGGTGACGCCTCTTCCTCCTACTGTACGTGGCAGGGTGACTCTCTCAATGGACGATTTTGGATGGCGCATGCGATGCTTAGTGAACGCCACTCGTACTGCTCGTTCTAACGCCTCCAAGTCAGTCTTGGTCCACTTCACCACCCCGAAACTGTATGTCAACAAGGGCACAGCAAACGTGTTTATCGCCTTCACCTTGTTGCCGGCCGACAAGAGGCTCTTCAAAATACCGTTGACACGATGCAAAAACTTTTCCTGCAGCTCTTTCTTGATCGTCGTATGGCGAATTCCTTTCAGTTGCAGGAAACCTAGGAATTTGTACGTTTCGCCTTCAACCATGTTTCGAATCTCCTCCTGTTCGTTGACGCGGAAACTGTCGGCATCCACCAGGTGACCCCGGTGTAGATGTATAGATCGACATTTATCGATACCAAACTCCATCCGGATGTCGTTGCTGAATACCGTTACAAGCCGCAGAAATTGGTGCAGCTTCTCCACAGATTCCGCAAACAGTTTCAAGTCGTCCATAAAGAAGGTGTGGGTAATGTTTGTACTCCTTTCCCCACCCTTCAAATGATAGCCATAGTTGTGTTGGTTGAGTGCTCTGCTAAGAGGGTTCATGGCAAGGCAAAACAGTAGAGGACTAAAGGTATCGCCTTGGAATATGCCCCTCCTGGTGCTGAAAGTCCTGAACCGTAACACCTTTTCTCCGTCGGTAATGTGTAAGGATGTGCTCCACATCCCCATATCGTGCTGCATTAGCCTGATAACGTTACCGTCTATCTTATACAACTGCAGTACCTTAAGAAGGTACGAGTGAGGTACTGAGTCGTATGCCTTTTTATAGTCGATATACGCCATGCTCAGGTTTCTTTGCTTGTGGGTGGCCTGCCCAACAACGACTGCATCAATGATGACCTGATCTTTGCAGCCTCGTGTGTTACGTCGACAACCTTTTTGTTCCTCGGTCATCAGGTTGTTGACGTCGCAATGGTTCTGCACCCTCCTCGCTATTACCGATGACAGCACTTTGTACAGACTCGAAAGGTACGTTATTGGTCTGTACTTGGCTGGAGTTCAAAGTGTTCCGATCCTTCGGCAGAAGATAAGTGACACCCCTAGTGATGAATTCCGGTAGCTGCCCGGGGTTATCTAGTACCGTGTTGAAGCATTCCGCCATCCGCCCGTGGACCGTTGTGAGTTTTTTTTATACCAGAAATTATGCACAAAATCGGGTCCTGGTGCAGCCCAATTCCTGGTATACCGGGTAGCCTCACGTATGTCTTGGGCGGTCACGTTGATAGCAGTCATGTCTCCAATTCCACCACAATATCGCGCTCTTCTTCTGCCAGCCACACCCCATCGCCGTTGTGTATGACAGGGATCTCCCATAGATTGAACCAAAACTGCGTGACTACTCCAATCTCCGGAAGGTCCTCACCAAAGTCGGCTTTGTCGTTTTAGATGTGGTTGTAGAACTCCCTTTCGTTGATGTTGAACATTCGATTTTGCTCCTTCCTTTTCGTTCGAAAAAATTCTCCATAACGTCGCAGTCGTTTAGCAAGAGCACTCAACCGCTGAACGTGGGTGTCGAGGATCTCAGTTATGTGCGCCTCGATGAGATAACGGAGTTCTGTGGGTTTCACAATTTCAGCAACATTCCGAACTAGCCTGGTTGATCGATTCCCCTGCTTGTACTGTGTTAATCGACCAACCTTTGACCGCAGTGTGGCGATGCGGGTCTCCAGACGTCGCATCCACGCGGGTTTTCGTGCTTTGGGGCGTGCGCGTCCATCACTCTCACCTTGTGGGCGCGTTCGCAATCCCAACGTTCTTACAACAGCCACTGCAGCCGAATACACGATAAATTGCAGCTCCTCAAGGTTCTCCACGGTTTCCAAGTACTGTGGCAAAATATCCTGGTTAAGGATGCTTACTGTACTCGTCAACCGATAGGAATACTGCAACTTGGGTATCCGGTGTCGGGACATGGGGTCTGTCCCACGGAACTGTGTAACTGCTGTGCCCATATGATTAGCTAGTTCGTCCTTCAATTGCTGTCGTTGCAATTCCACTGTTGGTCCTGGAGCGGCGGGTGCAATCGAATCGCGACGGTTACTTGCGATTGATGCATCCAACCCAACAGAACTCCTTCTCGACGTATCGCTCGATCTTGCCTCCTCCTCCTCTCCTAATTCCCTCTGCACTTCCCGCTTGATGTACTCTACGTCTTCTGGAGTCAGCATATTATGTGACATAATAGCTCTCTGGCGTGTGTACAACTTGTTCTGGTCAAGCTGGGGTGCAAACCGAGGGAACCTCTCATTGAACATCTCCAGCATCGCCGGTCTGCCGGACATATCCGTCTCCATCCTGGTGCAAACGTAGTAGCAACGGATCACGTACTGATTCATCTCCCTTGTCCACATGATCCGTTGCCGTCGGCGGCCCGCTAACGTGAGTGATTGACGTCGATCAACCACAGCAACATCAGCAGGTGCAGCATTGCCTTGGTGATTTCTTCTGCTGCCGTTTCTGTTTTGCCTTGTCGGCACGGGCTGAGCCCGATGACTAGAGGGTCGCTGTTGCACCTCTCCTTCCTCTAGCCGCTGGCCGCTCGCTCTGTCCCCCGTTCCAGGACCAGCTCCAGTAGGGCCTCCCTCCTCGGGCAATAGAATGGGTGGTATTGTTCTTGAGCGTAGCTCCATATTTGGGTGTGCTTTAATTCCCGAAAGCTACGGGTTCTGTGAAGTTATTTAATTCTTAACAGTGCTGAATAACTAGGTTAAAGCGCCATTACTCGCACGAGGGTGGTTTTCATTGGTGCTTAGGAATTGGGTCTTCAGCTCCCACCTACTCGAAATGGTGGGTTTTCATGGACGCCAGGGTATTTCACCTGAGCTCCCACCTACAAATTATTATTATTATTATTATTATTATTATTATTATTTACTCAGACTAAAGGGGCCCCCACAATGTTGAGCGCAGCGGCGCGTTCTGACAGTTAACCCATGTATTTTCTGTCAAAACCTGCCGCTGCGCTCACCATTGTGGATGGGCCATAAGGCCGAAGTGGCCTGTGCGGTAAATAAGAATCTTCTCCATTCGGCTCGGTCCATGGCTACACGTCGCCAACCACGCAGTCTACGGAGGATCCGCAAGTCATCTTCCACCTGATAGATCCACCTTGCCCGCTGCGCACCTCGCCTTCTTGTGCCCGCCGGATCGTTGTCGAGAACCATTTTCACCGGGTTACTGTCCGACATTCTGGCTACGTGCCGATTTTCGCGGTGTGAACGATGGATGGTTCTCCCAACAGCTGATACAACTCGTGGTTCATTCACCTCCTCCACGTGCCGTCCGCCATCTGCATAGATGGTACGCAGCACTTTCCTTTCGAAAACTCCAAGTGCGCGTTGGTCCTCCACGAGCATCGTCCAGGTCCCGTGTCCGTAGAGGACTACCGGTCTAATGAGCGTTTTGTAGATTGTCGGTCCAAAGTACGTACGATTTCCAGCCACTATGCGTCTCCGAATTTCTCTGCTGGTATCATTTTCGGCAGTCACCAGTGAGCCCAAGTACACAAATTCTTCTACCACCTCGATTTCGTCACCACCGATGCAAACTCATGATGGGTGGCTCACATTGTCTTCTCTTGAACCTCTTCCTATCATGTACTTCGTCTTCGACGTGTTGATGACTAGTCCGATCCGCTTGGCTTCCCTCTTCAGTCTGATGTAGGCTTCCTCCATCTTCTCAAAGTTACGTGCCATAATATCTATGTCGTCGGCAAAGCCAAATAGCTGGACGGACTTATTGAAAATTGTACCACTCGTGTTAATCCTTGCTCTTCGTATTACCCCTTCCAAAGCGATGTTGAATAGCAGACACGAAAGACCATCACCTTTCCGTAACCCTCTGCTGGTTTCGAAGGGACTCGAAAATGCCCCTGAAACTCGAACTACGCACATCACCCGATCCATCGTTGCTTTGATCAACCGTGTCAGTTTATCCGGAAATCTGTGTTCGTGCATTAGCTGACATAGCTGGTCTCGATCGATTGTATCATTGTATTTGAAGTTGATGAATAGATGATGTGTGGGCACGTTGTATTCGCGACATATCTGCAGTACTTGGCGAATGGCGAACACCTGGTCCGTGGTGGAGCGTTCGTTCGCCCATAAAACCCGCCTGGTGCTGCCCCATGAACTCCCTTGCAATTGGTGCTAGTCGATGGCATAAAATTTGGGAGAGTACCTTGTAGGCGGCGTTCAGCAATGTGATTGCGCGGTAGTTGCTACAATCCAGCTTATCGCCCTTTTTGTAGGCACGACACCTTCCATCCACTCCTGCGGCAAAACTTCCTCCTCCCAAATCTTGGGAGGAGCAGTGCAGCACTCTAGCCAGTGCCTCACCACCTGAATAGCTCTCCTGGTAGTTGGTCAACCCCAGGGACTTTGTTGTTCTTCAGCCGGCCAATCTCCTCCTGGATTTCCTGGAGATCCGGAGCCGGTAAAATTATGTCCTGCGCGCGTTCTCCCAGGTCCATCACCATACCGCCATCATCGCCTGCCACATCGCCATTCAGGTGCTCTTCGTAGTGCTGCCGCCACCTTTGGATCACCTCACACTCGTTCGTAAGAAGGTTCCCGTTTATGTCCTTACACATATCAGGCCGTGGCACGTGGCCCTTACGTGAACGGTTCAACTTCTCATAGAACTTTCGTGTGTTATTAGCGCGGTACAGTTGCTCCGTCTCTTCACGGTCTCGATCTTCCTGCTGGCGCTTTTTCCTCTGGAAAATCGAGTTTTGTCTGTTCCGCGCCTGTTTATATCGTGCCTCGTTCGCCCTCGTGCGGTGTTGCAGCAATCTCGCCCATGCTGCATTCTTCTCTTCTACTAACTGCTCACATTCGCCGTCATACCAGTCGTTTCTCTGATCCGGGGGCACCGTGCCAAGTGCAGCGGTTGCGGTACTACCAATGGCGGATCGAATGTCTCTCCAGCCATCTTCAAGACACGCTGCGCCTAGCTGCTCTACCGTTGAAAGTGCCACTTCCAGCTGCTGCGCGTATTCTTGGGCTAGTCTACCGTCTTGGAGCCGCCCAATGTTATGCCGCGGCGTCCGACTTCGACACGTGTTGTACACCGTCGAGAGTTTTGAGCGTAGGCATACTGCAACGAGGTAGTGGTCGGATTCAATATTCGCACTGCGGTAAGTGCGGACGTTCGTGATGTCGGAGAAGAATTTACCGTCGAATAGAACGTGGTCGATTCGGTTTTCCGTTTCTTGGTTAGGTGATCTCCATGTGGCCTTGTGGATATTTTTGCGGGAAAAGAAGGTGCTTCGGACTACCATTCCGCGGGAGGCTGCAAAGTTTATGCATCGTTGGCCGTTGTCGTCGTCGGTTCTCCCTTCGTGTGGGCAGTGCACGTTGATGATGCTATAGTTGAAGAAACGGCCTTTAATCCTCAGCTTGTACATCCTTGCGTTGATTGGCTGCCACCCAATCACGCGTTGGTGCATCTTACCCAGCACTATGATGCCGGTTCCCAGCTCGTTGGTGGTGCCACAGCTTAGGTAGAAGGTAGCCGCTCGATGCCCGCTTTTCCACACTTTCTGTCCTGTCCAGAAAATCTCCTGCAGCGCCACGACGTCGAAGTTGCGGGGATGTAATTCATCGTAGATCATCCTGTCGCAACCTGCGAAACCTAGCGACTTGCAGTAATGATTGGTTTTCCAGGCGGCTTACTGCACAAACCTTCTGTCTCGTCGGAGGGCCGTCGTGTCAGGGCTGTTTAGCGTCCCACCTAACACCAGGACTTGGGCTTGTGCGCTTTGAGCGGCACACGGTCGCTTTGGTGGGGCCTACTTGTGGATGCATGCAGCTTTTTATAGAGGTTTAACAGGGCCCACTGTCAAACCCCACTACATCCTAGGCAAGCCCCACAACTCGCAGATGGCCTGGGGAGGGATCGTCAAGCCCTTCACGGTTACTGGCTAGAACCCATTAATGGGTAAAAAAGTATACATTTTTTGATAGTACATGGATCTGTCAAAAAGCGGGTATTATTTTAAATGGATAAATGAGTAAAAAAATATTCATGCTGAGAATTTATTTGAACCGAGATTTGAAGTTCAAAAATGTGCGTTTTTTTACCCATTAATGGGTGAAAAAATAGTTGAATAAAATATTCTTGATTTCTAGTCGGGTGAAATGTTTCGTTTGTTTTGGCCGAGGTTTTGGCAATTAAAACGTTTCGCAGGAGAAAAACGAGGTGGAAAATTAAAATGATCGAAAACACGTAGCCGTAAGTAGATATCCTATATAAATGTAAATGCATATTTAACAATATTACCGAATTTTCTTAATTTGTTGTATGACTAGCGGATTCCCATATAAATTCTTACCATGCCAAACTGGATAAGGAACACCACTCTAAATGCAAGACGGCTGTCAGAACCGGGCCATCATTCCAATTTCCAGGGCGAGATCAGCGTTTATCGTTACTGTCAGCAGTGGATCGTGACTATCAGCATCCAAAGCACGGCCATGGCAGATGACGCGGTGGGATATGAATATTTTCTTTGTTTCATCATGAGATATCTTAAAATAAATCGCCGAATTCGGTAAAATTTTACCGAAATCTCAACAGCAGAACTGTTCGGTAAATAATTTAACTGATTTTCGGTGATTTTGACAGTTGAGCAATGGAAAAAATTACAAAAAATCTGTAAAATAAATTACCGAACAGTTCTGCTGTTGAGATTTCGGTAAAATTTACCGAATACGGTGAAATGAGTTAAGTGTGTATATTGCATAATTGTGCTTTGTGAATAAACATATTTTGCGATGTTCGTTATTTACTTAAAAATGCCTTTTAAACACAATCTGCAGCTGTGAATAAAGCTAATAAATCCATTGCTGAAAAATGGGTATTTATTTACCCATTTTGCGGTAAATCTGCTATTGTTTGGTGGGTAAAATAGTACCCATCTTCTGACATAAATATCGATTACCCATTAATGGGTAAAACAGGTTTACTCATTAAATGAGTAGTGGCGGTTTTGGGGAAAATGGGTACCATAGTACCCATTAATGGGTTTTAGCCAGTAACCGTGTTGGGCATAGTCCCTGCTGCCCGCGATACAAATTATCTCCAAATTAAAGAACCTCGCGAAAAACTTCTGCACACCAGCCGTTCACTTTGCGAAATGATCGAGCTTAAGTATGGAAACTACAAGGCCACATCTTTTCATCCTCGATTGCGCCCCACGCTCGTCAAGTCGTTCTGCATCTGGTCAGTCTATCTTGCTCGCTGCGCTCCACGCTTCCTTGTACCTGCCAGATCGGAAGCGAACACCATTTTCGCAGGATTGCTGTCCGGCATACTTGCAACATGTCGTGCCCATAGTACCCTTCTGACTTTAGCTACATTCGCCGTAAAGCTGGGACAGCTCGTGATTCACCCTTCGCCGCCACACATCGTCTTCTTGCACATCGCCAAATATGGCCCTAAGCACCCGTCTCTCGAATACTCCGAGGGCTTGCAAGTCCTCCTCGAACATTGTCCAAGTTTCATGTCCGATTTGTACATGACACATTTGGTGCGGCGGTGAATCTTTTTTGAAAGCAGTTTGTTCTGGAGCCCGTAAGAAGCCAGAATTCCACAGATGATGCGCCTTCGTATTTCACGACTAACGTTGTTATCAGCCGTTAGCAAGGATCTGAAAGTATCATCGTCGAAAGTAGCATCGTCTATCGTAACACTGGTTCCAAGGCGGCCCCTGTCGCGCTCGGTTTCGCCCACAAGCATGTACTTTGTCTGCGATGCATTCACCACCAGTCCAACAACTTCACGTTTCAGGCGGGTGTATTATAGTACTGTCGCCTTTGCAAATATTCGGCCGACAATGTCCATATCATCTGGAAAACAAATAAATTGACTGGATCTAAATATTGAAAATCGTACCCCGGCTGTTACACTCGGCTCTCCGCATGATACCTTCTAGCGCAATGTTGAACAACAGGCGCGAAAGTCCATCACCTTGTCTTATTCCTCGGCGCGATTCGAACGAACTGGAGTGTTCGCCCGAAATCTACACACAGTTTTACACACCGTCCACCGTTGCTTTGATCAGTCTGGTTAGGCAAGCTGTTATCGTCCATAATTTTCCATAGCTCTACGCGGACTATACTATCGTATGCCGCTTTGAAATCGATGAACAGATGGTGCGTTGGGACCTGATATTTTTAGAGGATTTGCCGTACAGTAAAGATTTGGTTCATTGTTAAGCGGCCGTCAACGAAGCCGGCTTGATAACTTCCCACGAACTCGTTCACTATTGGTGACAGACGACGGAAGTTGATCTGGGATATCACTTTGTAGGCGGCATTAAAGATCGCACGGTAGTTTTCACACTCCAGCTTGGCGCCTTTCTTGTAGATGGGGCATATGACCCCCAGAGATGCATTCTGAACACGAGAACGCGTGTTAGTGTTCAAAACGTTCTAAACACAGCACACTGTTCAAGAGCACTGACCTAACATAGCAACTGTTATCCTAGGAAAACAAGCTCAAGCGACGGCATGCTACACATTTTTCGTCTAGTAATGGAACATGGGCTGGGCATCTACTGGATAGAAATCAAGCATGCTCGAATGTTTTTGCATAGTTTCAAATCTAGGGAACCTTCGTTACCATGATCGTTTTTGCCATACCCAGTGTACACTGAACTGTGTTCAGAGTTCAAAACTGTTTTTCCTTATTTCTTTATTAGCTGTTTTTTTATCTTAAAATTAAGTGAAACATACCGTCGTCCCTAAACTTCCGGGACTCGCATCGTTGTAAAAAGTACAACACATTCGAAAACAGCACGCGTATCGTTTACAACAGCGGCGGAACTGCAAGCTTACCTCGTACGACTTCCATCGTCAGTTATGTATGTGGACGACTTTCCAATGCTGTGATCAAAGCAGTAAACGGATCCGGCAAACTGCTGAGCACAATATTCATCTACAAATCCTTGTCGAGCTCTGGACAATGAATGCGAGTTCGTCGACCAGATGTTCTATCTTATTAACATAGGCTCCAATGTCTTCACCGTCACCATACCTACTCCATATGCATCACCTTTCGGTGGATAGCAGTTTTGCTGGTATCTGCTTCACGCGGGTCTCGTCTTTATTGTCAAACTTGAAATCAGAATATACTTGTCAAAACATTTTTGCGTTTAAATCAGACTTGATGCGTTCAATTGCATACCCTGATGAAAGTACACGAGTACAAGGAAAGATGTCTGCAAGCTGTCATTGGCAGACAAGTTAGGGAACGTCTTTATCAATCTGATAGTCTGATATCACGATACACTGCTCCTGTTGCTACTCGAAGAGAGCGTATCAACCTTAAGATAAATAAAATAAGGGACCTTTCGGCATTATTCAAATATCACCAATTGCTTTTGTTGTATCAACTACAACTAATTTCATCTATACAAACATCTTTAACGAAAATCACGAACTACTCTCTTCCTTCCAGATTTTACGACTCATGGCTCTTCTTTCTCTATCCTTTTCTCGATCAGCCTGTAGTTCTTCAGGTGTTCGCTTAGCTCGCCACATGGCCGTCCTCAATCGATTTTCCAACCTAGTTCAAAAAATAACTACGTTAAATACGTACGAGCAAAAATTAAGTGAATTTAGTTGTTTACACCCCCCCCCCCTCCAATGCGGCCCTGAGGGCAGGCTTTGGCAGACACCCAACTAACATTGATTGCAAATGTAAACGATATTTTAACTGGTTTACACAGCTTCAAACTGAATATGTATGCTCAATCTCTACCGAACAATTAAATTTAGTAATACAGTTCGTTTCAATGCCGACTTTTTAAATTGGCGGATAAGAAAAGTTTTATACAGCCACTAAATTAAAGATACATAATTAAATAACAATATGAAGGGGAGAATGAATATTCAAATTTATTAAAACTGTTAAAAATTAAATCTTATTGTTATTGTTGCCGTTCGTTGCGTTCGAGGGTTCATTGTTTTATAATGTGGTAGTTCCTTGGCCACTGAAGGCAAACGTGGCACAAAATTTTAAACAAAATTAGTGCCCAGAATAGATATCCACCAGTTGACACTAAACGGAACATACATTCCAGGAAGTGAATGTTTTTTAACTAACAAATTGAGGATATCGCAAAATAATACGCGCATAGAAAAGGAATTGATAAATTTTCGTGTACATTAAAAGGGCAAAGCATTTGACGTGTTGTAGGAATGGTCCCTATATAATATATATGGTCCCACTTCGGCTGAACGAAATTTATTTTCAATTAAACTTATAGATCTAGCTAGCACGTAATTCCCCATACATACCTTTCTCGTTCCAAGCCTTGGGCACTATTTCGTTTGGCTTCACGCCTCTGTGCGGTTCTAAGTCTATTTTTCTCCCGTTCAGCCATAATTTGTTCCGGTGTCCGACTGGCACGCCAAGCGCTCGTCCGCGCACGATTTTTTTCCTTCATTTCTTGATATCTCTCGCTTGTACGCGCGCGTTTTTCCTTCATTTTTTGGTATCTCTCGATCCGACTTTTTTTCTGGGCTGGGGCTTCTCGCTCGGTTTTCAGCGGAGTTAGCAACGAATCGTCATCTGTGCTATAATTCTCAGATTCCGATTGCTCTTCGGCTGGTTCCTCTTTGATTTCATGTTTGAGCGTCGTAAAATATTGACTATTTGTGTTTGTCGGCTTGTCCGACTCAGAGCTTGAAGGTGGATCCTTATTATCTGCCGTAGTGCTGGCAACAGCTTGAATATCCACAGGGATATTGGAACTGTCCGACTTCATTGTGGCTAAAAAGAATTCCATGGATTCCCTGCACATCATAAGGAATTCGTAAGATGTTTCCAGTAGCCTCAAGCATCTCAAACATAAACTGCTAGGAAAATTGTCCTCGGTAGTAACCTATAAAATAAATTAATTGTACAGCATTTGTGAGAGAATTTGAATTTTTATTCATAATTTGTAATTTGTTTATTTTATTGGACACGTATCCTATCGTGTATTTATGTGAACATCCTCTTTCTGTATCTAGGTAATCAATGTTGAAATATTTATCTATTCATTATTACTTATTGTTCTATTACAAACCTCAATTTGGGTGCAATCGTACATCATCTCCCAAACCGGGCGGCCAAAGCGATCGGAGTTGTTGGCCAGTCCGAAGGATTCGGCATTGAGGGGTTTCCGACAGGCACGGCAAATTGATTCCATCACCAGCACTTGTTATGTGGCTGCCCACCAGTTTCGATTGAATAACCGCAAAACTTTTTTTTTTAAGATATCCAGAAAATCTTTTAATTTGCCACTAAAATGCGGAGAAAGTGGAGAAAGTATTGTTTACAAAACGGTCACTTCCAGTTCCACACTGAATCAAATCCTCCACTATCAGTACACTGAAAACCAAAACTACCCAAAAGTGGGTTGTTTGCACTCAAAACCGTGATTTGGGCGATTTGGGCCAATAACCCAAATTTGAGTAAAATGACTCTTCTGGCACTAGGTAGTTTGCCTTTAATCCCATGTTAACAATTTACCCAAAGCTGAGTTTAATTTATCCAAAGCGGACCTTGATCAACCCAAAATAGAGAATATTGAATTTACTCAAATTTGGGTTATAAGGCTGAGCAACCTCGGTGAGGTGTTTGCATCTTGCTTTAGTTTTGATAGCAATCATGGGAAAGAAAGGGAAAACTACCCAAATTTGGGAAAATTTTTTCTGCGATGTTCTCAATAGTGCGTATATTTGAAGACCGGCGCAATACAAAACGAACACGAGACGATCAACTTTCCGAGGACTTGAGAGAAGACAATAAAACAAACGTGTGTACTCTTTAGCAGTCAAACACAAAGTAATTATTTATTCATACAGAACAGAAATATAGAACGCGAGAAGCGTTAAGTGTTGCCAGAAAGGCTGAACATAACCTGAGACGAGACCTGCAAAGACGCTGCTTCTTTTCTCTTGTTTTGACACTTGTTCTTCTTTTCATCACAGTTGACCATCGAGTTTCAACTGTTTACTTGACTGTTTCACCTAAGCCCCAGGTGGACCCTTCTGAGCACAATAAAAGTGTATCCAATTCACGAAATAGTTAATTCATTTTTATAAGGATTTTTATACCGGGAACAAAACACAGGTTTATTACTGATTATTAACAAGCTAAACGGAAGGTTTGTGTGGTAGTTATGATTGATATTATGATTTCGGGCTTTAATATTTCCATTGCGTTCAACATTTTGGCGAAACGCGTTTCAAAAATAATTTTATGGAATTAATATACACTGTAAACTCGACAATACCCATTAAAGAGTTGAAAAGACCCATTTTTTCATGATATATGGAGCTGTCAAAATAATGGGTACTTTGAAATTTTTGATAATGTGTACTTTTACCTCATTTGGGAGTTAAAAGATTTTACCCATTAATGGGTGAAAATCTACTTAATTTTTTTGTGTCAACCAAATCGAGAGGAAAAGCAGAGAAGCTGAACGTGCTGTACGAGGTTTCGTGTGGATTGAATGTAAGTTTTATTTTCGCTCAATTTAGTTTTTTTGCGTTATTAAAGGGAATTAAATTATTTGGTATTGCAGCTAACGGTGTTTCAATTTGTTTTGTTAAATTATGGTCGTCGGGGAACAAAACAAATCATCACCAGACAGGATGGGATTCCGCCTCTATACTTCTGTACCGCCGTATACAAATGTTGGGGCCACACAGGATTTGTTTCGCGATGAATGATGAAGCCCTGTATCCACCGCATACCTGTAAACCGCTGGATCTGGTGATGAAAAAGGAGCCTCTTTGGCGGATTTTTTGGAATCGTCTTCTAGTCAGATCATATTTATACTGTTGGGAAAGTGAAAGTGAGATCCCAATCCATCAGTGCAAAAACGATACACACATGTTATAGTTCATGTATATCATTATGCCGTTCATAAATACTTTTAATAAAAAATACGGTTATATTCCCCATAAATAATTTCTTTTACTATTCGATTGATGGAATATTTAATTCTTGTAGCTGTTTCTGAAAACAATAAGGGGTGAATTTTACCCATTGTCCAGGAACGCTGTTGCTCATTAGTGGGTAAAAATCACTCGTTAGTTTGACGTACAAACGGTTTACTCATTAATGAATAAACGACGTTTACTCTTTTAATGAGTTGAACTATTTAACTTCATAATGGGTATTTTTTTACCCATTAAAGAGTACTTTGGTGGCACAGTGTATTGAATGAAAGTGAATTTTGTTTCATTTTGACTTGTTTACTTTATGTGTGTATTCTATAAATTGAAACATTGAATTGGCGCTTTGATGTTGCATGAAGAAGAAGAAGCAGAAAGATGATAATCGAAAAAATCTAAACCATACGAATATTTTTATTCGAATTTTATCTTCTCAAAAATTCTAAAAGCAATTTAATTAAAAAGTCCAAGCAGTACTGGACTTCTACTGTTTAATTAAACACAATTGTTTATTCGGAATTTTTGAGAAGAGTTTTAAAAACTTCTTCGTATGGTTTCCCGCGGAGATTTTTTCGATTATCATCTTTCTGCTTCTTCTTCTTCATGCAACATCAAAGCGCCAATTGATTATTGGTGATGACGATAAACAAAACAATGACGAAAATAAGTTCCCGAAAGATTTGAACGAAAGCATTCGGCTTCATTCGGGTCGAATTGCACTCGAAGTACCTTTAAGAAGATCGGTTCGACTTTGGGTTGGTGATGAGAAAGAGTTCAGTTATTTAAGCATCGTTGTGGAGTACAGTCGTTGCTGTTGGTAATCGATCGAGGCTTGCCACTTCGATCGATTCACCACAATGGCGTGGTAATTGCTCCCAATAAAAGCTCGGAAGTTTTGTTTTCGTAATCAGTTTTTGCTACGTTTTACATTCGGTTGGTAAGTTGTGGGTTAAAAGATTGTATGATACGAATGACACAAACTGCAAAAAATAAATCAAAGCATAACAGGAAAGAACGAAGGAGAAACCACAATCGAAAAGACGAAAGCATGAAATGAGAATCTCTGGTAGGCTCCCCGGCGGAAGGACGGAGGAGTAGGCCAGAAGATTGCTTTGCTTTAAAAAAAAGTTTAAATGAAAGGAACCTTCGGTAGGCTCTCCGACGGAAGGGCGGAGGAGTAGGCCGGAAGATTACAATGTTTTAGAAGAATGAAAACACAGGATGATAATAAAGAAAGACGAAGAAATGGAAAAATATAAAGAGAGCAAAGAAGTAATATCTGGAAAGATGATGAAAGTAAAAATTTGTTTACTCCCGATATAAAAAAAAATATACTGTAGTGAATGTAGTAGTGAATGATGATAACTTGGATTATTTTATACACAGAGCAAAAAAAAGTTGGGATTTCTACATTTTCTACTTTTCATTTCAAGAGTAAGGGAAAATTGGTGTTTTGAGTAATACAATGTTTGAATTGAAAGAAAAATATTTGAACTGAATGCTTTTATCTCAGTGAAAAATTGTGATTTTTACAGTGAGAGCAATCAAAACAAAAATTGTAAAATAATCAAACTTACTACCATGTTTCATATTTCTGGCAACCATGACAACAAGAAAAAAGATTAACTGGCAGCTCATGACGATCTGTCAAGTTGGAAATTTGGAGAAACGAAAAATGTTTGTTTATTTACCAAATTGTAATAGCCCGGCCAACACGAGCCACTTTTTGCTGGCCGCTCTTTTGTGCGATAGCGAACGAAATCTTCGCTAAACCATATCCAAGGAGGACGAGCACGTTGCAACGGTGGATACGAATAAAAATTCCGTAAGTTTGAGCCCATAAACTACATTTTAATGTAAAGAGAAATTTCTCGACTTAGATTTTGTTTTGAAATTTATGCTTGCGTTTTCAGATAGACTCCAACTCCGACACTACACACTTAACCAGCATTTCAATGTTCGGTATTTCGTTTGCTGAGTTTCAACTGTAAAATTTCTTTTTTACTGAAATACACGTTTTTTAGTAGACTTCCAATGATTGTCAGTAATAAATTCCCGAGTTTCGGTAAAAAACTATGTTAATCGCTCTGACGTTTACTTATTTTTACTGAACAAATCATTAAATTCGTAAATTGCTGAACTGCACAAAAAGTCAGCACATATCAACCGGTGAAAATGAAAATTTACCGACAACCTAGTTATTTGAAAATACTGAACGCAATTGTAGAGCCCTTTGCTGTTGTTTACTTGGTTATTTACCATTTTGGAAATTATTTTGTCGGACACAAGTCTCTAAAGTCTCAAGTTTGCAATTGCAATTTATGCAAAATAATCGCCAACAAATCAAAAACAACAACTAATTGCCATATTTAGTCTCGATTCTAGTTTTTAAGAGCAGCCTCCTCTCGGCTGTGGTAGACAGCATCCGACGGAGATACGCCACTGGCCGCCATCAGCATCTCTTGTTCGTCAGAGCATGCTGGTACTTCGAGCGCTTCCCACTTTGCTTTGAGGCGGCTTTGGGATCCTGCGGCATGACCACCGCTGCTCCGGACATTTGGTCTTGCATGGTTTTCGTCTGATCAGCGGCATTGTTTTCTCCCAGAACCAGTATGTATGTAGATGCTTCTCAGGCCGAACACGAGGACAATTCGATCGGCTTGACGCGCAACGTCAGCGGGAATGGAACCTTCGTCGTCAAGAACCCGGAGAACTTCTAATTGATGCAGCCACCGATTACTATCAACGGTAAAATGTTGATGAAGTAACCACATCGGACAACATTGCGGATCAATTGGGACTGGGTGGAGCCCGTATCTGCGTCGTGAAATAACCCGTTTCCTCATTGTTGAGGTAATGCCGTGGCCGTCTCATATCGAACGATTGCGGGGTGAGGTATTTGCCGTTTTCACGGAGAAGCCGCGCCGCCTTCAATATGTGTCAATTCGTTTCTTTTTGTGGGATGAAATCAACCTTGCAAAAAATTGGCGGATGATTCCGACCAGAAAGGTGATAACCAGAATCTGCAGAAACATCCAACTCTGCCATATTTTCGTTACACCATGTATAACTTTGGATCAAGATTATAAAATCGTATTCCATTTACAAAATCTAGCAGAATTTATCACAAAACCCCTGATTTTTTTTCAAAGTACTTATTATGCTTATTATTCATGCGAAAGCGCATTGATTAGATATACTGTCCAATCAGTAAAATATTTTCCAAAACATAAATCCTCATTTACTGACTAACTCAGTTATGTTCACATAAACAACTATCTTTATTACCGACTTTAATGCTTGTTTGACATTTCTCGTTTATGCTGACAACTCGGTAATGTAAAATATTGCTACTAAAATTACTGGGCAATCCGTAGTCCAAAAACTCAGTAAAATTTTACCGACTCCGGTAAAATAAAGTAGCTGTGTACCTCGTCGCACACAAAGAGCCGGATTACGTTGCTACGCTGGAAACGGACCGCGACAAGCGGTTTAATTTTCTACTGGAACAGACTTCCACTTCATGCTACCGGGGCGGCAAAGGGATCATTGAGCAGCCCACCAGTCAAGGCGAAGGGAAAACCGAAGAAAGGAGACGACCGAGAAGAGGAGTAACCCGCCGCGAGCACCAGTGGCGACCCGGGAGAGTGAGTAGTTTTGATTTTGGTTTTGTACGCAATATCAAGGGAACGTCCACAAATTACGTAACGCTTAGAGGGACGCGGGGGGGTTGAGTGAAGTGTGACGATCCATACAAAATTTGTATATGCTTCATATAAAAAGTGTGACATAGGGGGGAGTTGAAAAAGTCCTTGTTTTGCGTTACGTAATTAATGGATCTTCCTCATCGGAGAATTCAGAGGATAGGCCATAAGGGGGTTGTAATTTCACAGTTTTTTTTAGGTTTTGCAAATTTACACTTATTTCAATTTTGTGCGTTTTTAAGGGGAAAACAATGTTTTCCAACAGTTTGAGCCTTGGTATATTAGGTCCGGTTGATCCGAGGGTTAATCAAAATTTTAGCACAGCACGATTTTTTTTATTTTTATGCTCTTTTTACTTTGAATTCGATCGAAGGGGGTTTGAAAGTTCTTTTATTTCCTTATGAGAATTTAAGAAAAATAACGTTTGAACCTTTAACATTTATTTGCAGCCATCGCCATCGAAAGACGGAACAGGAAGAAGATGAGGAGCTGTTAGCGGAAACGAATACTAAACCGGTAAAACAGTAAAACGGTATTCCACTTTGAAGCATCTCCACCGTGTATCAAGACTGGCGAGATGCGAGACTACCAAATAAGAGGTCGGATGATTTCGCTGTACGAGAATGGAATCAACGGAATTTTAACCGATGAAATGGGTCTGGGAAAGACGCTGCAGACAATTTCCCTGCTGGGTTATTTGAAGAGCTTCCGAAGCAATCCTATACTGCACATTGTTATCATGTCCAAATCGACGCTGCAGAGCTGGGTCGACAAGTTTGGACGGTGGTGTCCTTCGTTGCATGCAGTTTTCTAGATTGGAGACCAGGAAACTAGGAATGTATTCATCAGGGATGAGCTGATGCCTGGGAAAGGACCATTGTAGTGCACCAACCACCCTTACCTGTTGTATGGTGCTGAGCCTGGCTCACCATACACTAGCGATTATCATTTGATGGAGAACAGCGCAAAATGGTCGTTTTGGATAATTTGTTAATCGAACTTCAGGAGCAGGAAATTCGGGTACTGGAAGACTACTGCTACTGCCGACGAAGTCATTATCTACGACTCCGATTGGAACCTTCAGATGGATTAAAGGCTATGGATCGTGCTCACAGAATTGGACAGAAGGTGCAGGTCCGTGTGTTCCGTGTTATTACTGAAAACACTGTCGAAGAGAGCATGTATACGGAGATCAAGTTTAAACTGGATAAATTGGTCATTCAACAAAGACGTTAAGTGGATAACAAAACCAATCAGCTCAACAAGGATGAAATGTTGAATATCATTCGATTAGGCACCAATCACGTTTTCCGATCCAAGGACTCAAGGATCACCGACGACGACATCGACCGTATTCTGCAGAAATATGAAGAGAAAACCGCAGTACAAACTGCCAAGCTGGATAAAATGGACGAATCTTTACTGCGTAGTTTTGCCTTAGAAACTGAAAACCTCGAAAACCGTTTGGTCTATCAGTTCGAAGGAGAGGATTATCGCGAGGAACAAAAACTGCTCGCTCTGAGCTCCTGGATTGAATCACCAAAACGCGAGCGTAAAAGCCAACTATATAGTTTATTGATGTGTATTTTCCACCGAGGCTGTTCGAAATGTTCTACCAGGATTTGTAAAGCGGCCAACTACAAGGTCCCAGGAACCCGGACCTGTGCATCCAAGTAACGGGAGGAACAGCGTAAGTTCAACGAAGTGAAGCTGCTCGCGAAAAAATCGCTGCTGACGCAAGGATTCACCAACTGAAACAAACGAGAGTTCAATTATTCAATGCCAAAGCAGGTGGAGGGCAAAACACGATAAGACGTGAGTCAGCAATTTTTAATGTTTAATGTAACAAGTCTTGTTTTTTTATTACACATAAATGTAAATAATAAATAAAATGAAAACGAAATATTTAATTTTGAATACGCTAAATTTTATTCTGACATACTAGACTCAAATTGACAGCGGATACTACTTATTATTTTGAAAGCTAAACTGTTAAATCGAAAGAAAAATACACATTTAGTTTTGAGAGTAAAATGTCATTTTGAAAAGTCATCTCCTGTAACAGTTCTCACCGAAGTGACATTCTTGCACTTGTGGATTTAACAGTCTTATACTTTCTACTGAAAATCACTAACTAATTTTCTTAACTTTACCAACGTTTTCTTAATTTTACCAACGATTTTTTTTGTGTGTATGTACTTGGTTGAGTGTATATTTGATTGGGATTGATATCATTTGGATTTAGATCAGATTTTCATTCAAAGTGATGTGATTTGCATTTAAATGATTATAAAATATCGTTCGAAGCAAGTATAACAATTATGCTTGAACATTTGTGAAAAAAAGGAAATTGTTACTAGCAAAATTGTATGTTTTGCACGTTAATAACCAAGAGACGACGGTTTGTAGTAGTACAAAAATAACGAATGAACGTTAAGCATATTCAACACTGGTTATGAAAACATTGCTGCACAGCAACATTTTATTTGGACTTGAATTTAATTTGGTACGGAAATTATATTGGTTTTAGTTTTGGTTCAGACTTTCGGCTAGATTGATTGAAAAAAAAAAACGAACAGTGGGTAATGTCTATCACATAACCGCTAAGTGGACGTAGGACTTGACTTGACCATGCCCTTAAGATACATAATATGTCCAAATTTCTCACATCAACTATTTTGGATAAATAATCGGCGTTGCATACCATTCCTTGGCAAAATCTTCTCATCAAACCGACACAGAAATCAAATCTACCTCGAACAAAAATCATCAAAAAATTCAGGAAGTATCTGTCCGGTCACGAAATATTAGCCTCGACAGTGGCAACCATCCCACTGAAATACTGCCTTATATAAACCACAAGTTGGCTCAGCAGGGATGTAGATTGTATCTCAGCCCTTCCACTGAAGGGCCTTTTAATCCGTGCGATAGCGACTGAAGGAGAACATTATTTTTAACTCTTATAGCCTTGAAAAAGACTGTTTGCTTCGGCTAAGTGCAAAAAGTAAGAAAACGATCTTTTCAAAAAACCGCGAATTTCTAGTGATGGTATACAAAAGACTGAATGCTCTGCGAGCGAATGCACTTTTCTTTTATAGCTTATTTTGAATCTTCTCTGCTTCCCAATTGGTGGGTCAATCAGCTAGTGTCTTGTATCCCGCTTCTTTGTCAGCCAAAGCGTCATCATCATCAACGCGTTCGAGAAGGGCTTCTTCTTTTTTACGCTTGTTGCTTGCTGCTGGCGTCTATTTAACGGGATTTTTCGCTTGATACAGGCCAATAAGCCGGGCAAGCGAGCTTAGAATTGCAGTTCAGGTGGGAAGTACGTGTTCTTTCTAAGACAACATTGTTAGTAGTAGAAGGAAGGAAACACCCAGACATGGGATTTCGGTGATAAGATTTAGAATTCATAACATGGGACGATCATTCAGTCATGTTCGCTTTGTGTGCGGTCAGTATCAAAACAATATTTTTCTACATATTTTTTTATCAATGCCAATATTGCATTGATCAATGCATTGATATTTAACGTGTATTTGCTTAGAATTTAGTTTTGGGTCGCGCAGATTCGGCGCAGAATGGATTTTCATGTCGCGCGGAAATGGCGTAGATTTGATTTTAGTCGGCGCGGAAAATATTTCAGGATCTCCGTAACAACCCTGCAATTTCTATCCCGAATGGAATTGAAAGCTTTGATATTGATCTCTATCTTTGGCTCTCTGAAGAACCGTTTGTTTTGTGGACATACATGCTGCATCATGTGGCTTTTCTTCAGCCTGTCTCGGCTCATCACCGATGCCGGCCGGTCTCGGCTCGACTCTGCTGCTGCTGCTGCCGGTATCTGCTCAGCATTGCTGCTTTGTCGGGTCTGTAGGGTGGACTGCTGCTGTACTGGCTAGGTTTCGGCTGATGATGGTGGCTTCGATGACTTCATTCCATGCTCCAAGGTGTGAGTGCTGTTCAATCGATGATGCGGTTGCTTCGCTTGTCCCGGTCAGAATGAAAGGAAAAAATCGCGTTGCGCTATTTTATGGCTTCTCGGCAGACCCAGCAGCTGCTCATTCGCTGGTGTCTGCACCAATCAGAACGTGGTAATGGAATGATGCAAGAATTATGCGGTACCCATATTTATAGGTTCCCTTGATCTCAATGTTTTTCATTGAAAACAGTTTCATGCCTATTGAAACAAGTTTTTCGGGTCTTATCAAGCATGGACATGAAAGGCATACTTGAATTCTGTCGATTGATGAAATTCGTCCACTGAGACGAACGCTATTAACGTTTAAAATCTTTCAACACAGCGTAACGCGGTCGATTTGAATATTTTGAAATGACACCCGGTATAGTCAAGAGAGACGTAAGTCCTACGTCAAAAGTCTGAAATCAAATGTGAAAACTTGGATTGTATCTGGCTTAGATGTACATATTGGACTGGATTTGGATTGTATTGAAATGATTACGAAAAAATAAGATAAAAACAAATACTTCTTTAAAGATCATGTGGTCCAAACTACACATTTAGTAAAAATTAGTTTGGAAACTCGTTTCCGAATTCTCAACGTTCTGTAATCATTTCGGGGAAAAAGTTGGAAGCTCATATTATTTGAAAATAATAAACAAATAATGAAATAGGCGTAGAAATTAGAACAATAATAATGAAAACAGCAAAACGGAACAATTAGTCTTCCTGACAAATGTTTGCAGCACAGTGCAACGTTGCTGGCCAATTGAGAGTATGCTTTGCCTAAATCTGATAGGTGTGCATTAAACGTATGTTGTGTCCTGAATTGGTTGAAATTTACATTGAATGGATTTTTTTAAACTGCCTTGTAGGAGAAAAACACAACGTTCCTAGCGATATATCGGAACTGTGGAAAAAAAATGAATTCATATTAACGCTGAAGTTTTTGATAGCCAAGTTACGCAAAGATTATCTGATAACACTGAACGCTATTATTTTGGCATCTTGCATTCTTGATTAACCTTCAAAGGTTTAACATCCAATTTCCAAGTGTCCAACAAACTGCGCCCAAGTGTTTTCTTATTGCTACTTTATTTGGATGTGCATTGAAATGCGTGTATTAGCTGGTTCTGAAGCCTAGATCATACGTTCTAATTCGCCATAGTAATATTTTGACGGCAACAATATTTACGAAGTACAAACAATTATTTATTTATATTGCACGATAGATTGGCACCTAAATAATTGCGCAACGGTGTACCATAAACTGTGATTTTAAATCCAGATATAAGAAAAATGGATTGCATATATTCGTTTATAGTCGTCATTTAAGGGTAGAGAAAGGAAAAGATGTGGTAGTTATGATTGATATTATGATTTCGGGCTTTAATATTTCCATTGCGTTCTAACGTTTTGGCAAAACGCATTTCAAAAATAATTTTATTGAATTAATATATCTAATGAAAGTAAATTTTATTTCATTTTGACTTGTTTACTTTATGTGTGTATTCTATAAATTGAAACATTGAATTGATTATTGGTGATGACGATAAACAAAACAATGACGAAAATAAGTTCCCGAAAGATTTGAACGAAAGCATTCGGCTTCATTCGGGTCGAATTGCACTCGAAGTACCTTTAAGAAGATCGGTTCGACTTTGGGTTGGTGATGAGAAAGAGTTCAGTTATTTAAGCATCGTTGTGGAGTACAGTCGTTGCTGTTGGTAATCAATAGAGGCTTGCCACTTCGATCGATTCACCACAGTTTGGAATACTCGTTAAAGTAAAAAAGTCTTGGTAAAACAAAAATGATGTGGAATATTTTATTTGGGATACCAATACTTTCACTCAAAAAGCTGCTGGTTGCACCTGACAGTTCGTGACAGCAGTTGACTGGCAGCAGCTGAAGTTACATTTTTTCCTCTTTGCAGGTCTCGTCTCAGAACATAACATGTAGTCGGTTGTATAATACCATACGGTTAACACCCCCCTTCAAGCCGACAAACCTAATAAGTCACATAACTTCACAAATTGTACACTAGTAAGACCCTTGGTCATAATGTCTGCAATTTGATCTTCTGTTGCCACATATTTCAAACAAATAGTTCCCCTCTGAACCTCATCTTGCACGAAACGATAACGAACATCAATGTGTTTTAGCCGCTTTGTCATCTTGTCATCTTCAGCTACACTTCCCGCATAATTACAAACTGTACATGGATATTTTCCCGTGCGGTCGACAACAGTATCCTTTACTGTTGACAACTGTAAATGAACAATCTCATATAAAGTTTTAACAGTTTGTGGTACGGTTATTTGACAAATAACAATATGTTGAATGGGTTGTTAAGTTATGTCACCATAAAAAATCGTCTGTTTTCGCGTGCAAAATTTTCGCTCAACAGTATGATAAAATGTTGTCATATAATGCAGGAAATAAAGAACATTTTAGAGACAGCATGTTATATGTTGACATTTAGTGATGTTGTCGAGCAGTTATGGTTGAATCGATCGAAAAGTATACGATAACCGCAACGTAAACTGTGAAGCTATGTCTTACATCGTAATAATGATTCTGACCATATAACATGTTGTTTTTTATTATGCGGGTTATACACGCTTGGTTATCCTCGTGAATAATCGTTGGACCATTGATGTCGCGTTCAAAATCCTCAAGCAGCATTCTTAACCAGATGGCTTCCTTCACCGCCCCACTTAGCGAAATGTACTCGGCTTCCGCCGATGACAGCGCTACTGTCTTCTGCTTTTGCGCTGTCCATGAAACAGTAGCTTCGTTCACTTGGAATACATATCCTGAGTGTGACTTCCGATCCCCTATATCTCCCGCCCAGTCTGAATCTGCATAACCTTCCAGCAATTCACTGCTCTCACTGCGTCGGAATACCAGCTTCAGATCTAGGGATCCTTGGACGTATCGTAGAATTCTTTTTGCACTATTCCAATGCTCATCGCTAGCACAACTCTGGAAAGCACTGTAGTAGTTGACAGCTGCTGCGATGTCGGGTCTTGACGTAACAGCAACGTAGATCAGGCATCCTATAAGTTCACGATAGGGCTTGGTAGTGTATTTGGTTGGATCGCTGCATTTATCCAGTTTCAACTTTGTTTCTAGTGGTGTTTTCTTGGGTTTGCAATCGGCCATACCGAATCGGTAAAGAAGTTTCTTCAAGTACGGCTTCTGACTGATCTCCAAAATGCCTTCGTTCATCCGCCTCACTATAGTCAACCCCAAGAATGTATGCACCTCGTTCATGTCACTCATCTCAAATTCTGCTTTCAGCTTCCTTTTCAACTTAGAGATTACATCGAGTGAACGACAAGCAACTAAAATATCATCCACATAAATGATCAACAGCACTAACTCTCCAGCGATTGTCGCAATATACAAACAATTGTCAATTTCGCTGCGTCGGAATCCAATAGCAGAGATGAACTCATGGAATCGAGAATTCCAAGCCCGCGAGGCCTGCTTCAATCCATACAATGACTTCCGTAACTTTGCCACCAGGCCACCGGTGTTGAATTCTGTCGGTAAGCGCATATAGATTTCTTGATCCAAACGTCCGTTCAAGAAAGCGGTCTTTACATCAAGTTGATGCAGATGCATTTGATCGTGATTTGCAACGGCTAGTAGAACTCGTAGTGTTGTTAATCCAGCCACTGGAGCGTACACACAAAAAACAAACATTGTTTCACAGAATATTTTGCACTTTACAATTGAAAAGTGCTCCGTTTTTTCAAAAATAAAAATGAAATTGATCCATTTCAATGTTATTTTCTTATTTCAAAAGTTTTTCTTTCCTGTTCCCATTGTAAAATTAAAAGTTCATCCAGTCAACTAGAAAACTGTAGATCTGTCAAAACTACTGAATTTCAAAACAGGAAGAGAGAACAGAACATCGTTTACTTCTGTTTACATAGTTTCACTATGGACTATCAGATGGTAAAAATAATCACAAAATTGATCGAGATGTACATATATTTAGTTGGATTGTCATATAAGTGATTGGTTAAATTTAGCTATTTCTTATATGACTAACACTTCCGTACAACATTACATGTGTTTAATATAAAACTTTTTTCCCACTGTGAATAGAATTATTTTTTGTCCATTCATTTATAGAAAAACTCCCGTAGTAGGTATATCTCTCCGTGTGCATCAGTGCATCGTCGTTGTCGCCTCTATGTTTTTCGCCGCGAAACTTCTCGAACAGTTCCAACAAGTCGCGGTAAACGATTTATTTTATTTTCTCGATCATGAGCTCCGGAAAAGCCTCGGGAAAAGCGGTGCTAGGAGCAGTGAATAACTCATGGGATTGGAAGGTAGGTCATAATATTAGTGTTTAAAGACATGAAAATTTCAGACAAAAACACCTAACCCACTAACGCAATGGAACGAAACGGCTACGGAAGCAGTAGGATTTGACTGGAAATGTATCTGTCCAATCTCGCCGTTTCCGTCGGAAGTTTCACTGTATTGCGCAGTGGACTGCGTGATTTTGCGGAATGCAAATATTTAATGGAATGCAAAAATTTCTTTTTTACAGTTTTTCTCAAATTGCTGAACGGCAAAACATCTTAATGTCTGCAATGAACATCCAACGAGCAACTTTGCAGATTTCTGGTGCTGCTACACATTTATACCTACATGTTGAATAAAACTATGAAATAAAATAAATAAAATCTATTATTAATGCAGCAAAAATGAGAAAGAAAATTTGAATGGGTAAGCAATGGGTGGGAGTCTTTTTTTTTGGGCGGATGAAACTCTCTCTATTCCACTCTTTTATTTACGATTTGATAATTTCTTTTTGACAGTTCTACAATGTTGTTTTAAAAGTTCAAACTTTTAATTTTAGAATGGAATGCAACTTTCGAAACATGGTTGTTGCAAAAGTTAACGTACTTTTATTCTGAACATTTGCAACTCTCTACGAAAAAGAACCAACGCAACTTTTTATTTTTACCAATGGTTTTTTTAATTTCAATAATGAATTTTCTTTCTGTGTAGGTACTGTCATAATCGAATCCTCTGCGTTGCGAAAATCCTCTTGCTACGAGTTTCGCTTTAAACCAATCGATATTACCTTCATCGTTATGCTTAAACTTGAAAATCCATTTACTATCGATAATGTTCTTTCCTGGGGGAGGCGAAGTTAGAGTCCATGTTCCGTTCTTGGTGAGCGAGGTCATCTCGTCCGCTATGGCGGCTTGCCACTGAGGCCCATCACTCAGCTTGCAAAGTTCTCCCACAGAATCCGGGATATTTTCGACGAAATTCTCTGCACACAATGCTGTTCCTGCCATTTCATAACAGTCAAACCACGCCGGCTGTCGTCGAACTCGTTCACTTCTCCTCACCGTTGCTGATTATCTTCAAAGTCAGTATCTGATTCTTCTTCAGGAGCGGCGGCTTCTGTTGAAGCTTCTTTATTTTTGCTCAGCTTATCATCAAGCAATAACTCAACTGTCTTCGGGGCACTTTTCTTCACTGGAAATTTACCATCACAGAATAAAGTATTTTCCATTAAACACTATGTCTCTTCCCACAACAATTTTCTTCATTTCGGCATCCCAAAGCCGATAGCCATTTATGGTATATCCCACAAGATAACATCTTCGACACTTGGGATCCAGTTTTCTCCTTTGCTCTTCTGGAAAATGGAGGTATGCAGCACACCCAAAAATCCGCAACTTCGACACAACGGGCTGACGTCCATTCCAAAACTCGAACGGAGTTCGTTTTTCCTCAACAGCCGATGTTGGACACCGGTTTGTTATATAGGTGGCAGTGAATACTGCTTCACCCCACATTTCCTTTCCAAATCCACTTTCTGCCAGGAGCGCCCTAGCTCTTTCCATTAACGTACGATTTAGGCGTTCGGCAACCCCATTCTGCTGCTGTAAGGGACTTTCAGCTGCATCACTATTCCTCTTTTTCGACAGAACGCACGCATCTCACTGTTAACATATTCGCTGCCATTATCCGTACGAAGCTTCGCAATCCGTGTACCAAAATGGGACGTCACAAGCGCTTCATATTCACGAAAACGATCGATCACTTCATCTTTTGTCGCCATCAGATAAATCACAGAAAAATGTGAAAAATCGTCAGTGAACGAGACGAAAAAACGTTTTCCGTTCCACGTATACGGTGTTATCGGTCCACAAACGTCACTGTGGATTAACTCTAAAGGCCGCGACGAACGCCTTTCTTCTACCGAAGTAAACGGAAGTTTTTCGATTTTTCCTGATAAACACGGTTCACACACCACATTTTCCGCATCGAAATTAGTCAGTGTCAATCCTGTCACCATGTCGAATCGCACTAGTTCGCGAAGACTGTCACAGCCGACGTGGCCGAAACGTTGATGCCATAATACCGCATTCCGCGAAACTTTCCCGGTCACTAGAGCAGAACCCATTTCGCTCCTTTTGCAAAAGATGTTCAGCTCATACAACTTTCCTCTCAGCTGACCAACAGCAACCACAGTATCGTTTTTGACAATTTCCGCCTTATCCCCATCAAAACAAACACGCAGTCCTGACTTTGCGATTCGTTTCACCGAAAATAAATTGCAGCTCAAATTTGGCAAATACAATACATTCCTTGCCGAACACTTCTTCACAGTTTCGCCGACCACAGAATACATCGTAACATTACCACAAAATTCGGCAGTCATCTTCTGTCCATTTGCCACTACAATTTCAATTGGGGGATCGAGCTTTTGTATTGAAGAAAAATAACTTGAATCACACAACATATGTTCGGTCGCTCCGGAGTCGAGGAACCAACCAACACGAACGAAATCATTCTCTTCGGCTGTCAGGAATGCAATTTCCGTTTGTTCCTCCTGGGCACTGACGTTCGCCTTTTGGCTGTTCACATCTCTCTTCGCTTTCGGCTTGTTTTGGTGATTCATATTTGGTTGTATGTTTTCGCGACACTCGGCCTTTCGGTGACCCAACTTTCCGCACTGATAACATCTTATTTTTCTCTTTTTGTGCTTGGTTGCCATTGCCACGCCACTTTCTCCACACGTTTCATCCACTGCATCCACATTTCTTCGCTTGATGTCAACATCCAACAGACGCTTCTTTACGAAGTCCATTGTGATGTCCCCCGGCAGCGTCTCGATTGCCGTCACTACGGAATCGAATGATGGCGGCAGTGTCACAAGCAAATGGCACACTGCGTCAGCTTCTTCCACTGTAGCCCCGCTGCCTTTCAATTCGCGAATCAATTTGTCGAACCGGAGCAAATGCTCTGACATACACGTGTTTACTCCTTCGACATATTTTAAGGTTAGGAGTTGCTTACGGCGAGTTAGCTGTCCGGCGACACCTCGGCGTTCAAAAACGTTCTTTAATTTATCCCAGATCAGCTTTGGCGTCGGGCAATCTTTTATCAATTCCAGTTGATTGTCACTGATTGCCTGCACAATTATTGACTTGCATTTCTTCTCTTTCACTTTCCATTCGGCGATTTTCTTCTCTTTCTCGCCACGCACCTCCGTGGAATCGTTGGCGTCCACTCGCAGTTCTTCGAAATCCACCACTTCACGATTGAGACACACAAGCAAATCGTGCATGTCCAAAACTGTCTCTAATCGGAATTTCCAATTGTGGAAACCAGTGCCATCGAACGCGACAATTTTCGTTTTGTCCTCCATCACTGGGACCATAACCTGAAGACCGGCGCAATACAAAACGAACACGAGACGATCAACTTTCCGAGGACTTGAGAGAAGACAATAAAACAAACGTGTGTACTCTTTAGCAGTCAAACACAAAGTAATTATTTATTCATACAGAACAGAAATATAGAACGCGAGAAGCGTTAAGTGTTGCCAGAAGGGCTGAACATAACATGTAGTCGGTTGTATAATACCATACGGTTAACAAAATTGAACTCAAAGTTTGGGTTGATTTATCTGTCCGTGTATCGTTACACGAAAAAATTTAAAAAAGCGCTCACAGGAAAGTCCGATTACACGTAAAAAATAACCTTACACGGTTAGAAAAAAGTACCTAATATTAGGTACTTTTCACTCAAATCGGGGATTCAGTGTGGGAATCCAAAATAAAGTAATTTTTTCTTGAAATTATGTAAAATTCACTTAATATTAAGTAAAATATACTTAATTTTAAATAGAAACTAACAAAAAGTTAGGTAAATTTTACTCAACTTTTGTAACCATGAGATTACTCAACGTTGGGTTCCCACCCGCATAAATAAAAACAGTTTGCCTTACTGTAATTATTATTCATATGAATTAAACGAAATGGTTACTATCTGTATAATAATCGACTTAAAATATGATTGTAAGTTTATCTAAAACAAATACCATATTAAATTTTCAATCTACGACACCATATGCAGTAATTTCGTAATATATTGTTACTATACAGTTTTTTATAATCCATGTTTGATTTTGTTCTAGAAGAAAATGGTAATTGAATGTGGCTGTCCATCAACAGATATAGTAACAATGCTGAATGCAGCTATGATATAATCATGTATCCTCTGGAGCTAATCATATTTCGTTGCGATTCCACACATACATTTCAAAACCGTATGGTTCAATGATAAAACTATGGTAAGCGTTTTTCTTCTGCAATAAGTGTGTGTATCTTTTGAAAGACGTACGACTGTCATGTTTTGTTTTAATGTGTTTAATGCTGGGTTTTCTCAAACAAGTCTTTTTGTTTGTGCAGAGTAATTAGTTTGTTGCGCCATTAAAAAGGTAAGAACACAGAGAAACAGACGTCTCACTTAGAACAATATGCAATCAAAATCATCGTCACGGAAGCATTATCGCCCAGTGCTAAATGCAGTGTGTGTGGCCAAACGGCAACCAGATGGCGGTAGTGTGCAAACGTCAAACACAAGCAAATCCGATGGAAGCGCCATCGGTGGCCGATTGACCACCTACAAAAATTTGAATTCACCGTTAAAAAGGTGAACGATGGAACAAGTGTTAAGTGAGACGTCTGTTTCTCTGTGGTAAGAATATTATCAAATTTGTCTGCTAAAAAAAGCAATTTCTAACAAAATAAATAATTCATCCTGTTATTTCCCACAGTTTCCTGCAATTTGAAGAAAGGGATGCGGCTGCCCAGGTACTGATGCAAAATGATACCGCATCGCGTCGCAAGAAACACAAACGGCAGGAAGTTTTTACCCGAGGAACTATGATGCTGTAGTTTAGTGTACGATCGATGCCAATCGAAGATGAAGGTGAAGTGCCTCATTTTGAAGCTGGATATTAACAAGGACCGCATGAAGACGCGGGAACGCAGTACCGCTGGATGACAAGCAACTCTGTTCAAGGTGAAAAGCGAACACACTTAAAATAAATCGCCGAATTCGGTAAAATTTTACCGAAATCTCAACAGCAGAACTGTTCGGTAAATTATTTAACTGATTTTCGGTGATTTTGACAGTTGAACAATGAAAAAAATTACAAAAAATCTGTAAAATACGTTACCGAACAGTTCTGCTGTTGAGATTTCGGTAAAATTTACCGAAAACGGTGAAATGAGTTAAGTGTGAATATACCAAGAAAACGGCTGCGGCTTTCGTCGTTGTAAACAGGTATCAAACTACCGGTTCCCTAAATTATACTTTTGCTTCTATTCAAGTATATATAATAAAATATCCAATTACTTTAATCAGGAACATTCCGCCTTTTATACTAGTGAGGTTTGTGGAAAATAAAGCATAATTAGCATGTTGCATATTTATCGTGTTTTCATCACAAAAAGGAAAAAAATACCAATGGTTGCTCCTACTAATTAAAGATAAGAGATACGGTCCATCGATTTTATCCATATATCATTTTACTGTATCTATATTATAACCTATGCTGTTTTATCGAAAAACGAGGATTGTAAGTGAACCATAGCATATATTGTGCATCGAAAAAAATGTACTGGAAAACAGCCTATTTTGTACAGTAATTATACTTAACCGCCCATTACTCATATGGTTGATTTGCCAAACACAGTATACTATACAGTAAAAACCATTTCTGTAGAGGTTGGTTTATCATCCTTTTAAACTGCAAACTGAATAGTAGAAGTAACGTTATTTATTATCAGCAATGATCTGAGAGATGGTCCAATTATAGTCCAGAATTATGCGGGCACACTTTAATGCCCTTGTTGAGCACGCAGAAAAAACTACGTTAAAAACAAACATATTCTAGGTAAATCCAAACAATAATTCAGTTTGTTCTGGCATCAAAAATAAATATGTTTGGATCAAACATATTGTTGCATTTGAAGCGAACGAAAACTTTCTTTTGAATCAAATGTGCGTTTCAGTTTGTTTCAACCAGCTAAATGTTTGAAGCAAACATGGATATTATTGTTTTGGTTCAGCCATTCATAATATTTTCTTATCAATTCTACCAATTTTCATATTCTGGTAGCATTTGACTACCAGATTTCACAATTCCAATCGTTCATATTTCATTTACTTACCTTTCTGTACCTGAAAAACATCCTTATCATCAAGCTTATCATTAATTTGGAAGCAAGAAAACATATTATACCACGCTTGCTCCTGCTCCTCTGTTTACCTCTGATCGGATCCGATCCGAACTCGAGTTTTTGTTTACTTTTGCAAGAGCGAGCGAGGGGCTGCCCACTAGTGTTTGTATAAAACAAACAGGGATTTAATTTGGTTTTAAAAATAAATATGTTTGATTCAAACATTTTACCATTTTGGAAGTAAACATGTATATTTTTGAAGCAAATGGATGAAATTTGTATCCGTGAGTGGTTTTGCTCTTCATTTTATGACAACAAAGGAAAGAGGGAGGGAGATGCAAAAGAAAAAAAGTACCTAAAATTAGGTACTTTTTTCTAACCGTGTAGAATATGTTACACACTTAGATCGAGAATTGCAGCTCGGTAAATATTTTTACTGGTTTTATACGGTAAAATAAAATTTCAACCGAGAGCTCAGTTAATTGTGGTTAATTTACTGATTTCTGCAATAATTTCTACCCATGCCTCAGTAGTTTAAAGTTTAATACTGAGCTTCGGGAATATATTTACATTACCGATCAACTCTGTTCTTCCCATACTTGTCAAAAAAAATACCGATCGTTCAGTAAATCCAAAGCACTTCACTGAGTACTCGGTAAAATGAATACCGAGCCCTCAGTTTAGATCACGTGCCGCTCTGACGCCATATTTGTGAAGTGAAAATAGCCTGGATTTGGAGATTTGATTTTTTGGAAGAAGTATATACTACTTGTTATATTTGTTCAATTCGTTAGGCAAATCCGTGTGTTATACCTACATTAGAAGTACTCTATATACTGATTTCACTCTTAGGCTGTGAACCATTCCACCGATTCGTTTAACTTTTACTAAAAGTTTTCAGGTAGGTAAATGCTACGTGAAAATTATTTGCAGTGTATCTGTAATGTAATGTAACTGTAATCAGCTGATTGAAAGTCCCAGATTGAAACCATTGAAACTGTCTTCGAATAACTTTTTACAGGTAAGAAATTTCAATTACGCAGATTAAACATGAATAAATGAATAAAAATAAATTTCTACTAATTGCGACAGAATCGCGCCGACACCAAAAAAACATGTCAACTTCTGTATCGGAAGAAGAGAATCTCCGTTGCAGGCTTTGTCTCGCGGATGAGGTCGATGAATTGATATCGTTGCACTGCCAGTGTGCCACCCAGGACAAACTTATCGTGGACATGATAACAGAAATAACCCGCTTCCATCTCTGCCAAGAAAACGATGGTTTACCCCAACACATCTGTGGGCAGTGTCTGGCCAGGCTCAATACAGCTTGCGCCTATCAACAGACGTCGCGGGAATCTGCTGATCTATACACGGAAGCATTCAAGTACCCATTAATGGGTATTTTCGTACCCATTTCGAAGAAAAGCGGCATAACTCATTTAATGGGTAAACTCGATTTACCCATTAATGGGTACTCTAACTAAACTTCAAATAATGGGTACTTTTCACTCTCGGCTTCTATTCTTGAAATGAGTAAATAAGCCCCATTTTCATGCTATTTAAATTGAGGTTATGTAATGCAGATTTCAAGTTTCCTCCCGGAAGGGTTTGGAATTAAAAAAATCATGAATAAAGAACAAGAACCAATGGATTCATTATATTTATTGTAACGCATCAATGTCGGATAAAAGCAAGTAGAATGAAACCGAACTTTTGTGCCGCCTTAAAGGAGTGTTTTGATCGAGGTTTTGATTTTTCCTGTCCGCATACAGCCAACCTCGCGGCCAACTTCCTGTGTGGTGCAAATCTGGCAAATACTTAATCCCTTGTACCGAAGGATGCAATCCGATTGCGAGTTGTAGAAAACTAGAACTGTTGATAAAAATGTTATGTATTTACAAAGGGGTAAGTGACTCGGTAAGTGATGAATAAATGATGAAAAACTTACCTTTTTTCGCCGCTGGCGATGTCTTACTTTTTCGAAGCATCCACGGAAGCATCCCATATTGGAATATGGATGATGGACTTCTAAATAAATACAATAATTGTGAGCTCACTTGTTTTATTTTTTCAAGCACGGACTTTGGAGAAAAACATATGACAGCGGTGAATTATTAACAACGTGGGCCAAATTTACCCATTATTTTATTCGAGAAGAGATATTTCAAAATGGGGTAAAAATATACATTTCATGTCATCAGAAAAATGCCCATTTTTTGACATTTCAGAACCTTTTATAAAAATGGGTATTCAATACCCATTTAATGGGTACTTACGAATGTCCGTGTATTGTACGGAAGCCAAGTTTCCGGAACAGTGCTGCCGAACATGTCTGCGGGACGATGTAGATGAACTGATTTCGGTGCTTTGCATTTCCGGTAGTAGCAGGAAGCTTGTTGCTGATATGCTCCGCGACGCTTGTGGAGTGGTTCGCCCTGTCGGGAATGATGGCTTGCCACAGCACATATGCGGGGAGTGTTTCCAAATGCTCTGCGATGCATATGCGTTCCGAAGTATGGCTTTGAAATCAGATTTCATTATGAAAAAAAACTTGAAGGAAGAAGTAGAGCAGGACGAATTCATCATCGATGATTATGTTAAACCCGAGTTGGTTGAAGAAAATAGCACTGCCCTTGAGGGCGAGTTGTGTTCAGGTTAGTATTAGTTTCGTAAAAATTAAAGCTTAAAAACTAGCATATACCATTGTAAGTGTCTATAATAAGTAAAAATTACTTACCAATTTGAAACCAGCGATAAAATGCAGTAAGGGAAGGGTTTCAGGTACAACAAACATCTCACACGATCGCCTACCAAAGGGAGCATATTACACTCTCTTTAAAATGTAAATGCACAGGGCCGAAACGGGCACTCGAAGATTAGACGGCCGCTACCCCATTGGACGAGTGCCGATGCCTGAACATCCCAGCTGCCGGAATAACAGGTGCTCGTTGTCCCATATGACCGGCGAGTGGACCTCGACCACCTTGGTGGTGGATTTGGTTGAAGTGCTTTTTTTTTATTTTTCTCTCTTAGATTAGGATACTTTTTGATTTATTCAAAAAGACGGTATTCTAGCTTAACATAGGTATGCCTTGTGGAAGAAGTAATGGGCCATTTTGGAAAACTTATGTTTCCTCCCACTTTATTGATGGTGTGTTGTTGGCGGTTTGTCAGATCTGCACTTGCTTGACTTCAGACGAAGGATCACATTTTATTCGTGAATAGATGACAATTTTGGTATTGAGTTATCAATACTAGACTCGATTTCGCTGTAACATATCAAGACGATAACCGCGTCTTCCATCTAAAAACAAGAAAAAAAACTTATTGATCCATCTAGTAGTGATACGGTCTTTCTCGTATTAAGCTAATACACATTTTTTTAGATTCGATAGATAGAAGTTTTGAGCGCATTGACCGATCGCTATAAAATTTACGTAGCCTTTGTCCACTGTCTAATGCAATTTTCTGCGATAAAATCGATTAACAACTACTTTGTAAAAAGTTGATTTTTTTTTAATTGAATCCATTGTGGTAATGCGTGTACGCATGTTACATTCATCCCCTATCCTTCTTATCTGTCTTCAAATAATGACGACCTTACTTTTATTCTCTTTGACAGTATCAAATCAGAGCACGTCAGGAGTGAGAAAAAGAGTGGACCTGAAAAATGAAATCGACCTAAACTGGATTGCAGAAAGCAAGAGGATGAAGTTATCACCAACAGAAGATGTAGATCCTTTCATATACCTGGATTCGGCAAACATCGATGTGGAACGTTTGGCACCTTTATTACTCATTAACGAAGATACAGAATATTACGATCAGTTGTTGTTCTCCGGAATTATTTGTTGTTGCCAAAAGCTAACACCCAACAATGACGAATGGGAAAATCATTGCAAATTGGCACATTCAATCCAGAATCAGCCCTCCTCATCCAAAATAGATTGCAAAATTTGTCATAAAACATTCCAACATGCTCCACAGCTGAAGCAGCATCTTGAAAACCGCAGCGAAAATTTATTTTATCGGTGCAAAATTTGTGACGTTATGACAAAGAAGAAAGAATCTTTACTACAACATTTTGAATTCACTCGTTTTCATCCACTTCTGCATAATTCCGAGCCCGACCGGCTGATCTTCAATGAAAAAGTTGAAACAGAATTCGAATCTTCAAGCAAATGCTGTGGTTGCCTCGAACCATTCGAATCTGGTGAAGCTCTTCTAGAGCACATTGAAACCGTTCACTACCCGAATCGAGACGACCAACCCAAGTTCCAATGTTTCTCGTGCTACAAAAGCTTTCCAAATAATCGATCGTTGTTCAAACATCAGCTCACCTTCAAAATCACCAAAATCTATCGGTGCAAAAAACCACAATGTGAATTCCAAACCGTTGATTCCCTTTCCGAAATCAAGGAACATGTCGAAACCGATGTACACCAGTACAATGCGGTCGAATTTTTCTGCTGTTTCTACGGATGCTACGACACATTTGAAACGGACGAAGCCCTGGAGCATCATTGCTTGAACGACCACGCCGAACAGCGTATAATGAACGGTAATATTTGTTAAGAGCTTGTATGGTCATACAACTTTTAGATTGTAATTATTGTAAACTATGACTTTGAAAACATGATGTCATAGAGAAAACATTATTTCACATTTTTTCTATATTTTATCTTTAACACAGGCACTATATTGGCAGATATCGAGCATAACGTTTGTCGACTTTGCAACCGCCATTTTCCGTCGAGCAGCGCTTATAAAAATCACATTCAGGCACAGTATGACCGTAAATATATGTGCACTACTTGTGGGCGAAAGTTTCCCTCTCATAATGCTGTTCGTAAACACGAGAAGAAATCGCATTCAAATGACGATCGACCTGTTTTCGCGTGCGATCGTTGTGGAGCGAACTTTGTCACCAACGGCAATCTAGTTATGCACATTAAAAGAATTCATGACGGAGATCTTCCAGAACTGTGCACCATTTGCGGCAAACGTTTCGCACATAAATGGGCTTTGCGACAACATGAAATGAACAAGCACATGGAGAACAAGCCTCATAAGTGCCCCGAATCCGAATGCTCAATGTCATTCGGAAGTAAGATCCTACTTCAGAGGCACATTACCACGCACACCAAGGATCGCCGGTACACGTGCTCGTACTGCGGATTTACCTATCGGTACTCGACCGATATGAAGCGTCATATCAATGCAATTCACTTGGACAAAAAACCATTCAAGTGCAAAGAGTGTGATGCGCGATTCATACGTGAAAGAGACCTGAGGCTGCATACAATTCGGCACACCAAGGAGAAGCTCTTCAAATGCAGTGCAAAGCAATGTGACTTTGCGACCAACATCCGTAAGGATTTGGACGCACACTGGAACGAGCAACATGAAGATTCGGACTCGTAAATTTGATAATTTTTGTAACTTTCAAATGTTTCAAAAATTTAATGACGAAATAAATAATACTTACTACATAAATTAAAAAAACTGGTGTAAATTCCTTCAATTTATGTGGATCGCTTTCCAATTCATGGAGAAGGAGAAGGCAACAACTATTTTGTATAAAAAATAGAATAGAGAAAATGTTTCGAAGGTGGTATTCTCAGAACGGCCATTTTATAGTTATTATAAACATTATCAACAGCATCGCAGATCTCTACTGGAGCTGCTGGTTTTGTTTAAAACGCCACCATCGCTGCAGCTTAGACAGAATGTGTTAAGCTGCAGTGTTCACCCTATTCCAAATATCATCGTCCCGGCACATCCTCTCAGGTGTTACGGGGTCGAATCCAAGCCGCTGAGAAGCAGCATGTCGTTTTGCACAATATCAAATCGCGGGCATCCAAACATCACATGTTCCTTAACCTTTTTTTTTTTTAATTTCTTTCCCAAATTTGTCTCTGGGGGGGGGGGGTGTTATGTCCAAAACCACCCCCTTGGCTACGCCTTTGATTTGTACTCAAAATGTGCAGACAGATTCTGGAGGAGAAGGACGCAGCGCGGGCGGTCGCGCTGCAGCAAGGTACCCGGCAGAACGTAGAACGTTATACAGGGAAGCGGAGACAGCAGACCCGCCTTTTTCAGGAGAAGAAACGCCGCCTGGAAGAAGCGGAGTGCGAGGAGATGGAACAGCAGTGCCGTTCTCAAGAAACACGCAAGTTCTATCAGAAGCTCAACGCATCCCGCAAAGGCTTCGTGCCGCGAGCCGTAATGTGCCGGGATAAGGATGGGAGCATCTTGACGGACGAACGTGTGGTGATCGAAAGGTGGAAGCAGCACAACGAGGAACATTTGAATGGCGCTGAGAGTACAGGCAGTGAAAGTCAAGGCAGCGGAGGAGATGACTACGTCAGTTCAGCGGAGGATGGAGGCCAACCAGCCCCCACCTTGAGGGAAGTTAAGGATGCCATTCAACAGCTAAAGACCAATAAAGCAGCTGGTAAGGATGGTATCGGAGCTGAGCTCATCAAGATGGCCCTGGAAAAGCTGGCCACTTTCCTGCACAAACTGATAGTCAGAATCTGGGAAACCGAACAGCTACCGGAGGAGTGGAAGGAAGGGGTTATATGCCCCATCTACAAGAAAGGCGACAAGCTGGAGTGTGAGAACTTTCGAGCGATCACCATCCTTAATGCCGCCTACAAAGTGATATCCCAGATCATCTTCCGTCGTCTGTCACCATTAGTGAATGAGTTCGTGGGAAGTTATCAAGCCGGCTTCGTTGACGGCCGCTCGACAACGGACCAGATCTTTACTGTACGGCAAATCCTTCAAAAATGCCGTGAATACCAGGTCCCAACGCACCATCTGTTCGTTGATTTCAAGGCGGCATACGACAGTATAGACCGCGTAGAGCTATGGAAAATTATGGACGAGAACATCTTCCCTGGGAAGCTTACCAGACTGATCAAAGCAACGGTGGATGGGGTGCAAAACTGTGTGAAGATTTCTAGCGAGCACTCCAGTTCATTCGAATCGCGCCGGGGACTAAGACAAGGTGATGGACGTGGCTGTTGTTCAACATTGCGCTAGAAGGTGTCATGCGGAGAGCCGGGTGTAACAGCCGGGGTACGATTTTCAACAGATCCAGTCAATTTATTTGTTTCGCGGATGACATGGACATTGTCGGCCGAACATTTGCAAAGGTGGCAGAACTGTACACATGCCTGAAACGTGAAGCAACAAAAGTTGGACTGGTGGTGAATGCGTCAAAGACAAAGTACATGCTTGTGGGCGGAACCGAGCGCGACAGGGCCCGCCTGGGAAGCAGTGTTACGATAGACGGGGATACCTTCGAGGTGGTCGAGGAATTCGTTTACCTCGGATTAGCAAGGACAACAACGTTAGTCGTGAAATACGAAGGCGCATCATCTGTGGAAGTCGGGCCTACTACGGGCTCCTACGCCACCGCACCAAATGTGTCATGTACAAGACGCTAATAAGACCGGTTGTCCTCTACGGGCATGAAACATGGACAATGCTCGAAGAGGACTTGCAAGCACTCGGAGTATTCGAGAGACGGTGCAAAATTTGATAATGGTCCACAGACACTATGGGCGGAAGAGGGTTAAACAGAGCTTTGAAGGGGAAATGCAGCATGAGTGGTAGAATTTTGATAAAGCCCGTTCAGCTTCGCCGACGACGTTAATATCATGTCACGTGGCCTTGAGGAGATTAAGGAAGGATGGATCGACGATTTGCGTATCCTGCGTAGAGGTTGGCGACGTGCAGTCATGGGCCAGTGAGTGGAATATATTATTAGTCGCAGTACTACGATGAGCACAAGTTATCTGACTATAAATTTCTCTAAAGTCCTGAAGAAGTTTCGTTAGACTGAAAAATAGCAAATCGAGGTATCGGCAAGATCGCAGCACCGACGAATTTTGCTTTCTTTTAGTTCTACACACATGAAACACTGTCCGTTTTGATCTTTTATATGCATGTTTAAATGTGCGATCTTTAATTTATCAAAATAAATGAAGTATCAACCCACCTTGTATCGAAACGTCCCTCCCTCGTCTGATTACATGCCCAGCAAAACGCTGGTGGCGCTCGGGGCCACCAAGCTTGGATTGGGCGAGCACGCTTGGCGAACGGACATTTCCCAAGTGTCCAGCAGATGGGACAGCGAAAACATCTCCGGCAGCTTGCAGATCCTAGCCAGGAACGATTTCTGCACCTGTATGAGAAACGGTGTAGCATTGTATTCTTGCTCAATCAGCGAGCAAGTTGGCGACGTGAATGGATACTCCTCCGGAATAGTCACCGCTACCGGGGGCACGCACGGTAAATGCTTGTCATCTAGCCAGCAGATCAGCTTGATGGTTTTTGTATCGCCAATGGCGCATGGATCGAGCGAAACTTTGAACTTCTGATCCAAACGGGCAATTTCTCCTTGCAAGATGTGAGGGATTTCTTGAGTGCCCGTTGATCCTACAGTTGAGGGTTCATCGAGTGCCAAACGTGGTTGCTTAGCCGGGGTAGGAAGATTTTTTATGTCCGGGCCGAAAAGTGCTTCCAAGCATGGCCGGAAGGTGCGTTGTAAAGTATGGTTTCCGAGAGGACTTTGCAGATTCGATGAAACCGCTTCCACCAAGGGATTATTAAGAGAGGTCTCTCGAATGGTTCCAAGCTGACTCGTCAAAGCCGCTTCACACTTATAGAGTGTGTCCAACGGGATACGACAAGTGGGATTACACAAAATGTCCAGCAAACGTTTCATTTTACCCATCTTATCGACATCGTCGTGTTCCATTTTAGCAATCATGCGCTTGAGAGGCTCAATATACTTTTGTAGCGAGCGATATTTTTCTTTGTATATATGTTCCTCCTGTGGATTCAGTGGACTAGGAGCCGCGGCTTGTCCTGGGGTATTCAAACTTTGTCCAGGAGATTGTCCAATGTTTCTTGGTGGAGGAATGCTGCTAGTCACTTGTGGGCTTGGCGAAGGAATAAGCGCTGGGCTTGGTATCATTTGTCCTGGATGCGATTGAGGTCCAATTGAACCTGGGCCGACTGGTGATGGAACAGATGGCGATGGTGATTGACGTAGAAACTGGTTTGGAGTTACGCTACGAACTCCTCCAGGATACACTTGACCTCCACTCATCATATCCTGAGGTTTTCGTACCATAGGATTAGCTCCTATAGGCGCAAAGTTTCCCTGATTCCCCATAGTCTGCATGTTACCTCCAACTTGATTCATTTGATTAGGCCCAGCATTAGGACCACCCTGTGATTGCTGTTGTGGATTGTTAGGCTGTGGTATATTTGCAGGACCACCTGGGCCCATACCGGCCATTCCGACCTGTCCCGGCTGCTGCTGTTGTTGAACAGAACCCATATTTCCACCTGGTCCACCAACGCCTTGGTTCATCTGATTCATCTGTCCTCCGGCCATTCCAAGTTGTTGCTGATTAGGATTCATTCCTGGAGGCATTTGCTGACGAATTACTTGATTCGGAGCGATTCCCATATTTCCCGGATTCATTGGACTATTGCCACCAAGGTTACCCATCTGATTACCCCCTGGATTCATTCCGACCTGATTCATTTGTTGATTCATATGTCCTCCAGTATTGACCTGCATTCCCATTCCACCCATGGGATTCATTTGATTTGGCCCAACCTGCTGCCCTGGAGGTTGTTGGGCTTGTTGCTGGCCTGCACCTTGAGGCATTCCGGTTCCAGCCATTTGCATTGCATTCATCTGTCCAATAGGGTTCATTTGATTAACAATCTTTCCCCCGCTCATTCCACCTGGTCCCATTGATCCACCCATTTGATTGGGCATCCCTTGTTGCATTTGTCCGGGCATTATACCGCCCATTTGGTTGGGCCCTCCCATCGCGCCAACACGACCCTGCATGTTGGTCATGGGCATTTGAGGCCGATTCAACGTATTCAACAAGTTGGATGCATTTCCACCACCCATCTGATTTCCCATTGGACCACCTCCTGGTCCCATCTGGCCACCCATCATTTGTGGACGAGTACCCTGCGTGGCAAGGGTTTGCAATGCATTTATCGGATCCGGCATGCCCCCGTCCTGGGTTCCTCCGGTAGGATTTTGACTTTTGTTTTTAGTGTCTTGGAATTGAAAAAATAAGTATTTAAGTTTTAATTTTCGTGGAAATATTTTGAGCAACTATACACGATTATGTAGAAAATATTTTTTTCCCTAGTCAAACGGGGTGACTTGCAACACTTTTCAAGTTTCTCTCTCAATAATTCTGAATTAAAAATCAAAAGGATTTATTCATTCTACTAGTACATGATACTTTTAATGTGTCCTGATATTAGTGATTAGACATATTATCAGACATATAACAATAATAAAAATATGAAAATAATATCAAAATGATGGGTGTTGCAAGCCACCCCTACTGCGGGGTGACTTGCAACACTTCATCGAATTCAATCATAACATGTTTTAGAACAACTTAATCATAGTGATTTTTCATCCTGGGTCATTATTCACCACTGTCAATGCAGGGGCCTTACTTGATTGATTCCCCCTTCTCTCATTCCGATTATTTTCACGATTTCAACGCATCGATTGATATTTCATATATTAAGATCATTATTTTGAAAAGGCATTTCCGCAGCAAGCAGTAAAACATCCACAAGTGTTGGATCTTCTTGGGGATTCAACACTGTTTGACCACCGTAAGTCTTAGTTTTACTGTTTTCTGTATTAGGATAATGTTAAATTGTTGTTAGGGACAAATCGTACCCCCAAGCGGCTTCCCGGATAAACAATTTGTTTTTTTTTTAACTTCTACCGCTGCCTTCATCAAAGTTTTCTTTGAAAAATTAGCATACATGCGACTTCTTGCAGGTTTCTTGTAGTTTCGCGGCATGATAAAGGAATTCTGTAACATAAAATCAATGCCAGTTTGAAAAAAAGTTTAAAAACAGTTTTTGAAAAATAAACTATCGTGTAGGTATCAGCTGTTGCAAGCAAGGATGTTATCGATCATTTAGTAATCTGCGTTCGATCATTTAGTAGTTAGTCAATAACTTATTCAAGAGGCTAAATTTTGCAATGTGTTGTTTGGTGAACTTCTAGTGCGAAGTTTTTTCTTCAGCTCTGTCTAACAGTCCGAATTTCACTAATAACGGAGCTATAACGCTAGTAGCATTAACTTATACTAAATGATTGAAATTTTGTTATCATTTAGTATGAGTTACTGCAACTGGCGCCTCAACTCCTTTGAAAGTGGTATTCAAACATCGACCTGTTAGGCAAAGTGGTAGAAACCTTCGCACTAGAAGTTCACCAAAAAACACATTTTAAAATTTAGGCGCTTGAATAAGTTATTGACAAACTACGCAGATTACTAAATGATCGATAACATCCTTGCAAGTCACCCCGCAGGGGGACAAATTTCAAAAAAAGTTGATATTTCAAAAACAAACAATTGTATTATTTTATAGTTTTTGCGGAATTACATACCTAATTAGGTACTGTAACTGAAGAGGGGATCGATTTTGATGAAATTATTTTCAATTTGCAACACGAACTTACGATTTACGACGTTCGACTTTCAAATAACGAAACAGTTTCACAAAATAATACAAAAAAACAACAGTGAGTAATATTTTCACCTAAACACCAACTAGGCATAACAAATACAATGTAAACTAGGGATGCGTGATGACATAGGTCGATGTTTGAATATATTTTTATTGTAAAAAAACAAAAACTTGTGGAAAACCCAAGTGTTGCAAGTCACCCCGTTTGACAGTAGACAAAAAAAATGCAAGACAGCAATATGCTACAAATTTTGAGGCAAAAAACCACAAATGGTTTTCCGGAAATTGTTTTTGCAATAATATTAATTAAGGGCTAGGTACTTACTCATCTCTCTGACGTGCAAAATAAGCCGAGCCACGTAGCTCAGATACTCATCTTTGGTGCGAGCCTTCTGAAAGACGTGATTTTCCATTTCCAATCCGTTCTTACTTGAGGTCATTCCCGATTGTTGGATGGCCTCATTGCTACAGTGACGACAAACAGGTAAAAAAAATAGCAAGGAAAAATTATCAGCATATAATTTGCGAAAAAAATCAAATTTAATGTTTACTGATACGCTGTTGATAAGAAAATTAAGCTCGTTGTAAATCACCAATTTTTTTATCGCATTCTTATCGAGGGCATAACAGAATGCATTTGTGGCAAGTTAAATTTGTTGAATTGATGTTTCATTCCGACCATTATCGTATTCAGTACTTACATTTTGTTCACGACACTCTGCCGAAAGTTAGCAGTTTTCCATGAAATATCTTCAGCCGTATCCATGAGATACTTTTTGCAACGCTTTTATTAGAAAAATACTTTTCCTTCGACAGAAAAAATGTAAAATTACTAAAACTGTTTTGATCGTTTTGATAGCTTCGACTTCAAACGCTTCGAATGATGGACAACAGTTCTCGCGTGATTTTTGAAAACGTTGGAAGTCCAAAAGAGAGGCTCTCTTTGTTTACTTTCTCTTTCGATTATTACAAAGCCATGCTAACATTTACATTGGATTTTCCAGCACTGATCTGAAGAAAATAGCTTTGTCTAGTATATGCTGAGGTGAAAATATTGCAACAAATTTTAAACTAGCATAGATATTAGCAAAAGACAGCGTAATGAAAGAGAGTCTTTCATTTGGACTTAGGACGTTTTCAAAAATCACGCGAGAGTTGTTACTATAGGCCTTTTCATGTGACACTGCCAAGTCCGAAGCTGTCACTTTCATACACGGACATTCGTAAGTACCCATTAAATGGGTATTGAATACCCATTTTTATAAAAGGTTCTGAAATGTCAAAAAATGGGCATTTTTCTGATGACATGAAATGTATATTTTTACCCCATTTTGAAATATCTCTTCTCGAATAAAATAATGGGTAAATTTGGCCCACGTTGTTAATAATTCACCGCTGTCATTGGTTTTTTCCAAAGTCCGTGCTTGAAAAAATAAAACAAGTGAGCTCACAATTATTGTATTTATTTAGAAGTCCATCATCCATATTCCAATATGGGATGCTTCCGTGGATGCTTCGAAAAAGTAAGACATCGCCAGCGGCGAAAAAAGGTAAGTTTTTCATCATTTATTCATCACTTACCCCTTTGTAAATACATAACATTTTTATCAACAGTTCTAGTTTTCTACAACTCGCAATCGGATTGCATCCTTCGGTACATAAAGGGATTAAGTATTTGCCAGATTTGCACCACACAGGAAGTTGGCCGCGAGGTTGGCTGTATGCGGACAGGAAAAATCAAAACCTCGATCAAAACACTCCTTTAAGGCGGCACAAAAGTTCGGTTTCATTCTACTTGCTTTTATCCGACATTGATGCGTTGCAATAAATATAATGAATCCATTGTTTCTTATTCATTATTCATAATTTTCTTAATTCCAAACCCTTCCGGGAGGAACATGAAATCTGCATTACATAACCTCAATTTAAATAGCATGAAAATGGGGCTTATTTACTCATTTCAAGAATAGAAGCCGAGAGTGAAAAGTACCCATTATTTGAAGTTTAGTTAGAGTACCCATTAATGGGTAAATCGAGTTTACCCATTAAATGAGTTATGCCGCTTTTCTTCGAAATGGGTACGAAAATACCCATTAATGGGTACTTGAATGCTTCCGTGTGCATGCACGTCTCGTGAAAAGGCCTATTTGAAAAGAGTTCACACGGAAGCTTGAAATTACTCATTAAAGGGGTTCCATTTACCCATTTTTATATCGAATACTGAAATGTCAAAAAATGGGTGTTTTTTGATAACACAAAAAGAGTTCAATTACCCCATTTTAAAATAGGCCTTTTCATGTGACTGCCGTTGTTCCCGTGAGTAGAAAAACGAACACCGTCTCTTTTAGTTGCCGTACTGTGCAGCTACAAAGCTACAATGTATATTTAATTATTTCAGATCGATTTTAGGGTGCATAGTTAACTACTTACAAATTCAGTGTTATCGGTATTTCAGTTCAAGGTCGTTGTTCTAACTAGGAAGCGCACGGTGGATTACTACAGGTAAGTTTGCAATGGATTTAGGTTAGCTAAACAAGGTGGATATCTATTTACAGGCTCAACATACCGATCAATCAAACTTGTCTCTCCCCAAACTACGTTAGAGGACAATCGGTGATTTAACTGCTGAATTATAACTATGGAATACAAAACATATTCAAGTAAATAGTATTTGCCAAATAAACTCAAATTCATTATCTTACAATACAATCTTTTCTTCAAATCTGCTGACTGTTCAAGTTTCTTATTATATTCATAATCTGCTTACTCATGAACTCAGTTGTTCTTTCCTCTGTCATTGTCACGTCAAGATGACTTTCAGTGTGACGGAACGGACAGTTGGCTCACTTATATTTCGCCGCAACGAGGGGTATCGGCAACATTCCCCACCCCGTGAACTACTTCCGGTTCTGGAACACAGTCTCCCGGATTCTTGTCAGGACCCGCCACATCAAGAACCGCTAGCCTTATAGCGTGCCTAGTAAAAACTCCTCTGGCAGTCTTCACTTTTGCTCGACGCACTTGTCCAGCTTTATCCGGGAAGGTGTCCAGGATCCGTCCTCGCTCCCATTTATTCCTGATTGTATCGTCCACGACTATGACTAAGTCACCTGGTTTCAGCGGTCTAGTTGTCTCGAACCATTTTGTTCGCCGAGTCAGTATCGGGAGATACTCCCGCGTCCACCTGCGCCAGAATTCATTCATGATACACTGCGAGAGTCTATAACTGTCCCGTAGAACGTTCCCATCGTTCACAGGATCCACCGCTGGTTGTTTGATACCCGTTGATCCGTACAGAAGAAAGTGGTTGGGAGTAAGTGATTCTTGATTCTCATCTTCTAAAGGGATGTAAGTTAGTGGACGTGAATTTACGATTCCTTCAGCCTCCAGCATAATTGTCTCCATGACTTCATCACTGGGGTGACGTGGACTGTTTGATATGGCCTGCATAGCCACCTTGACGGAACGCACCATGCGTTCCCATGGACCTCCCATGTGGGGGGCGGCCGGAACGTTGAAGTGCCACTGGGTAAGTGCATTGGTAAACGTAGATGCGCAGGTCTCGTTAATTTTCCTTATATTCTGCTTTTCCTCAGATAACTGGCGATTAGCTCCCACAAAATTGGTGCCATTGTCGGAAAAAATCTCCATCGGCGCTCCTCGTCGAGCCACAAACCTGCGGAAAGCCATTACGCAGGAGGTCGATGTTAGGCTATGTACTAACTCCAGATGGATTGCGCGGATGGTGAGGCAGGTAAAGAGGCAAATCCACCGCTTCACACTGCTGCGCCCAACCTTGACCAGAAAGGGTCCCATGTAGTCAACGCCCACGAAGGAAAATGGTTTTATGAACGGTGTTAGGCGCTCTCTAGGTAACTCTCCCATACGCGGTGGTGCCGGATTGGCATTCTTAATTTTGCAATGCTGACATTCTCGGCTAACTTTTCGTATCAAAACTCGAAGCTTAGGTATGTACACAGAGCAAAAAAAAGTTGGGATTTCTACATTTTCTACATTTTATTTTAAGAGTAAGGGAATCTTGGTATTTTTTAGTGCTATAATATTTGAATTGAATGCAAAATGTTTGATTTGAATGTTTTTATCCCAGTGTAAAATTGTTGTTTTCACAGTGAAAACAATCAAAACAAAATTAGTAAAATAATCGAATTTATTCTTTCTGTCAAACAACAACAACAACAAAAATACTCAACAAGGATGAAAAATGTTGAATGTCATTCGATTCGGCGCCAATTTTTCAACGTTTTCCAGTTCAAGTGCTCAGAGATCTCCAACGATAACATCGGTCGTATTTTGCTGAAAAGTGAAGAGCAAACTGCCAAACGACTGTTTACGGAACCGTAATTTATTCAGTGATTTATTGAGTAAAGGTTTGTAGATTGTTGTGTTATTTTGCCAGAATTTTCGCGATGAAATTTTGATACATAATGGGTTATTATGTTTGTAACAGTCCATTGTTATTTGCATTCCATTTCAGCCACTCCGGACGATATGTGGACCCCGTTCAAGCACCTCTTCAATAGTATCGAGTCGTTCCTTTCGGCGTCCGGCAGTAGCACTGGGCAACAGCAGGAACAAAATGTGGCCAGTCTGGATGCGCTGCTGCGAAAGCATAAAGCAGAATCTCATCACCCTGCTGCAAAATCCACCGAAGAATGCCAAAAGCCAGGAGGCAATCCGAGTCGGGATTACGAACGGAATAACGTTGCCTGAGTTTGGGCACACTATTCTGTCAAAGGACCTGGTGGACGAGAGTGTGATTATATCCGATATGTACGATTTGAACGAGTACATTGCGCTGGAATTGCTTTGATGTACGGGTTGGATATGACCGTGATTCAGAGCCGGGAGGATGGGGAGGAGGTCGTGAAACGGCTGCCAATGGTGAGGGATCCGGAGTTCATCGAGAAGGTGATGGATTCAGTGTGTTCATGTTGGGAGTGCGAAGGTTTGCGATCGGTTTCGTTGTTCACGTTTGGGATGGATTTTTATATATTTTATATGTATAATTATTTTTAAATTGTTTTTTCTTATTGTATATAAATATAGTTTTTTTGAATAAAAATAATAAATGAAACGAAACGGAATATTTATTTTGAATACGTAAAATGACATGCTACTACTGACATACTAGACTCAAATTGAAAGCGCGCATAACTTGTTATTTTGAAAGCTAAACTGTTAATTCGAAAGTAAAATACACATTTAGTTTTGAGAGGAAAATGTCATTTCCAAAAGTCAACTCCTGTGACAATTCTTACCGATGTGACATTCTTGCGCTTGTAGATTTAACAGTCGTATACTTTCTACTGAAAATCACTAATGAATTTTCTCAACTTTACTAACGTTTCTTTGACTTTTACCAACTATTTTTTTTTGTGTAAAACTGTTGACGTAGTTCGTTGCAAACTGTTTCGCTATTTGCGTGTAGGAACCGACGATGAAAGGACTGTACAAGAAGATATGTTATACGGCTTTCTCTGGGAAGTATTACTGGATACTTTGCTGCAAAAGAGACGTGTGGTGCTGCGCCAATCCTACTCTCCATTCGAATCACTCCTTGTTCATCTAGGACTGGCGACAAGGAATACAGCGAACTTCTTTTTGGAACACTGCAACCCTTTTTAAGCTCGTTGATCTCCTCCTCGTACTCTTTCCACTGTGCTTGCCGCCACAATGCTATTTCGGCCCTCACAAATTCATTCCGGTTTATTTCGGAACAGCGTTTGTTCTTCTCCCGGATGTGTTTCCAGATGTCCACTGCTCGGTGCACGTAGACCATCGTTCGAAGCATACGGTGCCAACTTGAAAAACGTTCCACGTCGATTACTTCCTCTATTACTCGATGTACTGCTACGAAATTAACTTCTTCGCTCGCGGCTTCGACTTCCCTACATTTATCTACCAATTCCTTCGGCCAATCCTCCTGTGGCTTTCTTAAAAACAATGGTCCTTGGAACCATCTACTATTCGGATCGAAAGACGGACCCGAATTCCACTTGGTGGCGTCGTCAGCTACGTTCAGTTTCGATGGTACATAGTGCCACTCCGTTACGCTAGTAAGCGACAGAATTTCGCCAACGCGAAACGAGACAAATTGGTGATACCGTCGGCTGTCGGACCGAAGCCACGCCAAAACTGTCGCTGAGTCGGTCCACAAGAACCGCTGCTTGATGTTGACAGTACATGCTGCACAGATGCTTTGCAGCAGACGAGATCCCATCATGGCTGCCTGGAGTTCCAAACGAGGGATTGAAAGAGTCCGAAGTGGTGCTACCTTTGTTTTTGCAGCAACGAGTGAACACCAGCTCTTCCTTTGATGGAACATCCTCAAACAAACCACGCATGCACAGGCCGCTACGCTTACATCCGTGAAGACATGGATTTCAATTTCATCTACTTTCTGTGGTTGAAAATCGCCGAAAAAACTGCGAGGAACTTGAACTTCGCCAATACACTCGTACAGCTATTGCAAGAACAGAGAAAACTTCTAATTTTGCGGAGCAAAGAAGAAGAAGAAGACTGAGTGTCGGTAACTTCAAATGATATGCACTGTGCGAAAAGTGTTGATATTCCTTTAAATCAAGAATATTCGAGACGTCTAAAATGTATCAAAAGCGCATAAATACGTTCCGAAATACCTTGAAAGTGCCATAAAACTTATTTAAAATATATAGCGGCAAGTAACACTCGTTTAAAGTTACATATTTTCTATGATTTCAATAATCAACATTCACACCGAAAAAATCAACCAACATTATTTTCCGTGCATAAAGTGATTTGACGTTTGCGGAACCACTTTCCGACGGTCGACCGTCGGACCCTCGTTCGAATTTTTCTATCTTCTCGCAATATTCCACAGCTCTTGAATGTGTTCTGCAATGGGCTCGTCCCAGTTCGTCCCCGATCGCCAAATTTCCTGCATGAGGATCTTTCCATGCACAACGAAATGTGCGATGAATCCCAAGGGATCGTATAACTTCATTATGGTTCGGAGGACTTGTCTTTTGGTTGGAGCTCCGTAATATCCCTTGAAGTCAGCTTGAGGTTCTGCTTGATCAAATGTGAAGTGATCTGCTGAAGGAACCCATACAACTCCTAATACTCGTTCATGAACTACTTCTTTATCCACCGTTAACGACTTACTGGATGAAGGATTGGTCTCTCCAAGGCAGTCGAGTACCTCGGGAGAGTTGGACAGAATCTTTCCGAATTCAAACCCACCGGCTGCATGGATATGCTGGACTTGCTTGACCAGTTGGACGGCATCCTCCACCGAATTGACGCTGTCAAGGAAGTCGTCCACATAGTGGTTTTTGACTATCGCCTGCACTGCCCTGGGGTATTGCTCCACAAAATCTAGAGCATTTTTGTTCTTCGCATATTGCGCTGTACATGGAGAGCTAGTCGCTCCGAACATGGCGACATTGATAACGTATACCTGTACTTTATCTTCCGGACTATTGCGCCACAGGAAGCACTGTGACATCTTATCAGCATCTCGAATTAAAATCCGTAAAAACATTTCACGAATGTCGGAGCATACTGCTATTTTGCCTTCCCTGAACCGTATCAGAACATCCACTAGCGGTACGAGTAGATCCGGACCTTTTAGAAGCATGTCGTTGAAGGAAACTCCGTTCACCTTCGCTGCAGCGTCCCACACCATTCGAATTTTGTTCGGTTTTTTGGGATTTGTCACAACTCCTATTGGTAGATACCATCTTTGATGACGGTTCGAGCTTTCCAGCTCTTGTGGCGTGATTTTACGAACGTACTCTTTATGCTCGAAGCTTTCGATGAGTTCATTAACTTTCTTACGGAGTGCTGGATCTTTCCCTAACCTTTTCTCTAATCCTTTCAGTCTGTTTAACGCCATTTGGTGACTGTCCGGAAAGTACACGTTGTCTTTGCGCCATAGTAAACCTGTCTCCATACGATTCCCCTTGCGCACAGTAGTTGCTTCTAAAATGCCGCGTGCTCGCTTATCATCCTCAGATTCTATCTGTTTCGAAATCACAGCATCCTCAACCGCAAAGAATTTTCGCATGGAATTGTGTAACTCGGTGTTACTGATACTCTCGACGGCGTGAATATGAAGCTGCTCCATTGAATTTTCACTGGTAGAATTTTTCCCGTACACACACCATCCCAATCTTGTTTTGGCGGCTACTGGGTCGCTATTGCCGCCTTCTCGTGTCTTCTGGCAGTAAGCATCCTGACATGTTCAATACCAATGATCATGCCAGGTTTAGCGTTAGTGTAGCTAACCACGGGAAGTCCCTGGAGGTGTGGGAACGACTTCGCTAATTCTTCGTAATTTAGTGTTTGAGATGGAAGTCCTAGCTCTTGCACTGTTCGCACGTCATTCAGAATATACTTTTCCTGTTTCCCAGCACCCGTAATTTTCACACTAATCCGCCGTGAGTTCTTCTCCTGGCGACCCATCTTGCTAGTCCAACTTAGCCAAAGACTGTCCTGTTCACCTTCAATTCCTAGTTGGGCTGCAATTCCTTCTTCGAGTAACGTTGACGATGACCCGTCATCCAGGAATACAAAGGTGTTAATCCTCTTCCCGTTTCCGAATAAGGTAACCGGAAGGTAACGGAAGAGAGAATAGGATTTAGTTCCATGGTGATGTTGATGGACTGTTTCATTGAGTTTCGTGGACACCGCGCTTTCGCTTCGACTACTATGTAGAAGCGTGTGGTGTCTTATACGACAACCTTCTGCGCCACATTCCTTTTTCGATCGACAAGGCTATTTACGATGAGGAACCAAACACAATCGGCAAAGATTTTTCTGCCTCACTGCCTTCCATCGTGCACCTATATCCAATGCCTTGAAACCGCCACAGTTCAGGATTTGATGACTATCCTTATCACAATAAGAACACGCTCTCGATGAAGATTCCCCGATTCCATCATCCTTCTTCGTAACGCTTGATGACTCGTTCACGTGGGTGAATAGTTTCTCTTTAGGCTTCAGCTTCTCTTCTCTGTGCGGCTTCGGATGATTCTGCGTCGAATCTACGTCGATGCTAAGCTCCGATGCAAGGTTCACTAATCCTGACATGAAGCTATTGAACGTTGCCAGGTTGACGCTCGCGAACTGTTGTTTGAAGCTACCCCACTGCATTTTTAACGAAGTGGGCAACTTATCTATCAACTCTTGCAACAACATTGGGTTTGCTAAATGCGGTTGTTGATCAGCAAGAATAATATGATCCACGAGATTTTATATCGACAGACCATAAGCGACAATCATATTAAGGTTATCTGGTTTTGGTGGAGGAACGTTTCTAACCTTCTTCAAAAGGGTGTTTATCAATATCTCCGGTCTTCCGTACAACTTGTGCAACGTATCCATCACGAAAGGGACGGAAGCTGGAAGAAGAAGGCGGCTTCGAACTGCTTCAAGAGCTGAACCTCCTAAACTTCTTTGCAATCTAGCGAGATTTTCAGCATCGGTGTATCCACATACTTCCGTTGTGTTTTTAAAGGAACTATAGAATATCGGCCACTCCTGGGGATCGCCACTAAATCTTGGCAGCTCACGCGGCATTACTTGCCGTGCCGCCAATTGAGCGTTAGTGGGTCCAGGCGAATGAATCGTAGGAATATTTCGTGTGCATCTTACTCCCGCAGGGTTTAGCATATCCGATGCTTGTGGATTCTGCTCTGGTGTTAGATTACTGGGGATGCTAGATCGGTTTATAGGAGCGCTGAATGCCGCAGTAACAGGATACTGGAAGGTTTGACTTATTGGTTCAACTTCTGGATATTGGACCGGTTGGAATGCTGCTTCAGGATACTGGACCACATTGACACTTGAAGTAACCGTCCGATTGACGATCGGCATCGGTGGAGGGAAACACGGCAATCGCGAACATGAATTATTCATTGTCGATACTGGGTACTGCTGTGAAATAACACGTGCGTTGTTCAAAGCGTACGAATTCAATGGATTCACCCCACTTGCACTCAACGACGTGACACCCATTTGAGGATATGAATAGACGGGTGCGGCAATAGAAACGGTAGATTGTGGTACTTGGGCCTTTTTTGACTGATGAATCGTTGAACGTGCTGGACGGCTTACTGTCGGTGCTGTGGTTACTGATGAAGTTGTGAAAGCTCCAGTTGTAGCTACTACTATCACAGATGCAAAAGAAATTGTGGGTGGGCAACTTGCCGACCCTCCAGGGACAGTTGTAGCTGCTAGTAGTTCATATGACTGCGCCAGGGCTGTGACGCTTCCACCATGTACAGGAATAGTCGGGTCTCCACATAACATTCCTTGATTCAGGGCATCGCGAGTGTTTACATTCCTTGTCTCCACTGCTACGGTAGTTGGAGGCATCGTTGCAGAGGCCATCGTGCTAACTGCTGGTAATGGCAGGGTATATCCCGACGATGATGGCTTCGACTGATCGGCTCCGTCACCTATGGATCCCTTATTAAGCCACTTCTCCAGTTGCTCCCGCTTGCTTCTCACGCTTACACCGCTTCTTCTATCTGATGCACTCTGCTCGTCGCTGATCTGCATTAGCAATTCGTATTTGCGTCTCAAGAACTCCTGCTCGTCATCCATGGCCTTTAATTTGGCTTCTTCCTCCAACTGTCGCATCTTTAATTCTTCTTCTGTACGCTTTTGCTTTAACCTTTGTTGTTCTTCCAATAATTGGAGACTGAGCTGTAAACGCTGCGAAATCCGGCTACTCTTACTAACGGATGAGTCGTGAAAGGATACAATAGACTTGGAGGAATCTTTCCAACTCGTCGAACAACCGCGGCACTTCCAGCTTCGATCTGGATCAGCGATAGAATCCGTAACACCAGCGCACTGAAAATGTTCCCATGTCTCACAAGTATCACAACATACCATGTCGTCCACATTGTCACTTTGATCGCACTTTTACAGTGATTTACACCACTTTCCGAAGATTTAGTAATAACTTTTTTTTGCGACATCGCGGAACAGATGGGACTAAACGTTCTAACCCTTTTCTGACGTATCTATGACTATCCTATCCGTGACTGATTAATTATGCCGCGGGAACAACAAAGGCCAACAAAGGCGATCAATGAAATAAGGATGATAAATACAGACTAAATATACTGCACTTAGCTGCACTTCTAATCCTGGCTGACGGACTTCGTTCCTCGCGGCACTTCTGCTTCGGGATAGATAATAGCCGTCTTCAGCAATAGATCCGTTTAGCGCCTTCCCAGGTGTCCCAACACCGAACCAAACCGACGGACAACAGAAAAAACACCCAACTTAGGATGAATTTCTTTGTAGTTTGTTCCCGTGAGTAGAAAAACGAACACCGTCTCTTTTAGTTGCCGTACTGTGCAGCTACAAAGCTACAATGTATATTTAATTATTTCAGATCGATTTTAGGGTGCATAGTTAACTACTTACAAATTCAGTGTTATCGGTATTTCAGTTCAAGGTCGTTGTTCTAACTAGGAAGCGCACGGTGGATTACTACAGGTAAGTTTACAATGGATTTAGGTTAGCTAAACAAGGTGGATATCTATTTACAGGCTCAACATACCGATCAATCAAACTTGTCTCTCCCCAAACTACGTTAGAGGACAATCGGTGATTTAACTGCTGAATTATAACTATGGAATACAAAACATATTCAAGTAAATAGTATTTGCCAAATAAACTCAAATTCATTATCTTACAATACAATCTTTTCTTCAAATCTGCTGACTGTTCAAGTTTCTTATTATATTCATAATCTGCTTACTCATGAACTCAGTTGTTCTTTCCTCTGTCATTGTCACGTCAAGATGACTTTCAGTGTGACGGAACGGACAAAAGATATTTTAGTTACTAGATAAAGATTGTCGCTACTGTTCCCTTTGTTCTGCTGTCCGAAACATGTGTGGTACATACCTGTCAAATCGTATGGATTTTCCTTCTTTGACATTTAGCTCCCCTATCCTCGCCAGCAAAAGATGTTCCGGACAGCGACGACAGCGACAATCTTTATCTAGTAACTAAAATATCTTTTGAACGGACAGTTGGCTCACTTATATTTCGCCGCAACGAGGGGTATCGGCAACAGCCGTGATTGCACTTGTTTACAACCGCTGAACAGGCCCGCAACCCCGAAGCTGTCACTTTCATAGAAGAACTGTCAATTGACGATAAAATCAGCTGTTTTTAAATGCCACGTGAAAAGGCCTATTTTTTCGCGAGCATTACACGGTTAGATGACTTTACCCATTAATGGGTACTATGTTATTGTTGATATTATTCCCACCATGAAAAATTCACCCATTAGTGGTAGTGGTAGTAGTGGCGCTTTTTCGAGAAAATGGGTGAATTTTTCACGGTGGGAATAATATCAACAATAACATAGTACCCATTAATGGGTAAAGTCATCTAACCGTGTAGGGTCTTGCCGACATTTCTCACCAACACGAACGCACGGTTCGTGGTTACAAACAATCTCATTTGATTTTGCCGTGACAGCTGCTCGTGGTTGCAAACAAACTGAGTAAAAGTGTGATTGAAATGTGCGTGTGCGTATACGCTCGCAGAAAGCCTAATTTTACTATATACAGTGAACGTTCGCTAATTGTTTTTTTTTTCTAGTTGGGGGTTCGCTAATTGGGGCATAACCCAATTAAAAAGCAGCCAAACGTCAGAATGTGATGTCAAAAACGCGTTGACGTTTTGTTTCCGTGTTTGGCGGGATCGATATTTTCTGGCGCGTAAAATTTTCCTTTATTCAATGCAAAAAGTAAACAACATTGACGCTTGTCAAAACGCCCCAATTAGCGAACGGCATTCGCTAGTTGGGGCGAGGTCGTGACCCAATTAGCGAACGATCACTGTATATACTCCATTGTATCCAGCTTTCCACGCTCGGTAATGGCGGCTTGTCGGTGTGCAAAAATCAATCGGTCGCTGTACTGTTCGACACTAGCTGGAGGAAAACTCACTGTCGACCGAGCTGTCGACAAGGCCTTTTTTCGCTTCCCCTCACCCAGGAACGCCAGTGGGCTTTCCTCCAGCTAGTGTCAAACAGTACAGTGCGACAAGTGCGTCCCCCATATTAATTACTTAAGCTTATCGACCAATATTTGAATGCGGAATGTACGGAATGTCTTCAACATCGTGAAATATGCAGCTTTAATTTGGATCAAAAAAATTCTAAGTCCGAAACCTTTCAAAATACAGTCAAATTTCACTCGTTGGGCTATCTTTAGATGAGCTACGATTTAGTTGGGCGCCCGTTAGTTGGGCTGTAGCCCACTTAAAACAGGGTGGACGTCAAATTATGACATCAACGGCAGTTTTTTTTTCTTTTTCGCAGTTGGCAGCTCTGAATTTCTATTGTATTAGCTGATTTGACAGCTGAAATCTCAGCCCAACTAACGAAAGTCTTTCACTAGATGGGCTACGAGTTTAGCCCAACGAGCGAAAGTTGACTGTAGTGAGGTTAGGTTTGCCGCGCGCAATGACCTATAGGCCTTTTCATGTGACACTGCTGAGACTGCACTTCTTTACAACCGCTGAACAGGCCTGCAAGCCCGAAGCTACCACAGAACAGTTACTGTCAGGGGACGTTCAACAATGATGTCACAGGTTTTAGGGGGGGAGGGGATCTAAGATATTGTGACAGTACATGTACTAGGTATACAAAAAAGCGTGACAGAGGGTGGGAGGGGGTCCAAAAATCCCAAAAAGTAGTGGACGTTATATTTGAATCGCCCCTCACTTGACGATAAAATCAGCTGTTTTTAAACGTCTCGTGAAAAGGCCTATAGTCAGGCGGATAGAAAAATGTGTATAACACTAAAGTTTATTTCGCTGGAATTAGCAAAATTTTGCTGAATTTTCCTGTGGGGGTCGTTCAAAAATTACGTCCAAGGTTTGAGGGGGGAGGGGGGCTTCGTGTTGTGTTTTTTATTTATTATCAGACTAAGGCCGGAGTGGTCTGTGCTGCACATAAAAGTCTTCTCCATTCAGCTCGGTCCATGGCTGCACTTCGCCAACCACGCAGTCTGCGGAGGGTCCGCAAATCGTCCTCCACCTGATCGATCCACCTTGCCCGCTGTGCACCTCGCCTTCTTGTTCCCGTCGGATCGTTGTCGAGAACTGATTTTCGCGGTGTGAACGATGGATGGTTCTCCCAACAGCTGATGCAACTCGTGGTTCATTCGACTCCTCCACGTACCGTCCGACATCTGCACCCCACCATAGATGGTACGCAACACTTTCCTTTCAAAAACTCCCAGTGCGCGTTGGTCCTCCACGAGCAACGTCTAGGTCTCGTGTCCGTAGAGAACTACCGGTCTTATAAGCGTTTTGTAGATAGTCAGTTTGGTACGGCGGCGAACTCTATTCGATCCGTCTTACGGAGTCCAAAGTACGTACGATTTCCAGCCATTATTTTTTTTTTATTTACGGATCCTGTACACCTCCGGTGGTGCAAAGGGCCGACTTGAAAGATCTCCATCCTGAGCGTTGCCCGGCTATCGCTTTAACCTGTTGCCAGGTTAGATTTCGGTCGACTTCTTTTATTTCTTTATTGAGGCTTCGCCGCCATGAGCCTCTGGGTCTGCCTCTGCTGCGATGTCCCGCTGGGTTCCAGTCTAATGCTTGTTTACAGATTTCGTTTCCGCCCCTACGTAGAGTGTGGCCGACCCAGCCCCACTTCCGATCCTGAATTTCTGTTGCTATCGGCCTCTGGTGACAATGACGATGGAGCTCATTGTTTGAGATCCAGTTGTGAGGCCACCAGGCCCGAATTATATACCGCAGGCATCTGTTAATGAACACCTGCAGCCGTTGAGTGTTCTCCACTGATACACACCATGTTTCGCTAGCGTATAAAAGCACAGATTTCACGTTAGAGTTGAAAATTCGTATTTTGGTGCGTTCACTTATCTGCCTATTTTTCCAGATATTTCTTAAACTCGCAAAGGCAGCCCTTGCTTTCTTGATCCGTGCGCCTATGTCGATCTTGGTACCGCCGTCCGACGCCATTTGGCTACCAAGATATTGGAAGCTTTCAACATTCTCCACTGGTTGCCCGGCTACTGTGAAACTGGAAGGAGTCGCCGTGTTTACATCCAACGATTTGGTTTTGTTGACGTTGATGACTAAACCTGCCGAAGAGGAGCGCTCGGCAAGGTCGTTGAGCTTACTCTGCATATCAGAGCGCCGTTGCGCGAGGAGTGCAACGTCATCAGCCAATTCGAAGTCGTTTAGATGCTCCATGGTTATAGGCTGCCATAAAAGCCCGCGGTTTGGTTCACGGTCAATCGCACCTACCAGAATCTCATCGATTACGATGAGGAACAGTAACGGTGATAGGATACATCCTTGCCTCACACCAGCTACGACCCGGATAGGGTTGGACAGGACCCCATTGTGCAGCACTCCAGCCATTATGCGCCTCCGAATTTCTCTGCTGGTATCGTTATCGGCGGTCACCAGTGATCCCAAGTACACGAATTCTTCAACCACCTCGATTTCGTCACCACCGATAGACACTCGACACTCGGCTTACATTGACCTCTCTTGAGCCTCTTCCTATCATGTACTTCGTCTTCGACGTGTTGATGACTAGTCCAATCCGTTTAGCTTCGCTTTTCAGTCTGATGTAGGCTTCCTCCATCCCCTCAAAGTTACGTGCCATGATATCAATGTCGTCGGCGAAACCAAATAACTGAACGCACTTCGTGAAAATCGTACCACTCGTATCAATCCCTGCCCTTCGTATTACTCCCTCCAAAGCGATGTTGAATAGCAGACACGAAAGACCATCACCTTGCCGTAACCCTCTACGCGTTTCGAAGGGACTCGAGAATGCCCCTGAAACTCGAACTACGCACATCACCCGATCCATCGTCGCTTTGATCAACCGTATCAGTTTATCCGGAAATCCGTTTTCGTGCATTAGCTGCCATAGCTGGTCCCGATCGATTGTATCATATGCGGTTTTGAAGTCGATAAATAAATGATGTATGGGCACATTGTATTCGCGGCCTTTCTGCAATACCTGACGTACGGCGAACATTTGATCTGTGGTAGAGCGTTAACCCATAAATCCCGCCTGGTACTGCCCCACGAACTCTCTTACAATTGGTGTAATTTGGCGGCATAAAATTTGGGATAGTACCTTGTATGCGGCGTTCAGCAATGTGATTGCGCGGTAGTTGCTACAATCCAGCTTATCGCCCTTTTTGTAGATGGGACACACGACACCTTCCATCCACTCCTGCGGCAGAACCTCATCCTCCCAAACCTTGGTAATCACCCAGTGCAGCGCTCTAGCCAGTGCCTCACCACCGTGTTTAAACAGCTCTCCTGCTAGTTGGTCAACCTTAGGGGTTTTGTTGTTTTTCAGCCGGCCGATCACCTCCTGGATTTCCTGGAGATTCGGAGCCGGAAGTCGCATGTCCTGCGCGCGTGCTCCTTGGTTCATTACCATACCGCCACCGTTGTCTGCCATATCGCCATTCAGGTGCAGCCGCCACCTTTGGATCACCTCACGCTCGTTTGTAAGAAGGTTCCCGTTTATGTCCTTTCACATATCGGGCTGTGGCACGTGGCCCTTACGTGAACGGTTCAACTTCTCATAGAAATTTCGTGCGTTATTAGCGCGGTACAGTTCCTCCGTCTCTTCACGGTCTCGATCTTCCTGCTGGCGCTTTTTCCTCCGGAAAATCGAGTTTTGTCTGTTCCGCGCCCGTTTGTACCGTGCCTCGTTCGCCCTCGTGCGGTGTTGCAGCAATCTCGCCCATGCTGCATTCTTCTCCTCAACTAACTGCTCACATTCGCCATCATACCAGTCGTTTCTCTGATCCGGAGCCACCGTGCCTAGTGCAGCGGTTGCGGTGCTTCTAATGGCGGATCGAATATCTCTCCAGCCATCTTCAAGAGATGCTGCGCCTAGCTGTTCTTCCGTTGGGAGTGCCACTTCCAGTTGCTGCGCGTAGTCTTGGACTAGTCTACCGTCTTGTAGCCGCCCAATGTTTAGCCGCGGCGCACACCTCCGACGCGTGATGATCACCGTCGAGAGTTTTGAGCGCAAACATACTGCAACAAGGTAGTGGTCGGATTCAATATTCGCACTGCGGTAAGTGCGTACGTTCGTGATGTCGGAGAAGAATTTACCTTCGATTAGAACGTGGTCGATTTGGTTTTCCGTTACTTGATTAGGTGATTTCCATGTGGCCTTGTGGTTATTCTTACGGAGGAAGAAAGTGCTTCGGACTACCATTCCGCGGGAGGCTGCAAAGTTTATGCATCGTTGGCCGTTGTCGTTCGATACGGTATGCAGACTATCCGGTCCGATGACCGGTCTATACATTTCCTCCCTTCCTATACCTGAGCGTTCATGTCACCGATGACGATTTTGACGTCCCGCAGTGGGCATCCATCGTATGTCTGCTCCAGCTGCGCATAGAATGCTTCTTTTTCGTCGTCGGATCTCCCTTCATGTGGGCAGTGCACGTTGATGATGCTATAGTTGAAGAAACGGCCTTTTATCCTCAGCTTGCACATCCTTGCGTTGATTGGCTGCCACCCAATCACGCGTTGGCGCATCTTTCTCAGCACTATGAAGCCGGTTCCCAGCTCGTTGGTGGAGCCACAGCTTTGGTAGAAGGTAGCCGCTCGATGCCCGCTTTTCCACACTTTCTGTCCTGTCCAGCAGATTTCCTGCAGCGCTACGACATCGAAGTTGCGGGGATGTAATTCACCGTAGATTATCCTGTCGCAACCTGCGAAGCCTAGCGACTTGCAGTTGCATGTTCCAAGCTTCCAATCGTGATCCTTTATTCGTCGCCTAGGTCGTTGCCGATTGTATCGAGTCGTATTATCTTCTATGTCGTTCGTAATAGTTGTTTTTAAAGGCGGCTTCTTGGGCCTGCGCAAACCTCCTGTCTCGTCGGAGGGCCGTCGTGTGAGGGCTGTTTAGCGTCCCACCTAACACCAGGACTTGGGCTTGTGCGCTTTGAGCGGCACACGGTCGCTTTGGCGGAGCCTACTTGCGGATTCATGCAGCTTTTTATAGAGGTTTAACAGGGCCCACTGTCAAACCCCACCACATCCTAGGCAGGCGCCACAACTCGCAGATGGCCTGGGGAGGGATCGTCAAGCCCTTGGACATAGTCCCTGCTGCCCCTGCTGGTCGTCTTGTGTTACGTCCAACAAAAATACCTAATTATTGCGCTTTTTGCACTTTAGACTCTTTCCGGAGACGAGCCAGCCTCGGGCTAAAAGTCTCCTTAATAAAGACACAAAAAAAAAAAAAAAAACACACTTTAGGCTCTGTCTCAATTGGATAATTAAACTCAAATTAAACTTAAAAGTGACAGTTCAATAATTATCGAATAACCCTGCTGGATGAGCAGGATTACTTTTGACAGATATCGAATCATTCTTGATCGATGTCTTATTGGAATTGCTGGGTAGCACGCAGCCATTATTATGGACGGGTGATTTTCAAATTTTCGAACTGTCAGTTTTAAGTAAAATTAAATTTGATTCGGGAAATGAGACAGAGCTTATAAGAGTTTTGCGAGATTTTTTTCTCACAGTCATCTTTTTCTTACACTCAATAAACTCAAAAAAGTTTGATTTTCCGTATATAATATTTGTGTGTGAGTGTTCAATCTGAAAACAAACAGACGTCAAATCATGGCGGGAATCAGGCTCACACCAAATTTTCTTCCAGCCATCCAGCAAAACGATTTGCTGGAACCATACCAGCAAAGTAATGGTTTGCTGTATTACAGCATTTGTTTTATTTGTTTGCTGAATTTCAGCATTTGTTTCAACAAGACCTATTGTTTGCTGAAAACCAGAAAACTTATCAAAATGTCAATTGGAAATGTCACTCGATCTCTATGAGTTGTACAATTTTCATTTCCTCGTGTTGTTCATTTTCAAGCCAAGTAAGGAAATTGTTAAGTACCTATATGGGGTAATCAATCGTCGGTTCAGTGCAATATTTTAATTTAGGGATTGCTTGGTGAGTATGTTTAATTTTAATAGTTTTCATCTAGGTACAGGGAATGGTTATGATTGGCATGAATAAACCATTTTTTTTTATTTCAGGCGGAATAATATTGTAAGATGTGGACCAGCCAGTATACTTATAAGAAGCTTCTTTGCTGCAAAATGCTTGGTGAAAAAAAATACTGAGTGATTAAATATTTGAAATAAAAACATGCATATGTATACAGAAAGAAAAATCATATAGTAATAAAATACTTAATTTATTTGCAATGCCAAGAACCACCAAATTTTTAAAAATGTTTTCTTTTGATTCTGCGCTTTTGTAATCCTGGTAATTTGCTGAAAATACAGCTATAAATGAACGTTTATCTTTTGCTGATTAACCAGCAACATGATTTTTCAATTGCTGAACATCAGCAATTGAACTGTCATTTGCATGAAAACCAATTTTGTTGGTTGAACAGTAATTTATTTTGCTGGATTAATTGCTGGATGAACAGCAAAAAAAACCAGCAAAATTTGTTTAAATTTTCCTTGGAAGCGAAATAAAATTAGTGTGTAGGATTCATTCGTTCAGAAAATCGTTGTAACTAAATTTTCAAATGGCTATATCTCAGTGGTTTTTCAACCGATTTTCTCAGTTTTTTCACCAACCTTTCAGCCATCTCTTCTAGTTTCTGGACATTGCCAAATATTGTATCTAGGGGTGTTCAGTTTTTCACTAGAGCTGTGGGAGTAAAGCAACGGATTTAGAAAAATGCTATTTTGGAGATATACTTATATTTTATTACCAAAAATGATATCTATTCATATAGTGATGATGGAAATGATAAAATAACACATAAAAGACAGACCTGGAACATAAGAACACATTTTGAGCATCCCTACTATGCATACGATGATAATTCGGTGCCTTTAGGAACCACTTTATACTACAGTATGTATGAAGCTCCAGAAAATGTTTTCAAGCATGTTGTCTATTGTGCACTTGTTAAAATGAATGTAAACGATATACGAAACATGTGTGATAATAAATTATGATGTTCTAGGATCTCCGAACTGTACTGGAATTTGAATCAAATGGTCTACCGAATCAACCAAGGCTTCCATCATGCCCCCAGTCGCAGTATCAACCGAATAATGTCCTCCGAGTATTTGTCTTTCACTAGCATTAGCATTAGCATTGTTACGGTGTAATTCGTAGATTGGACACTAGTGATACTCATGTTTTACTTTTGAGATCCTTATCTAGAATGAAATCAAGAAGGGGAGTGGTCCTTGATTCCAGTCTTAAACAAAAATAACAAAAGCATGAGGATTACTACTCCTGGCCACGCCCATCTTCACCGTAACTAGGGAGAGGAAGGAAGTGTTGATGTAGTACTTACTTAACGAAAGGCCACCGACTTAGCGACACCCTCATAAGTACCGCGGAGTTGGATAATGAGGAAGGTATTCGTTGGGTCAGGATTTGCCTGTAGCTGGCAATGTAACCGTGGTAGATCTTACCCCGTAACACACCACGTAAAGGTGTCTACCCAGCATTACGGGTACCGAGTATTTGTCTTTCACTTGCGTCTCAAATCCAGGCATTTGAGATGTTGTAAGATCTCCAAATTGTCCTGAAGTTTGAATAAAATGGTCTATCGAATCAACCAAGGCATTCATGATGCCCCCAGCCACGGTATCAACCCATTTATGTCCTCCGAGTATTTATCTTTCTCTTGCGTCTCAAATCCAGACATTTGAGATGTTGTAAGATCTCCAAATTGACCTGGAGTTTGAGTAAAATGGTCTATCTAATTAACTAAGGCTTCCATGATGTCCTCTGCCGTAGTATAAACCCTATCATGTCCTCCGAGAATTTGTCTTTCACTTGCATCTCAAATCCAGGCATTTGAGATGTTGTAAGATCTCCAAATTGTCCTGGAGTTTGAGCAAAATGGTCTACCGAATCAACCAAGGCTTCCTTGATGTCCTCAGTGGCAGTATAAACCCAATTATGTCCTCCGAGTAATTGTCTTTCACCTACGTCTCAAATCCAGGCATAGACGATATTGTAAGATCTCCAAATGGTTCTGGAGTATGAGTAAAATGGTCTATTGAATCTACCAATGCTTTCATGAAACCCCCAGCCGCGGTATCAGCTCAATTATGTCCCCCGAGTATTTATCTTTCATTTGCGTTCCAAATTCAGGTATTTGAGTTGTTGTAAGATCTCCAAATTGTCCTGGAGTTTGAGTAAAATGGTCTATCGAATCAACCAAGGCTTCCATGATGTCCTCTGCCGCGGTATCACCCCAATCATGCACTCCGGGTATTTGTCTTTAAATTACGTCTCAAATCCAGGCATATGGGATGTTGTAAAATCTCCAAATTGTCTTGAAGTTTGAATCAAATGGTCTAACAAATCAACCAAGGCTTCCATGAAGTCCCCAGCCGCGGCATTAACCCAATCATGTCCTCTGAATATTTGTCTTTCACTTGCGTCACAGTTTCAGGCAATTGAGATGTTGTAAGATCTCCAAATTGTCCTTGAGTTTGAATCAAATAGACTATCGAATCACCCAAAGCTTTCATTATGTCTCCAGCCGCGCTACCAACCCAATTATGACCTCCGAGTATTTGTCTTCTACTTGAATTTCAAATCCAGGCATAGGGGCGATTCAAATTTAACGTCCACTACTTTTTGGAATTTTTGGACCCCCTCTCCCCCCCTCTGTCACGCTTTTTTGTATACCTAGTACATGTACTGTCACAATATCTTAGACCCCCTCCCCCCTAAAACCTGTGACATCATTGTTAAACGACCCCATATGAGATGTTGTACTTTATTTATGATGTTTATTGCTTATTATTATTATAATAATCATCCGACAGTGTATGTTTGTCTTAATGAAACTTTACTCTAAAACCCTCAATTTTAAGAACATCACTTTGTCAGTCGAAGTCGAATTTCGGGCACATCTCGAGGTAAACGAATGAAGACACTAGAATGGAACGTATAAGCAAGCACATTGATGTCTATTATCGCCAAAAAATAGGGGGGAGGGGTGGTTACCCGATACACCAACAAGAACTTTGGTAAGTCTGCAAGTTGTACTCCGGGAATTCATCAATGATCATCCGCAGGCTAAACATCTGATCCGTCGTTGATCGACCCTCACGAAAACCTGCCTGGTATTTGCTGACGAAGGACTCTTCTAGCGGTATCAGTCTGTTAAACAGAATACGCGACAGAATTGTGTACGCCGAGTTCAGAAGGGTGATCCCTCTGTAATTTGCACACTCTAGTCGACGGTCATTGCTTTCAAAAATTATGAAGAGAATGGTGAAACAATCCAAAAAGGTTGGTGTCTTGGTTAAACGCAAGAAAGGAAGGATCACTTACTATCTAGTTTATTTCGGTTTTTTCTCTTTGAATCGAGAAAATGAGGACATCGAAAACATTTCAGAGAGGCATCGTAAAGCGTGTTGTTTTGGGATAGTTCCAGGCGAGGTATATTTGGTTGACAGACTTCTTGATCCACATCCAGGGCGATTTGGAGGACTAATAACATCGCATTTTTATGTACCAAACATGTGCATGGGTTCGGAGTATTGGATAAAAACATCTGCTGGAGAATTATTTCAAGGCAGGGTTGATTTGCAGTCGTGGTTCGTTTGGTAAGTAATTTAAAAACAATTATGTCCACTAAATTGCGTTGATATCGTGGCTGAAGACATCATGGCAGCCTTGGTTGATTCGGTAGGCCATTTGATTCAAACTCCAGGACAATTTGAAGATTTTACAACATCTCATATGCCTGGATTTGTGACGCACGAGAAAGACAAATACTCGGGGGACGCAAATGAGTAGATACCGTGGCTAGGGACTTCATGGAAGCCATGGTTGATTCTTTAGACCATTTGATTTAAACTCCAAAATAATTTGGAGATCTTCCAACATCTGATATGTCTGGATTTGTGACGCACGCGAAAGACAAATATCCGGAGGAAATAATTGGGTTGAAATTGCGGCTGTGGACTTCATGGAAGCATTCGTTGATTCGGTAGGCCATTTGTTTCAAACTCCAGGACAATTTGGATATCTTTCAACATCTCATATGCCTGGATTTGTGAAGAAAGTGAAACTTAAAGACTCGGAGAACATTATTGGGTTGATACCACTGCTGGAAACAGCATGGAAGCCTTGGTTGATTTGCTAGACTATTTGATACAAACTCCAGGACATTTAGGAGATTTTACAACATCTCATTTGCCTGGATTTGAGACGCAAATGAAGACAAGCTAGAAACTTCATGGAAGCCTTGGTTGATTCGATAGACCATTTTACTCAAACTCCAGGACAATTTGGAGATCTTACAACATCTCAAATGCCTGGATTTGAGACGCAAGTGAAAAATAAATAAAGGAGGGACATAATTGGGTTAATACCGTGGCAAGGGACATCATGGGAGCCTTGGTTGATTCGGTAGACCATTTCACTCAAACTCCAGGACAATTTGGAGATCTTACAACATCTCAATTGCCTGGATTTGAGACGCAAGTAAAATATGAATACTCGGAGGACATAACTGGGTTGAAACCGCGTCTGGGGACATCACCCAAGCAACACACATGTTGTAAATCAGTTTATGATACTCATATATGACCAAATTTGGTCATATATAAGTTATTTCAACCAAATCAACTTGAACTGTGTTGCTAGGGCATGGAAGCCATGGTTGATTCGATAGACCATTTTACGCATACCGGGAAAATTTGGAGATCTTACAACATCTTAATTGCCTGACACTGCGACGCAAGTGAAAGACAAATATTCAGAGGACATAATTGGGTTGATGCCGCGGCTGGGGACTTCATAGAAGCCTTGGTTGATTCATTAGACCATTTGATTCAAATTTCAAGACAATTTGGAGATCTTACAGCACCTCATATGCCTGGATTTGGGACGCAAGTGAAAGATAAATACTCGGAGTATATAACTGGGGTGATACATTAATTTGTTTATTATTATTATTATGTTTAGTTTAGTTTTTGTTATCATTTTTAAGCACTATCACCTTGTTTATGGACGAACAAAACTTTCGAACGAATGCATTTCGTTCGAAACATTTCCCCATTTGATTTTGCTGGCGTAAGCGAGAATGCGCATCAACTTTTTCCTTCATTGAATAGTTGAAGTGACGGTGTATCGGCGAACAGAATAACATTAGCGGCGATGGACAAGCTGTGGAGTCGAATACACTAGATGAAGTTAGAAAGGCCATTAAAGAGCTGAAAAACAATAGGGCTGCGGGAAAAGACCAGCTTCCGGCTGAACTTCTCAAACATGGCAGTTTTATGAAGTTCTGCATCATATTGTGCTGAAAATATGGGAAGACGAGGAAGTGCCTGCTAGCTGGTTGGTCGGTCTCATTTGCCCTCTCTTAAAGAAAAGGCACCGACTGGAGTGCGTCAATTACCGAGGAATAACGGAATACCCCTCCTTAATTCGGCGTACAAAATTATGTCCCGTATTCAGTTCAACAGATTGAGACCGCTTGAAGAGTCCTTCGTCGGCGAATATTTGGCAGGTTTTCATGAGGGCCGATCAAATACGAATCAAATGTTTATCCTGAGACAAATCCTTGATAAATTCCAGCAGTACAACTTGCAGATACATCATCTGTTTATTGATTTCAAGGCGGGGTACAATTCAGTGAAACGGAATGAATCATGGCAAATTGTGCTAGAATATGGTTTTCCGGCGAAACTGATACGGCTGATTCTTGTAACGTAAAAGGGGTTGCGGATGAAATATCAACATCATTTGTTATCTTACATGGATTGGAGCAGGGTGATGCACTTTCGAATCCACTGTTCAATATAGTGCTAGAGGGAGCGATTAAGAGCAAGATTACCGGTGGTGAGTTTGAGCCGTTTGGCAGCGCAGTATCATTACTTGACACTTTACCGGTCGCTACTAAACGCGCTGCTATAACAGTAGCGCGACTGACAGGTGACCAAATTTGGTAGCGCGATAAGAGCGCTGCTATTTGATGAACTGTCAACTGTCAAACGTCACCGGTACGGAATACAGCAACCAAATTGAGAGCCGAAAATAGTGACCGATACGGAAACGAGTGACGAAACTAAAATGAAAGCGCTGCGCGGGTGATTAAAATGCTCGCGACCGATAATGATGCTCTAAGAGAGCTGGTGTGCAAAAAAGCGGTACCATTATCACAAGATCGCATATGCTCCTGGGCTTTGCGGACGATATCGATTTTATCGGGATTGACTGCCGTGCCGTGGAAGAGGCTTTTGTTGCCTTTAAGAGGGAGCGAGGATTGGACTCAAGATCAATACCAGCAAAACGAAGTACATGGTCGCTGGTGGTGGTAGTGAAATGGTGCTGGATGGTGAAAAATTTGAGGTGGTTGAAGTATTTGTGTATCATGGAACATTAGTGACGTGCGATAATGATGTTACCCGCGAGATGCAAAAGGCGTATAACAGCTGCCAATAGGGCTTATTACGGACTTCGTAACCAGCGTTCCGTAGTCTACAAACGAAGTCAAAATTCGCGCTGTACACTACTCTAATTCTACCGGTGGCTTTATACGACCATGACAGGTGGACGTTAAAGGGGGCTGATCGGAAAGCTTTAGGATTACTTAAAGGTAAGGTGCTGCGGACAATACCTTCGGTAATTGATACAAACAAAATTGATTATATTGAAAGTAAATGTAAGAATTGCTAAGTCTGTGTGTGTAAAACATTTCCTAGGAAATTTTTAAAGGAACTTGTAAAAGGATTCTCAAAGGAATCCCCAAGTGATATACCATGTAAATTTTTGTGAGAAGTTCTGAAAAAAATCCCAACACAATCTTAAAACAATTTTTGGAACAATTCTTTTGGAATTTCTAAAGCTTCTCTAAAGAAGTTACCGAATAATAATTAAAAAAGAATTCCGTAAGAAATTTCCGAAAGAATTCTTCAATAAATTTCCAAAGAAATTCCTAAAGAAATTCTCGAAAAGATTTTTAAAAGAATGTCTGAAGAAATCTCCAAAATACTTTACGAAGGTATTCCCGAATGATTTTCTCAGAAAATTATCAAAGGGGTCCCTATATCATTTTTACATCACATGAAAAGATATTTGAACTTTTATATAGTTTACCAACTATTTTTCCTGATGCCGACATCAAGAATATTCCAAAACATTATAATTTTCTTTACCTGCCGCCAGTAAAATTTATTAAAAATTCACGTAACTTTCACCTGACGTTCTGGTGCAATTCTAATTGGTAAATTGTACGTTTATCACGTGATTCGTATCTGATTGGAGCTTTCAAAAGTCTACCTGAATTTTCAGTTGAAATGTACGTGCATAATCGGTTGAGTGTTTGAATACATAAAGGTAGGTCCAGGAATGGTAAGGGTCTGAATCATTTGTAGAATTAAACTGAAATTAAACTTAAAAGTGACATTTCAATAATTATCGAATAACCCTGCTCGCAGAGCAAGATTACTTTTGACAGATATCGAATCATTTTGCATCGATGTCTTATTGGAATTGCGGTGTAGCACCAGCCATTCTTATGACCCGGTCACTTCTCGATTTTCTAATTTTCTGTCATTTATAGACGAATCAAGTAAATAGACAGATTCTACAGCATAGGAGATCATTTTAATGCTTTCAATAAATTCTAGACAAGATGTAATTAAAATCTGATTGATGTATGATACGGAAAAAGTTCCGAACTGTATGATAGATACGTTTTTGGGAAAAAATCAAAAAATTGAGATAAGCTTCCAGATATGTAATTCGGAACTTTTTCCGTACCGTACATCAATCAGATTTTAATTACAATTTGTCTAGAATTTATTATAAGCATTTTAAAATCATCTCCCTATGCTGAGCTGTAGGATCTGTCAAAGTTAACACCGTCGTGTGTCTTCTTCTTATTTTTACTTGGATTCGTCTATAGCCTATTCAGATTACGCCATTAATGACATAATAATTGGCGTTTCAGGGTAAATACGCTTTATGATGTCATTATTTACGTAATATTCCATACATTTTGCGCTGTCAAAAGATACCCGCTAAAAAGAGTCATGAAGAATTTATTACGAACAATTATTACGAGAGAGCTTTCGTTCTAACTGAGATGCAGGGAGAAATTCAACAAAACAAAACTGACAAGCGTCACGCTCTCTTTGCCAGAGAGAAAATTCTCTCTGTTTTCATTTCGTTTCGTAGTTGACAGTCATTCTCTTTCTGTCGCAGCGGGAATGCATGTTAGATGGAAATCTTCTGAGCGCTGAAGAATAACTCGGATTGTGATGGTTTTGTGGAAAGCATTTTATATGATGAAAAATAATGATGATAATTATTTATTCTCCACTTATTCAACATAAATTGTTTAAAAACAGATGCTCTCTAGAATTAACATGAAGTATTTAACTTAAACCTAGATTTAATAGAACAAATCGAATAAATTTTCAAAGTTCAAGGGCCAATGCGGAAGACAATTTAAAACGTAGGAATGGTTGTAAAACGAATATATTTGATGAATAAACATGATTATATAAATTGTTTCAATTCTGCTCCTTGAATGGCTTAATATACTTTGGATTTCAACATTTTACACGTGGGACAACTGTACGATTTGAATGGGATGTATATTTATATAAAGTAGAATAACCTTAAATAAAACATGGATTGGTAATGCATTATTTCATCCAAAATCCAGTTTAAATTATATCACATTCACACGATTCGATTTTGTTAGAAGCTGTATCATTGATTGTCGAGTAGAACGCAATGGTTCAGTTTCCATTTTTGAAAAAAAAAATTACTGAGTTGCCCTTCATACATGGAGATACTGGTGGAAATACATTTTAGTTCGATAATATTTCTTGAAAATTGGTCCAATCGTCCTTTTTATTTATTTGTGAGAATTCTAAAAGTAACTAAATTTTTCTATCAAATCTCCGTTCGATCATAGTACAGAATCAAAATACTTTTTATACTTAAAATAAATTGAGGAATAGTCTGATTCCCCGAAGAACGGCGCATCCAACTAATGAATTATCATTATCCTTAATGAGAGCTTCAAATATTCTTCGAAAATCCTTTTCATATTTTTTTGTAGAAACTTTGTTCAGATTGTCGCCACACAAATGCTTGATTTCGCAAATTAAATTTTAAAACTCTCCTTGAATTCAACCCTGTATTAGCGTGCAAATGAGCAAACATGGAAACGTCAAGATATATTATCTTGCTGCAGTCTGAACACCTCGTAATAATTGGATACCCTCTCACTTAACAAAGTCATAAATAGCCCAATCTGAATAGGCTATTAAGTTTAATTTTCCAAATGAGACAGACACTAATGCTACGTTTTGACAGGGCAACAGGGAACAACTAAATTGAATACATTTGACTTGCCAAAAGTTGAACATGTTCAACTTTATTTTCTTTCAAGTGAATTGAATTAAGGTGTTTACACGATCAATTCGCGTTCGATTCAAGCGACATGCTCAATTCACTTGCCTTGTCTATATGTATGTAGCATAAGTATAAATAAATGTGACACTAACATAATTCTAGGTAAATTGAAATAAATTCATGACGAGTTCCAATATATTACGAATGTTGATGGTTTAACATGTCAAATCAACATTTCAATCTATTCCATTATTCCCGTTTGCTGAAGCTGGGTCAGCCTATTGCACGCTCGTCGCACTTCCCATCTATCCTATGTAAACCGGCTGAGAATCGCTCTCGCGAAGCAGCATCGCTCGATGGCGATCGCGAATATATCGCGCGGAAAAGCCTTTCTCCTGTTCATTCTCGATCCAGACCATGATCGAGCAGCAGTAGCGTGAGTCTGCCATCATCATCTGTTCGGGCTCCGAGGTCAGAAAAGTTCTGTGTTGGCAAAGAAAGCGTCCTGCGCACCGAAAGGTTCGTCGCTTAGATCGCATTGAAGTCTCTTGTCTTCAAGCCGCCCAGGCGGACACGTGCTGGTTCATCCAATTAGCGGTAAAGTTAGGCCAAGATTAGAACCGAACCAATTCGAGTGCAAAATGATCATCTGGTCGCATCAGTTCGAGGGCAAGTGAAAGAATGTGAAATGGGAACCGTCTACTAGTTTATTCCGCTTAAATTGCGTGACTAGCATAGAATCGACTGAACTCTATCTGGTGATATCCAATAAAGGAGGAAACTAATAGACAAACCAGGTGCAACAGTTGTGGGGGCAAAACAGAAGAAAAAGTCATTCAGTGTTGAATTCAAACGCTCGCCGTAGCAGATTGACCGCATCATAGAAACGAGCTGAAAATCGAAGAACAAAAATTAGATTAGCAGGTTCATCTGGGGGCTTATGCGTGTGGGCTGGGCAATCGGAGTGGCAGAAGCAACAGTATATACGCAAAGAATTCGATCTTCGGAAAGCATCGCACATAAAAAAGGTGTATAACGTTGTTAGTTGCAATAGTGCGGAAAGCAGGATAAAAATAATAGTGAGCGGCTTGCAGAGCTACTGAGCGGTTGCGTGGAACCACAAGAATTGAGATATTATTAAGGTATGTATATCTGTCTTACGTCAGCAGAGAAATAGATTTGTAAATTTCTTGAGTAAATATATCAAAAGTAGGACGTAATGGATTTACATTTTTAAACTTATTGTAATTCATTATCATGACATAGTTGGATCTTATTTGATAGATCAATAAAAATTATCTAAAAAGTGTGTGCCCACAATATTCTTTTATTATTTTTTTAAGCATTGAAATTTTCTCAAATTACTGAGAATTTAGCATAATAGCCTGTTGATTAGGGCTTCCATTTCCGGGAAGGAAATAAAACTACTAGTCCTTTCATAACTGAATTCAAGGTACAAATTATAGTTTTCGATTAACATTAAACTCTGTTCTCCTTAAAGAAATTGTAACATACGTCATACTAATGTTTCGCTTTCAAGAGAAATATCTCCATATATCATTAAGAAATAAAGTGGAGTTGCTAGTAAATAATTATAGTGATAAAGTTAATATTATGATTAATAACCCTAATAGAGCTCTATAAAAATGGGATTGCTAGTTAAGTGTTCGTTGCTATCCTAAGCGGATTGGTGAGAGTTGGTACCAAGTTTAAAAACTATGGATTTTTTTTATGGATTGAACGTTTTGTTTTTCAAGCCATTTGATTACTTTTCTGGAACGAAAATCTGATTGACAAGATTCTTACTTTTGTGATTGTTTATAATTACCACGTCCGTAAGCGAAAAAAAATCGAGATAATTATTTCAGTTTGATGGAAAATGTAACAGTTTTCTTATATCGAAACAGTTCACTGAATTTTTTATGATCTCAAATGTATTTTTGATAATGGCTATATCAAATGTTATGACAGGAGAGCATATGTTTCGTACGAGTCACAGTTTTGGTGATAAAATTTCAATAAGTAGGGTAAAAGTTCCGATAGTCGTGGTTGCTCCTATAGTTGCGGTAGTGTAGTTTTTAGCAAATCTACATATCAAACGTAGCAACCCACATTGTTGATCAATTAGGCGAACTGTCACGATACGAAACAGATGACAACAGCTCAGGAATACACTTGAAATCGGTAAATAAGCCTCAAATACCTTATTTTTTACTGGCCTTTGCACCAATAGTTGCGGTAGTGTTCCTATAGTTGCGAGTCCCGTAAGAAAACAATGGGATTCGCAACTATAGGAACACGAAACAAAAAACACCACAACTATTGGAACATTGTACCAATAATTGGAGGATTGATTTCAGGCAACAATGATAGGCTTCTTTGCGATGGGAACATATTTCTCATAAAACAAAGTTGACGAGCTTCTAGATACACTCTAAAGGTAAGTGAAATGAAGTATCGTTTAGATGTGAGTAATAAAATAGTAATGGCGCATGCTTATTACCTCCACTATTGGGTCTTTTACCCTATGTCCACATCAAGACTGCTTGCTTTTTACGGCCAAAGTTATAAATGTGATCCATACAAAATACTCCTCAAAAATCAATATGTAAAAATATTTTCAAATAAAACTGATTTTCGTAAGGAAAGTAACGTTTGATCGATCAAAGTAGGGTTCATTTGCAAATTACATAACGTCGAAATAAACAATTTTCTACCACCACCCACCCCCTTTTTACAACTTTGATCTCGTGCTTGAAGAAGACTGGCGCCTTTTCGAGGTTTTCCATTCCGGAAGTTCCCTTAACGTTTAGAACATATTCAGCCAAAATGTGTTGCGTTCAAAGAAATGCTCATTTTCCCTATTACTTGCCTTCCCCATAACCTTTCGAGCTTTGTAGCAATTCACTGAAATTTTCACACCAAATCGAGAATTGCTTTTAACGTAATAGCAATAAAAACAATTCAGTAACTTACCACCGGCCATCTTCGCTTTCTCTTACTGGCGATACCGAAAACATGTAATCAAAACAAGGTAGGCTGGTAACAAAAGCTATGCTTCAAAAGTGACGCGTTTTAAATGCTACATATTAAACAGAAAACCAGGCTACTTCACTACTACCATTAATATGCATAGTAGCCTGATTTTCTGTTTGATGTTTAGCATCACATACTAAAGACATGGCTGTCTCAACACGTATGTAAACATTCAGTTTGAATTTAAACATATAGCGTCACTACTATCCTCGCACGAGCTGAACCGACACAATGCTCTATGTTTTATCATAATTGTAATTTTTGTTACGATCCTAACTTGTTTTAGTTGCATTATTCCGGTATCGACAATAGGAGAAAACAAAGAAAGGAAAATGGCGAGTTACTGAATTTTTATTACTACTACGTACTACGTTAATTCTACAAATGAACCTTTAACGCAGGGATTGAATCCTAAAGAGAAAGAGCAAGTCTCTCACTTATCATCTCTGTATACATATACGATATGTAGCATACCGCGAGAAACTTTTTTCGCAAGCTGTCATGATAGTGAACTGATTCGGGATGTTATACCCCATGATAAATTTCTTTTAGAAAGCTCCAAATGTGGGGAGCACTGGCTCTGATGATGCATTTCAACTTGTTCTACACAGCTGTGCAATAACCAACACGAAAAGAGCGAAAACAAAGCGAAAATCACCATTTTTCTGTGGGGGCTGCCTATCCGATTCTGTTTTTTTCGCACTTGTATACAAGTTTGATAAATTTGTTATCATGGCTTGTTATGATTCGGAACAGTTTTTGTCTCTCTTTTATCGTTGTTCGTTATCTATTGAGAGCGATTTCTGCAAACCCTGCTTTAACGTCAAAAAACGCTTTATCGATCAGCCTACTTTGATCGATCAAACGTTTCTTTACTTTACGAAAATCGGTTTTATTTAGATATATTGATGGTATCAGGGTGGCCACTGAAAGTCGATTTTCAAATTCCCGGTTTTTTCCCGCTTTTCCCGGTAATTTTTGTCAAATTTTCCCGGTTTAAATTTAACATGAAAAAAAATCATGGTGAGAATTTGTATACTACTTGATATTTTATTTTCTGACCAAACTGGAGGCCAGTTTTATATTGAAGCAATTAATAATTTGTAACGAACCTTTGAAATAGATACATTAAATTACCAACAACGTGTTATACGATTGTGCCATGCAGTTTTAATCAATATCGTATTGTAATTCTACATTGGCACCTAGTTACAATTATTTGATTCTTTTATTAGGTGCAGAAAATTTGTATTTTTTTTCTTGCATGCACAACTTTTGTTAGTTTCTGACAGTGACAATGGAAATTGCATGCCAGTCTAGTATGGTTCTTCCCTCTTAGAGCATAATGTTTACAGAAAGCAATAAAACGTATAGTATCTTATAGTATAGCCGACATCTTTTTAATGTTCAGCTCTCACTTTGATCTATTTCAAAGAATACCTTCATGAGTTCCATCAGTTATTTTTTAAATCATCGCAAAATTATGTATGAGGAAAGACACAGTTCTTTCTAGTAAATTAAATTTAATCACAGTTTTAAACTTAGCAATGAAGTAAGTAAATCACTGTATAACCTCATTCTAGTAATTGGCGCTACTTTATTTAAAAAATACAGAATTTTTAAACAACTAATTTGAACACAGATTTAACGCGAAGACAATCTTCGTTTCCGATCAAAATAATTATTCAGTTTTCTAAAAAAAGATTTAAACACATTTTAGGCAATCAAAACATTCCATTCGTAATTTATTCAATTTTACTTTTTGAATTCCTAGAATTAATGTCTAGAAAGTCTTGGATTTTTTATTGAAAACTTTGAACGTCCTAATTCAATATTAGTATATTGAAATGTCCTAAGCTTTGGAACTTATTCATTAATCCCCGTATAACAAATTAAAAAACTGTCTTAGAGTATCTCTTTCACCATCATAACCTTCTATTATATTACGTTAGTTGTGGAAAAATACTAAACTAAAGATATTTTACTCTTTACAATATTACAGACATATTCACGTAGTATTAAAAAATTATCATTTTCAATGGTTTGTAGAATTCTCAAATATAATTCCAAACAACTCTTGAACATGTATTAAAATATATATTATTTACCATATTCATTTATTTTCGAATTCTGTTCAATTGGAAATCACATACAAATAACAGAAGTACAAAGGCAAGCTTGGACATTAGAGGAATAACATTCATTCGAATGAAATGAATATCTTGATATTCGATTCTATGCTTTTATGCCTTACATTATAATATTTATGACATATGGCCGGGGTTCTACCAAATCACACCAAGCGCGAAAAAAGTACTGACATTTGTAAGCAAGTTTATGTTGAACAGATTTAGTTGACCATTAATCGTATAGGTCCTATACAATAGGATATCTCTCAACCCCATAACTGAGGATATCCTACAACAAATATACACACGAATTGATTTAAAATAATTTCCGTTTCCTTAAAATATCACAAGTCAGTCAAAAAGCCGCTTACTAGAAATTGGAATCAAAATGATCTAGTGACAACACAAATTGGATCTGGGAAAAAGATACTTATTTTTTATACCTCATGAATATTAAAGAGTAAATCTTTCCCTTTTGTATCAACTTCATTAAAAACTTTGAAGAATTTTGAATGTAAGTTGCCAAAAAATATTTTTTCCCGGTTCATGTCCTGAATTCCCGGTTTTTCCCGCTTTTTTTCCCGGTGACTTCAATTTCCCGTCTTTTTCCCGCTTTTCCCGTTTTTCCCGGTTCGGTGGCCACCCTGTGGTATGGGTATGGGTCACATTTAGAACTTTAAAATGAACACCTTTTTGTTGAAAATCCATGGACCTATCTCGTTTATTTATAAAATTACGGCCGTTTTTCGATAAAAAAACATCATTTTTCCAAATCAAATAAAACGCTTTAAACAAAAAACGCTCTCTCAGTTTTCCCACTATAAACGAAGAAAATTATGAGCCTTTGAATAGAACTGGTAGAACCATGTAGAGCCCCGACCAGTTGAACTTAGGATTACAAAAAGTGTAAAATATTTATTTTGAAATTCTTAATATGCTTACTAGGGTGGCTTATTTTAAGTTTTTTGATGGGCCACCGCTTATTCCGTTTTATTTGATGTCCTGATGCTCTAGACAGAATTTCAGCCAAATCGATCAGTGTTTGGGCGGTGCTAAATTCATACGGAAAAATGTATGAAGAAGCATCGAAGAATAGTAGTTTTGTGCTATATGGCACCATTTACGATGAAGAACTATGCTACTGATTTAACTCTCGTAGAATTTAATAATACAAAATGTTATGCTGAAAAACGCGAAAAGATTAGAGGTTACCCGACGAAGTTATTAGCATTTTGATGAAGTGCTGAATTGAATTGCTACAGTCGACGCTCTACATCTCGATATCTCTCTTAATGTCGATGGGTTTTCTCGGTCCCTTCAATTTACATCTCTATAACATTTAAATCTTGTGGGCAGCATGTCCAAGGGCTTGACGATCCCCCCAGGCCATCTGCGAGTTGTGGGGCTTGCCTAGGATGTGGTGAGGTTTGACATTGGGCCCAGTTAAATTCCTATAAAAAGCTGCATGTATGTGCAAGTAGGCAGCACCGAAGCGACCGTGTCAGGTGGGACACAAAACCAGGAGGGTGAAACGCCTGTCATCCGCGGTACAATGGCACTCTACCCAACATCGTTTTTGGTACTTCTGTTTTTGGTACCCAGTTTCTTGGTAGTATACCCGAGTTCAGCGCTCATTTCGGGTGATTGGTTCGTACGCAGCTGGTGCTAATTATCGGCAATTAACTTCTCCTGGCGAAAACTTGCAATTAGTTGAGGTACATCGAGCCTCGAATCGAGCCTTTTGTGTTTGTATGGCTTCTTTATGTCGAAAAATAGCTCGTCGATACTTCCGAAGTTATGTTTTCATGAATTAAACGAAATTAAAACAGAAACATTGTGCGCCATATTGAATGAATGGTGGGTAGGCGTATCAGCCTTCTCTTCAGTCCCTTGCACAAAACAGACCTGACACGACGGCCCTCCGACGAGACAGGAGGTTTTCGCAGGCCCAAAAAGCCGCCTGGAAAACCAATAATTACGAGCAATATAAGAGATAATGCGACTCGATATAATCGGCAACGACCTAGGCGACGAATAAAGGATCACGATTGGAAGCTTGGAACATGGAATTGCAAGTCGCTAGGCTTTGCAGGTTGCAACAGGATAATCTACGATGAATTACATCCCCGCAACTTCGACGTCGTGGCGCTACAGGAGATTTGCTGGACAGGACAGAAAGTGTGAAAAAGCGGGCATCGAGCGGCTACCTTCTACCAAAGCTGTGGCACCACCAACGAGCTGGGAACCGGCTTTATAGTGCTGGGTAAGATGCGCCAACGTGTGATTGGGTGGCAGCCAATCAACGCAAGGATGTGCAAGCTGAGAATAAAAGGCCGTTTCTTCAACTATAGCATCATCTCACACGAAGGGAGACCCGACGATTCTACGCACAGTTGGAGCAGACATACGATGCATGCCCACAGTAGTGGGACGTAAAAATCGTCGTCGGCGACATGAACGCACAGGTAGGAAGGGAGAAAACGTATAGACCGGTCATCGGACCGGATAGTCTGCACACCGTATCGAATGATAACGACCAACGATGCATAAACTTCGCAGCCTCCCGCGGAATGGTAGCCCGAAGCACCTTCTTTCTCCGCAAAAATATCCACAAGGCCACATGGGAATCACCTAACCAAAAAAAAACGTAAAACCAAATCAACCACGTTCTAATCGACGGTAAATTCTTCTCTGACATCACGAACCTCCGCACTTACCGCAGTGCGAATATTGAATCTGACCACTACCTTGTTGCAGTATGCCTGCGCTCAAAACTCTCGACGGTGTACAACACGCGTCGTAGAAGAACACCGCGGCCTATCATTGTGCGGCTACAAGACGGTAGACTAGCTCAAGACTATGCGCAGCAGCTGGAAGTGGCACTCCCAACGGAAGAGCAATTAGGCGCAGCGTCTGTTGGAGATGGCTGGAGAGATATTCGATCCGCCATTGGAAGCACCGCAACCGCTGCACTAGGCACGGTGCCCCGGATCAGAGAAACGACTGGTATGACGGCGAATGTGAGCAGATGGTTGAGGAGAAGAATGGAGCATGGGCTAGATTGCTGTAACACCGCACAAGGGAAAACGAGGCACAATATAAACGGGCGCGGAACAGACAAAACTCGATTTTCCGTCGAGAAAGTTTCCAACCCAAAAACATCCTAGATCGGACCGAGAATCGAACTCGCCATCTCCGGATTGGCAATCCTTCGCCTTTGCTCGCAAGGCTACTAGGGACGCAACATTTGTTTATCTATTCCAAGACGGCATACAAAAGCATAGAGCTATACTGCCGTGAATCGCAAGTCAGTCCTATCTGTATATGGATGCCATATACAGATAAGACTGACTTGCGATTCACGGCAGTATAGAAAATCATGGACGAGAAAAGCTTCCCGGGAAGATGGATAAAAGCAACGATGAATGATGTGCACAATCTCGGATGAACACTCCAGTTCGTTTGAATCCTGCTGGATACTACGACAAAGTGATGAACTTTCGTGTCTGTTGTTCAATAGCTAGAAGGTGAAATGCGAAAAATCGGGTGTAATATCCGAGGTACGATTTTCAATAGATCCAGTCAATTTGATTGTTCCACGGATGGTCCAGCATTTGAAATGGTGTCAGATCTGTAAACCCATCTGAAACTTGAGGTGAATGCTTCAAAGCGGTAATGGGCGGAACCGCCCAAGAAGCAATGTTGCGATCGACGGAAACACCTTCGAGATGGTCGAGGATTTCGTTTACGAAAAATATACGCATATCATCTGTGGAAGTTCGGGCTCCAGAAGAAACTGCAATCATAAAACTTTTACCATGTTGTAAGCACTCGGGATATTCGGGAGATGAGTGCTTGGGATTGCTTTTGGCGTTGTGCAAGAGAACTTTGTGTGGGGTTGATGAATGAATCACTGAGCTAACCCAACTCTAACGTGACGAACATGGGGCGCATCCAAGGGTGGACCTCATTCTACTGTGGATTGTGGCCAATTGTTTATACAGTTTTAAATATTTTGATGTGTTTGCTAAATAAATGAAATGAAGTTAAAACGTTACTTGGACATAGCTCATATCACTAAACAAATTAATCTAGATTCATGTAACTACTTACTCGGATCTAATAACGAAATAAGTTCGTGTGATCTCCAATAACTTCGAATATCCCACAAAGCTATCTGCATATTCTATTGAGACCTCAGTATCGTTTTCCTTTTTTTAAACTTCAAATATCCTTTTCTTCGAGAATTGCAAAAATAAATAATTGTTGTAGCTATAGAGTCATAAGTAAGTCTTAAAAAAGTTGAACCAAAAATTTCTTATGCTTTTGGTAATCGTCTTCTCGATGCTGCTTTGTAGCCTCGCATAAAACCACTAAATCCCTTGGTTCCTTTATGCATTAAAGCTCAGATTACTGTAACGGACCGTTACTAACGGTACGCATAAATGCAATTGCCCAATTTCCGAAAAACAAAAAGAGTGCTATATTTGCATCTGAACTTTTATGCACTCGTTCCGATCCAGTCAAAAAAAGTATGCCTTGCAAGCCAAAATGATCGTGTCGCGGTTTTACAATCTGAAATGCGGTAACGGTTTTTTCTTCAGCTCAGTGTCATAGTTTCTCATTTAAGCGCCAGAATAAATACATCATCCAGTCAGCAGGCGTCAGCCAAGAAGAGGTCACCGAGTGCATTATCGCAGCTTGGTGGATTGATCTCAACGTTTAACTCTTGATTTGGGAAAACTTTGGGTGGTTGTTTATATGTGATGTATACAACTGATTAACATAAGAAATGCAGCATCAAAACGAACAAAGATTCTCAAGCGCAACTACTGTTCAAAGTACGTTTTTATTCATTGATGAATATTCAAGGTGTGTTGAGAAGTCCTCATCTTGCTAAGAAAACATTCTGCTACCTACTAGAGAACTCTCTAGGAAGCAACATATTAAACGATCATTAAGTTGACCTTCGCCCAATATCACATTTAACATAATTTCAAGAGGGCGGCTCGAGTTTTTGTCCGAATTTACTGTTGTTTATTTCTTATGTATACATTATTTATATGCTACTCATTAAAGAGGTTGTTAATATCTTTTTTCACCTCGCATAATTTTCTGTTGAATATTAACAAAGGGGTTTTCGCTTTAAAGTGTGTACTTTCAATTCTATTTTGGCGGATTTTGGTGTTCGTTTGAGCAATTAAACAGAAAGACGAGGCAAATGCATAAAGATGTAAAGAACATTCCTTCCGATAATTACCCCACGTGAAGCAGATTAACCGAGGAAATTACCCATTAAGTAAAAGTGCGCAAACTGTTTCGAGTTCGGACATCAAGCGTATGAAACTGATAAACTTCTGGTGAAGCATAGTAGGAAAGAAGTTTTTTTTATTACAATCACAGTTGGATTGTTGGATACAATAGAAGCCGCACACGTCAGAAGGAACCTTAACTGCGATCTTTGATTATTTTTTAATTCTTCATTTAATTATTTTTCAGCCCATCTGAGAAAATGATGCTTAGCTAGGTTTTGTTGTATTATATCCAAGGGCGGGTATTTAAGACCAATTAAGCTTAAAATTGGCGAATAGAAATTCTTTGTTCATATACAAAAAAACACTTCTCATAAAGTCATCAGCCTGTTTAGCCTAGAACAATAGGCACCGAAGTATTTTAGGAAGCGTCCAGAAATTACGTAACGCTTAGAGGGGGATGAAGGGTTGTGTGAAGTGTGACGATCCTTATGCAATTTACAGAACATTTAGCATAGCTTAGCTAGCTTAGCCTTGACTTAATAGTAGAATACACATATCAATGGTTGCTACCAGAATCAGTGAAATTGCACAAAGAATCAACTGAATGATTGACTGGGATTGTTCAACGGATCTCTGTGTGCAAGTTTCTGTGACTCAAATATCCAAACGCTCAGTAACGGCACCGGCCACGTCCATGCAACTAGTTATTGGTAGGAGTTTTTAGCTTTTTGAAGAACGTCTTCGTATCCACAAAACCCACAGGAAAAATCATCAATTAGTCGGTAGGATCTGGAAGCACTCTGATGAATGATGCGTGCCAGTTTTTCTTATAGACAATGACTACTGTTACTCGGCCGCACAAAGCAGAACGAACTAACTTAGTCTCAAACGGTCTGAATACATTTTTGTGAGATGTCAATGACTGAATGCAATACTAGTTGATTCCAGAAACAGATTTGCTGAGAGCTTTCGTTAACCTACTGACGGAATAGGCTAAAGCGTGCTTCATCAGCAATAAACAAATAATGCGTTGCGTTGCGTTGCGTTGCGTTGTAACGGAGTATTTCGTAGATTGCATACTGATAGTTGTCATGTATATTCTTTACCTTTCTTACCCCAATTGCTTATGGATTTCCATTTGGGATTCACTGCAAATCCAATTGGGGGTCCAAAATGATAAAACATGAAAGCTATCATTGCCGGCCACGCCCATCTTCTCCGTTACTAGGAAAGGGAGGGAAATGATGATATAACATCTACTTAACGAGAGGCCAGCGACTCACCGACGCCCTCATAGATGTCAAGGAATTGGATGGTGGGTAGGGTATGTGGTTTAGGAGTATCATTATAAGCAAATGATAGAAAATTTGTGGAAATACGTTGGGAGTGACTTTGCTAAGAAATTTATGTCACTCCATTATCCTTGCCGATGATTTTCTTCGGATGGGGCGAAGGTATTAGCCTTGCCCTGGCTAATAGCCTAGGTTTAAGCGCCTTTGCTCGCTCTCTGAAACGAAAAAAGAGCAAAAAGAAATTAAATTCCCCTTCCCCCCTGATATGATAATGATTTTGATCAACAAATGAATTCTATTGTCGTAGCAGAAGCAAACCCGCCTCAATACGACAGGCAGAAGCACATGTTTGTGATTCAAACGCGATCGACTGTTGTTCAATTTCGATACACATAGTTGGGTAGAGAGAAAAGATTAGAAATATTGCTAAAGTAGGATTCGATGGATACGGGGAATTGACTCATATGCCACCGTTATTAGCTGGTTATGGGACAGCTTTCTCGCAAGGGCAGCTGTTGTATAATTGGTAATACGTCCGTGTTCTTAATGGAATAGTACGGGTTCAAGTCCCACCGGCAGCCGAACTCTCCCTCGCACACCTCATAAAAAACACCCTCCAATGGCAAACCCAACTATGTGCATCAAAACCAACATCCCTTCCAAAAAAGAAAAAAACCCGACCTCCCTTACAATTGATGACTTGTAAAAGCAAAAAAGTAAAAAATAAAAAATATATGTGTAACAAAAAAAATAAAAACACAGTAAAAAGAGTATATTTACATTCTTACACATAAAAACTAACGCAAAGTGTATGATGCTGTCACATTTTCATATGATGCATAAACAAATTTATTTTTGATCATCTTGTTTTAAGATCATGAATGCTCCATAATTCTTCAAGAAACAATAATTAAAAAAAAATCATTGGATGCTCCGTAGCAGTGACTCGGTATTGCAGTTACAACAGACTTGCAGACTTTTATGGCAATAAATAGGATTTTTTCTGTGAATTAGTGTACACGGTTTTATCCCATTTCCTAATAATTTATTCAATATGTTATAAAATGCAACAGATAATTTGTTTACTTAAGATGGAATTCAGAGGCCATACAATTTTAATTGAAAATAACGGATTTAATTGTAATATCAGTCTCTTGAATAAAAAGGATGAACTGTTTGTTCTGCAACAAATATGATATACCTTTTAAAAACAATCCTTCTCAGTTATTTTTTATGAACGATTTTAATAATATATTTTGAATATTTTGATACATATTTTAATATTTATATTGTTAATATTTGTCTTTTGATTAAAATCATACTTATGGAATGAGCTTTCGAATCAAAAGATAAACGAGCACACAGATCTAAGCCCATAAGGAATTATTAAATACTAATCCACTTGTCATAAGACGAGTCTGCACAATCCCATTCAACTCCACCACCCAATTGTGTCCCGGCAGACACGTATCTCGACCTCAACAGTAAGGTCGTCCTCAGTGTCTCGTATTTGACTACAAGTACGAGACACTGAGGACGACCCCACTGCTGAGGCCAAAACACGCATCCGCCAAGGCACAACCAAGTGGTGGAACCAAACGGGACTGTACAAACTCGTCCTATGACAAGTGAAGACATTCCACTAAAAAGCTCAAAATAATTTTCTTAACTAAATACTAATGTTGGTACAAGAAAGACAGAAATCAAATCGTACCATTTCTGACTTTTAAATCAGAAAATATACAGCAAATTTCTCGAACTCGAACTCGAAAAAGAATTTATTTGCAGTAACTTACCGAATAAAAAAATGTTCGCATTAACGATTGCGCCCTAACACTGGTTCTAAGCTTCGATGCAGAGTACACGAGCTTTGTTCGCCAGTGACAGGCGTATGGGGCCCTTGCATGAAAGTGTGTAACAAGTGTCAGTGTGTTGTCCAAGATTGGTGAGATTTTCGCATTTTGTAGTATTCATTTTAATTGTTTAAAAAATAAGTAAACGTTTGTAGTTGTTTAATGTTAAACGTCTCAACTACTACCACAAACCACTACACTCCAAATGGAAGGACTACAGTGCTACCGCTACTCACCACCAGGGATGCCGAGGAGAACATCGAACGTCATGGGGGTGGCGAACTCATGTGGCGAAATTCATGGGCGACAGCGGGTCAACAGCCAGAGGCTTGGGGTCAACGGTCACAATAATGACAAATTATTAGCCTGGTAATTGTCGAAAGGAAAGGTTGATTTGAGAGGCAGAAAAAGTTTTTTAGTTAGCAGAGAAGTTGGAAAATTGAAGAAGTTGGTGGAACATAAAGTTAAAAGGAGTTAGTGTGAAAACTGGACATCTAGGACCTCGCTGTTTTTGTTTTAAAACCTCCATCGCGGTTCCCTATTCCTTTCTATTCGGTTCCTAAACCTGCAAGTAAGCCTACGTGTGTGCCGAAAACCAGGCTTTTTCTCCAGCAAGTCTACGGAAATTGGGCCATGGTTCGAATATCGATCAAATCTCGCCAAACTTTTCAAAAGGACGTAAGTAAAATTTTTTTCTTGATTTATTTTGAGTACTGTAAACAAAACCTTTCATATTAGTCTGTTTATTGCACTATTCAAATAAATTTATTGAAAAATGTTACTTGGGTCCTTTTGAAAAGTTAAGTGTGAAATCAAATTTGGCATTTGGAGATTTTTGAAGACAAGAAATGTTTTTATGGTAATTCGGGAACTATCCCCTCCTTGGCAGGGGGCTCCTATGCAAATGAAACATAAATTTCTACATAACTTGAGAACTAATCATGGAAATGAAACCCAATTTTGCAGGTGGATATCATTGAAGACAAGAAATGTTTCGAAGGTGGGGCTTCCATACGTCAAAATTTAAATTGTGAATACAAGAAAGTGCTATTAGTGACGAAGTTCGACAAATCAACTAGTAATTAATAGTATTAACTGTTTGATATTAGATGCCGAACAAGAGCTGTGTTTCTTATTATTTTTAACTGAAAAGTCTATATTATTGCTTGCATACCAGTACTGTCCATAAATTCATATAATGTTTGTTTGTTTTCCTATCTACATGGGGTTGTTTTGAATTTATGGTCATAATAGCATTAAGCATTCATTGATGAGTACACAATCAAACCAGTATGCAATATTATAATGAAGATTTCATCCCTATTATTGACTATTTTGTATTGCTAATCTTTTTTTTTTATTTCCACTACTGTATGTATATCATTTATGTATGATTTCTTCACTTTCCTAATTTCCAACAAATCAATACAACATAGGGGAACTGTTCCGTTTTCCATCTCACTGTACATATATTCATCTCATCGCGAAACAAAGAAATACGGCACCAATTTCGTCGCTTCTTTTTGCTAACAAGCGTGCTCACTGCTGAAAAAAATCACAAAAATAATAAACAAATCAAATACCTTTTCATTGCTTTGTTTTTCGTGAGACCAATATCGGAGCTATGAGATGAAGTCCGGGAGCAGTAACCCTATGTTTAGTATAGAACAATTACTATAATTTGAGCATTAACTCAATTATGTATAATGCAATAGAATTTTAAAAACTTCGACACCTGATAATCAACATGCGGTATCCACGCAAGATTAATGGCTGTACCATTCAGCAGGGCGTATCACGAACCATAGAAAGAGGAATTCACGCCTAAGCACCATAGCAGCGCAGAATTAATCTCCATCGACCCTAGCAAGCACCAGCGTATAAAACATTGTACAAACCCAAGAATAAACCCGTGAAAATCATCTTCTACTATAATATAGTCTCTTATAAAAGGTTAAGCAAAAACTCAATTGAATTCAGGTATCTGATCGAAACTTATTTTTAGAACTGCATCAGATAACATTATGCTGATTCAATAGGAAGCTGGGGATTCGCGAGGTCAATCAGACCAGCCATCCACGACTTGTTCCTCTATGTACTTCGGTTACCGTCTCGCAAAATGGGAAGAGCACACCATCTGGCGTACCTGTTGTAAGAACTGGACAGCCACAGGGTCCAGGGAGCGATTGAGCACGCGCCAACGGGCTATTACCTTCGTTACGCTTTGCCCAATATCCATTTTCACCTCCTGGGCTGAGAGGAGGGAAGTGCTGTGGTGGCGTATACAAATTATAGTGTTCTATATATTTATTATTGATTACCCATTGCGGAAAGATAGAGTGCAAAAGGTGGTAGCAAAAAGAGATACGGCAATATCGTTAGCAACGCTAACAATCCCCAGCGCAAATATTGGATGGGATGGAACACAAGAAAATTGTAATGGTCATGTTTAGAAGCAGTACGCGGATCGTACTCTTTGTGTATACATACTCCCACCCTCCCATTTATGGATTCGTTCCTCTATTTATACGACCGCGACGATTACGACGATGGCGAATTCAATTTGATACGAGCTAGCCTCGTTTTGCTTCTTGGAGAAAAGTTCATTGGTTTGCCGGCAGTTTGTTGACCTTCATAAAATGGGCGCAAAGCATTATGCAACCCAGTTCTGCTGTTGGAAAAAGGTTGAACCATTGCTCGTTGTGGGTTTTACTGAGTATAAAGATTTTCTAATTGAATTTCAAATTGTTCTGATCTAAGGTATCGTATTCCAGAGACAAATTACTTCTGAACAATTTTCTCGGGGAAAAATTAAGGCTAGTGTAAAAGTTGAGTCATATTCTGAACACTGGCCTTTTAGCGCTCTACAACTAAAATTTTTTGTTATTTTTCCGCAATCAAGATTACAAACGAATTCAGATCCTATGGAGAAAATTACACAAATTACACAATTGAGGTGATGTCTAGTATGTATATGAAAAAAGCACTCTTTTTCAGGCACTTATTCTTAACCGATTTGCTCGCAAGGAGTTGCACTCTACGGAGAATCCCTTTGTTTCCTTTTGAAAACTGACCAGAATGGACCATGAGCTCAAAAGTTATGACCAAAATTTGTTTTGTTTATAATATACGGGAGAGGCATCTCTAAAGCTATAGGTGGATTAATTAGGTTTTTTTCAAATACATAATATATCCACAACTAATTGTTTAGGCGCCTAAAATGTCTTCCTAAATTCGGCTTTGAGATTATTATCCTATGGCGCCGACTGGAATTGAACCAAGGCCAAAGCCGCCGGAATTGAATTTCCCAAGTAATCACATTGTTCAAACCATCATAAGTTTCCTGAAGGTTGCGAAGTGTCATGAAAACAGATGCCCTTCTAGACTTTCGTAATTATGTTATTCTGAAGATGTAATAAAAATTATGCAAATATTCTTAGATCCGAAATAATTAGTCTGAAATAGTTTCGATTATCCAAACAAGTTTATGGAATATAATATTCAAAATGAACACCGTACTTATACTAAAGAAAGATTTCAAATAGCTTTTGAGGATTCTTAGAGGAGAACTCTTGAATAAAGTATGATTTTCTGACATTGAGGGGGCAGTTGAAACGTTTGTTTGTAACATTTTTGGCCAAATTAAGATATTAATATATTCTGAATCCTCGTCCAAAACACGTATTCTGGCAAAAAAAAAAATACAAAAACAATATTTTTGTTAGAATTTTTATTCATTTGTTCGAAAAACTACATATGTACACGCATTTTAAAGAGCTATTTTAGAGTATTTCTAGCAGTTTTCGAACTGGGAATGCACAAAAGTGTAGAGTTCTGCCTAAAGCTTTTCATCAGTATCGAAAAAATCGAAAGATTCGGTCCAAATTTGTTCAGAAACAGTTTTTTTTTGTTTTCTTGGAACTGTGTAAAATGGATATATGCAGTTTCTCAAACAAATGATGCAATTGCAATCACAGTTTTTGTTAGTTCATACCTATTTTCCTAATATTTTTCCTTCATTTCTGAGATTTTTCAGGATTTTTGGATTTTTTGTTTGCTTTTTGCATTTTTGGTCTTTTTGGCTATATGTTCGCTAAAAAACAAACTTTTTATAGGAGGCCCGGAGTGTTATATACCGATCGATTCAGCTTGACGAATTGAGGTGATGTTTGCGTGTGTATGTGTGCGCAAATTAATCTCACTCATTTTTTAGGCACTTATCCTTAACCGATTTGCTCGCAACGCGGCATCCTGTCCCACTGTTTCGTATTGAAAATTGGCCCAATCGGACTGTGGACACCGACGAACCGACGTGTCACTGTCGCTTTCTGATTGTCTCAGACTTTTTAACGGTCATTCGCTTTTGAGGGCGATCGCTTCTGTCAAATGAGCTAAGACACAACTCCGGTGCAATGTTAACGCACGTAGGTTGGTGGCTGAGCTACGAAAACTTCGCGAGCTATTATGCGGGTGGCGGTAGAGTTCGATGATTTTTCATCATGGCGTTGTGGGCAGCAAATTTTAATTATTTTTCATGGGGTGACACCACAGATAACAGACATCCAGGCTAGAACAAATTTTACTCAAACAGCTGTGTAAATCAAAGTACGTTAGAATACTGACTGTGGCAATACGTCGTTTGGCGGCGCTAGGTGTCTTTCATGACGTCGTGCGTACTAGCTGTCACCTGTCACATTCCACCAAACAAACATTGCGCGCCAAAATGATACCAAGCTTGCCGCCTCTTCCAGCACATGCTAACTGTTGATGTTTATTTTTCATGCACTATAGAACCAATAAGGTTAAAAAACAAATTCAGCAAAACGTATTTTCGTACCTTCAAGCAATTTGATTGTTTTGCCAAGTAGAGTTTCTGCTATAGCCACTTCCCATATTGGTGAATAAATATATTCCGAAGAGAGACAACTATTCACTGCCGGAAACGCTAGTTAGATTTCCATACATAAGCCGAATTGAAATACTTAAAAGGACATGAATGGTAGAAAAATCATGAATATATTTGAGCACAAATTATGGCCTATCCATCCTTTTGGTGCTTCGCTACTGGCTATGACGATGACCGTGGCTAATGGAAAGGATGGTAAAGATTCAAAAGAATTGAAAGTACAGGCAGAGGTGGTAGCTGCTGTTCACCAACGAAACATCTCAGGGAACATCCATAAATTACATAACGCCTAGAGGAGTGAGGGGGTTGCCTGAGGTTTGAAAATCAGTACCAAAAATCTACATAATTTATACAAAAAGTGTAACTAGGGAGAGGAGGGACCATACATGATCGTTCTGGTGTTACGTAATTAATGGAGCTTCCCTCATCACAAAACAAAACCATGTGCTCCTTGATGGCAGGAAAATCGCTTGCGTTATTGTGAGAAAGCAACATCACATGGAATTGAAACCAGAGTGAGGAGGAGGATCTGTTGTTTATGTCCATGGTGGGTGGTGGCGCCTAAAATTTTGACAGCTATGAGAGAAACTATGCGATGGCAGCGCCTCCACGAGATTGCCACTTGTGTTGCATTTCAAAACGTCCGTTAAATCCCTTACACACGATTGAGAACGGACTTGTATGTCTGTTCTCTGTGGTGACACGTCGGTTCGTCGGCGCTATTGTGTCGCCAGAACTAAATTGTATTACGACTTCCGACGTTTTACTTCAGAACTTACTTCCGACATCATGAACGTCAAAACAAAGTTTGGGTTTGACACCAACACATTATCGGAAGAGCGTTCGGAAGTGTGGAAATCCACTTCCTAACTTCAATTTGGTGCTAGCGAAGCGACGTTGTCAGCGACAAAACAAGCTCGATTTTGATACAGATAACACCGTGCAGTGCTGCATATTTATTTTATTTTTCGTGTGAATCTTGTCGGAAGTGGGCCTTGCTGCCAGTTCATAAGCGTCATATAAACAGTTTTGGTCTAAATGCACAATATGGACTTCGGAGTTATGGCCAAAATATATTTTTTACAAGAAAAAATCTCACTCACTTTTTTAGCACTGATTTGCTCGTTTCATTCGACGCGGAATCATGTCCCATTGTTTCGTATTGAAAATTGGCCGAATCGGACTATGGGATTCGGAGTTATGGCCAAAACACTTTTATTTTCATTAAGAAAATTATTTTGTGTTTTGTAATTTATTGTAATAAAAAAAATCAAGTGGTGGAATTAAATGGGAAGGTACAAACTTGTCTAACAACAAGTGGGTTTATTTTCATACCAAAAGTGCGTAGAAATTACTCACTCGAAAGAAACGAGAAAGGCACCGAGAAAAGAAACGAGAAAGGAAATCCACCGCTAGGTGGATTAATCTGGGTTTTGAATATGCTGCATTCGTTTTAAAGTTTTTTTTTTTGAAATTTGTTGAGATTCTGTTAATGAAAATAATGAAACATTAAATTAGATCATGGTTTAATTTTTGAATTACTAACTGAAGGACAAGTGAGTTCCTAGGAGTTTATAGAGAAATTCTAGATTTCGTGAAGAAACCTGACATTCTGCGAGAAAATCTTTTTTTTGGGATAGCTTGCAGAATCTGAAACATTGAAAAAAATCGTTTCTTTGAGAAAAAAAAGTCAAGTTTCTGAGACTAAAGTGAATGTTTTAAAACTAGCAATTCTTAGTGACATTGTTTGTGCTTTTTTGATAAATTATGCTGCCATGAAGGTCCAGTTATAATTGCTGCCAATAAATGCTGACCGGGTGAGCGAAGGCAAGATGTGAGGACACTTGTTTCAATCCAGAGCCAGATGATGACGATGAGATGATGTTTCAAAATGATTCAAAATTTCCCGACAATTACCCTAATTATATTTGAGACGATTTCAAGATTATAGAGAATGATTATGGTTGGATCATAATGGTCAGGCACAAACGATGGTGTGAGGTGCATACCAGGTTTATTACCTCAGTTTCCTTACCCTTGTTGATACAACACAAAGTCATCTTTATTATGTTGGTATCACTGACTGTCGCAAGTCGATCGCGAGCAAGCTGAGGAAAACCATGTCGCCGGCCGGCATCGCCCGACCCGGCATCAGCCAGCAGTCAGTGAGCGCAAGCGACGCGTCCAGAGCAGTCATACCAATTTGGAGCGTAAATAGCGAATTGTTATGCTAGCATATTTACATTGGCGATCCTGCCAGTTTATTTTTTGAGTAAGTTGAGGTAGAAAATGTAGGAATGAAAATATTTGACTGTAAGTGTAATTTGAGTGTGAGCAAAAAAACTGGTTCTATTCGATGCGAGTCAAAAGCGGAATTGGGTAAGATCTGAGAGGTAAGATGCTTGTGGAATAGGAAAAGAGTGAAAACCCGAATTTGAAAAACATCATTTTGAATGGTAATGAAAACCATTCGGGAGGTAAAGAAAATCTCCTCATCGGTAATGAAAACCGATGGAAAAGAAACATTTCAAATGGTAATGAAAACCATTTGGGAGGTAATGAAAACCTCTTCATCGGTAATGAAAACCGATGAAAAAAATCATTTTGAATGGTAAGGAAAACCATTCGGGAGGTAAAGAAAATCTCCTCATCGGTAATGAAAACCGATGGAAAAGAAACATTTCAAATGGTAATGAAAACCATTTGGGAGGTAATGAAAACCTCTTCATCGGTAATGAAAACCGATGAAAAAAAAACTATTTTGAATGGTAAGGAAAACCATTCGGGAGGTAAAGAAAATCTCCTCATCGGTAATGAAAACCGATGGAAAAGAAACATTTCAAATGGTAATGAAAACCATTTGGGAGGTAATGAAAACCAAATCGAGTCAAGTACAAGACACTGAAGACGACCTCACAGTTGAGGTCGAAACACGTATCTGCAAAGATAACTAATCTTAGTGGAATTAAATGGAAAGTATTAAACTCGTTTTAGACGGTTGAATGAAAACTTATTAAAAAAGGAAACATTTAGAACTGTCGTGGAAACCATACATGCGGCATTAACTACTGAATCAGTTATAGAATCTTAAGTAGACGGAAAAAACATTTATATGGTAATGAAAACTAATCTGGAAATGAAGTAGGCCTCCTGATCGGTAATGAAAACCGGAGGAAAAAAACATTTTGTATGGTAATAAAAACCATTTGGGAAATATAGAAAACTTTTTGATCGGTAAAGACAAACTATATGGATGGCACACTGCTATGCTTCTGATCCCAGCATAAAATACACGATGTTATTTAGCTGTAAGCGTAAAGTTCTGACACTACTATTACCAAAAATTCAGTTTATTTCACACTGTACCAACAATATGGTATTGAGAGATGGTTTGAGGATTGGGAATCGAACATATTTTTGCCATGAAATACGTAGCACATAGCATCCCAGGAAATTAGGCCCGGAACACCCCAGAGATGTTAGCCTACACTTGTTTCCATTGGAGGGATTTGCGATGCCAGTAGGAAGATACAAGCGGTAAAAATTCAAAAAAAAAACTGGTTTTAGTGAGGACCATTCAAAGGAAATCCTCTCGATCGGTGATGAAAATCAATGAATAATTTTTATATACATGCAAAAACAAAACGGGCAATTAGTGCTTTTTTTTTTGTTCTCCGCCAATTTGTTTTTACTACGGCAATGCCAACACAAAGCGAAAATAATCTCTTAAAGTATGGTATTGTGTAGCTGAAGCCACTTTTATTAGATGGTAGGAAGATCTATTTTGTTGGTTATGGAAACCCAAGGGACTGAAAAGAAACACAAAAAGGCTCGATAAAACTTGGCTAATTGCAAATTTGTGTCTGGAAATGTTAATTTCCGATAATTAGCACTTACTACATACAAGCCAATCGCCCAAAATAAGCAGATGAATTAGGGTATACCTGGGTGGGGTATACCATACAGAAAACGGGTACCAAAAATAGAAGTACCAAAAATGATGTTGAGTAGAATGACATTGTACCGCGGATGACAGGCGTTTCACCCTCCTGTGGAAACCATTTACATAGTTCATTCAGCTCCAAATTGTTAAGTCCGTGGTGCGTTGAAGCTTCAGATATAGTTGAAATTTGCTCGTCGATCTCTTGTTAGTTAGGTGTCCTCTGGCTAAGCCGTACCCAACAAGCAATTCGAGTTTTTTAGCTGAAGAAGACATTTTTTGTTTAAATAAGTGCTTCACCCGCTTTTGAAGTTAGATCAAAAGTTTGTTTCACAATCCAAACGTCAACAGATTCTTTTTCTCATCGGGCAACACGAAAGCTTGCATTTAAATGTCTGATATACAGTGACTATAATAACAGTGTCGTCAAGTGTCAGAATTGGAACAGAATCGTCTGTCATTTCCATACAAATGCGCGTTCCAAACGAGCAGGAGACCTGTCAATCGTAACACATGACGTTACTCTTCTTATAGGACTCTAGGCTGATAGATTAAGAAGTAGGTAGAGACGACATCTTGTTTCCAATCGAAACGTCAAAAGCGGTTGCAATCCGGCTTGTTGACTTTTGTAACTTAAGCACAAGAAGCACGCTAACCTGAACCTACCCTGAATTACATCAAAGTGACCCAGATTCAGCAAAACCGTGGTTACTCTAGTTTGGGTTCGGGTATCTTAACTCAAATCTGGGTAACAGTACCAGCGAAAAAATCTGGGTAACCGGTACCCAGCTCTTTTCGCTTCAGAATATTGTTATTGCATGAAAAATGTTTAAAAAAAATACAGTTTCCCGCAATGTATGTCATTTTCCGGCTGTGCTGACAATGCTCCGCCATGATAAATTTAACCATTTCTACCTTATATTTGCTGCATTCAACAAAAAAAAGGTAAAACATTTTCTCCGGCATGCAACGTCGGCGCCATGTTGCTATATCCGAAAATATTTAAGTCCTCAGTTACCCAGATTTCGGGTCCGTCGGAATCAGATCCATTTTGTTGACATACCCAGATTTTGACAACTGCTAATATCATAAAAATCCGGGTACAAATGACCCAGCGACTGAGTTATTTCGGTTTAGCGTGAGTAAACTTAAAGTTCGACAGCTTTCACTTTGCTGTTCTCTGGTTATAGGGTTGCTAGCAGATAATTGCCAAAGAATGTTATACATTAGTTGGAATGAGGTTGCCAATCAATTAATGAAACGTGTCCGTACTTGTGATGTTCAGCCAGGCATCGAGAAATTGGTGAAATATTGGCATTAGATGCCTGACTGCTGAATGCTCTGAAACCTTCAAGTTCAACACATGGCATGGGCAGGCGAATGCCTTTAAATAAGAACAGCAATGAACAACTATGAAAATAAAATATCGGATTCGAAACTAAGATAACTAATAGGTTGTCCTTAGAAACGCAAAAAGGTCCTAAATAAGCATTTATTCATCAGAAAAATATATTAAGCTCTTTTAGTGGAATGTATTAAACCGTCTAAGACGAATTAAGTACTGTCCATTTAATTCCACCAGTTAATTTTCGTTATCTTTGCAGATACGTATTTCGACCACAACTGTGTGGTCGTCTTCAGTGTTTTGTACTTGACTCGACTTACGAGTCAAGTCAAGTACAAGATACTGAAGACGACCACACAGTTGTGGTCGAAATACGTATCTGCAAAGATAACGAAAATTAACTGGTGGAATTAAATGGACAGTACTTAATTCGTCTTAGGCATTTATTCATCCTAATATTTAATTAATCAATGTTTGCACGTCGCGGGATTTTTTTTTAGACGTTTGATATTAATATTATGTCAACAAATTGAACCGCGGATATTTTTTTATAGAGGAGAAGGAGAATGTGAGGTGCATACCAGGTTTATTACCTCAGTTTCCTTACCCTTGTTGATACAACACAAAGTCATCTTTATTATGTTGGTATCACTGACTGTCGCAAGTCGATCGCGAGCAAGCTGAGGAAAACCATGTCGCCGGCCGGCATCGCCCGACCCGGCATCAGCCAGCAGCCAGTGAGCGCAAGCGACGCGTCCAGAGCAGTCATACCAATTTGGAGCGTAAATAGCGAATTGTTATGCTAGCATATTTACAGATGGATTGGAAAGTTTCAATTATGGTGAGTCCGTTCCATACTTAAAGATATATATATATATATAAAAACTGATTTCACTAAATACGGTCTGAGTTCAACGATGTATATTTATGATGTATCATGGATATAAATCTTGATCCCGGAAGTATAAATATATTGCATATATCCATTTGATATCTGAATGTATTTATGCGGGGCTTACTGTTAGTGATAGTGGCCTCGGAGTGGACATGAAATACCAGGCACTCTGAAATGGGTCACTGGAGCTGCAGTAGAGCTAGCACTTTCTAACTCCCGGATTAAATCTGACTGTTTTAACAGACAGCTTTCTTCCATAACATCACTGCCAGACAGTGGGGGTTAGTTTGTACACACACACACAGCTTGCAGAATCTGAAACATTGTTTTTTTATACTTTCCCCTTTTTACCTTTTCCATTGTCGTTTTCCCGTCAATCAGTCAATAAAAACAAACAATCGAAGCTCTAATTTCACACGTTTAAAACGCACAACAAAGGTTATCTAACGATTTGAAATGTAATAAAGTTTTCTTAAAGTTTTTTGGAGCCGACAATCAAATCCGAAAGGAAGTCTATGTTGACAACGGGTGGTACTGTTGCCACCTCCAAGTAACACTTCTTGAAATAGGGATATAATGAGATATTATGATATTGATTATGCAAACATTATTTAAATGGCGAAACACAAGACTGGACCCGAACCTAAGTAAGTTGCACTGCTTGCACAATATAAAAATATGCATGTACTAATTGAAAACTTGTTATGGACTCAGTTGATCTGCTAAATATAAAATAATGCGTTCGCAATACAAAGAACAAATAATTATTGAGAATGAGTTTAGTTCAGCTCCATTAATTTATATTATACCGGGAGACTTGACTAATCACCGTCAATCCCATCATCCGTGGACAGGAACGTTCTGCGGAAAAATCTTGAAAGTTTTGTCGGAGTTATAAATTTCATAGTTGGGCCCTCTATTCCTTCAGATTTATGTTTTCCTACTTTAACTGTAAGTTTAAAACCGGAATATCTGTGTGTGGTCACAGTACCGCCAAACCACAATGACCACAATGAATGACTTTCATACCCATTCTTCAACGGGAAATAATGTTCGTTCTGACGACTCAGGTAGCATGTCTGCTTCCGACTTTTTTTTTTTTAAACTAATTTTATTTGCTAATTATCTAATACATGCAGTGGCGTAGCCAGGGGGGTGGTTTTGGGCATAAAACCCCCCCAGAGACAAAATTTTCAGAAGAAATTTTTTTTTTCGAAAAAAAAAATGTTCGGAAAACCCCCCCCCAGACCAATTTTCTGGCTACGCCACTGAATACATGCATTCGTCTCTTACACTAGATGTTCCGTGTTTGATCAACACTATCATCCTTATTTGCTAAGTTACGCTTTTAGTTATTATTAATACATTTCAATTGCCTCTGGCAGTTAGAATTTTTTTTCCTCTGGTTGAATTGAACCATGCATGAATTACAATGTTTTCAACTTAAACTAAACTTAACCTATTTTATACTAAGGGTACAAGGAGTTAATCGTTGCAACAGAAGATTGCAACGATTTTTGTCCAAAATTGGAAATTATTTTGTTGGACATTTGTTGCAATGTCTCAATATTAGAAATTCTATGAAGTTCATTGGTACTATACCACGGAGGCAACTTCAGAATCATTTTCAAATTTTATTTTGAATCCTCTGGAGTGCCTTCTTTCTGGTATTGCAGCAACTAGCCCATATTGGCACAGCATACAACATGGCAGGTCTAAAATTTGTTTGTAAATCAAAAGTTTGTTCTTAAGACAAAGTTTTGATTTTCTGTTTATAAGTGGATATAGGCACTTAATATATTTGTTACATTTGGCTTGAAGGCCTTCAATGTGATTTTTAAAAGTTAATTTTGATCTAGCAGAAGTCCTAAATATTTAGCTTCGCTAGACCAATTAATTGGAACCCCATTCATAGTGACAATATGTCTGCTAGAAGTTTTCAAATAAGAAGCTCTCGGCTTATGTGGGAAAATTATAAGCTGAGTTTTGGAAGCATTCGGGATATTTTCCATTTTTGAAAGTAAGTGGAGAAAATATCCAACATTTTTTGCAATCTACTACAAATGACACGAAGGCTTCGCCCTTTGGCTGAAAGGCCCGTGTCATCTGCAAACAAAGATTTTTGACACCCTGGTGGTAAATCAGGTAAGTCAGAAGTAAAAATGTTATACAATATGGGCCCCAGTATGCTGCCCCTTGGGGACACTAGCCCTTACGGGTAATCTATCAGATTTAGTATTCTGATAGTTTACCTGCAGTGAGCGATCTGATAAATAATTTTGGATCAGTTTAATGATGTACAGAGGAAAATTAAAATTCATCAATTTTACAATCAAACCTTCATGCCAAACACTGTCAAATGCTTTCTCTATATCAAGAAGAGCAACTCCAGTCGAATATCCTTCAGATTTGTTGAGCCGAATTAAGTTCGTAACTCTTAATAACTGATGAGTGGTTGAATGCCCATGGCGAAAACCAAATTGCTCATCAGCAAAAATAGAATTGTCATTAATATGAACCATCATTCTATTTAAAATAATCTTTTCAAACAGTTTGCTTATTGATGAAAGCAAACTGATTGGGCGATAACTAGAAGCCTCAGCTGGATTTTTGTCCGGCTTCAAAATTGGAACAACTTTGGCGTTTTTCCATTTATCTGGAAAGTATGCCAATTGAAAACATTTGTTAAATAAATTAACCAAAAAGGATAAAGAGCTCTCAGGAAGTTTTTTGATAAGTATGTAGAAAATACCATCATCACCCGGGGCTTTCATATTTTTAAATTTTCTAGTAATAGATCTCACTTCATCCAAATTGGTTCCCAACGAAGGGTCAAAAACATTCTCTTGATTGAGAATGTCTTCGAAGCTTCGTGTAACCTGATTCTCAATTGGACTAGTGAGACCTAGACTAAAATTATGGGCACTCTCCAACTGCTGAGCAAGTTTTTGAGCCTTTTCGCCATTTGTTAATAAAATTTTATTTCCCTCTTTAAGCGCTGGAATTGGCTTTTGAGGTTTTTTAAGAATTTTTGTTAATTTCCAAAAGGGTTTCGAACTGGGATCCAACTTCGAGACATTATTCCCAAAGTTGGTATTTCTCAGAATAGCGAAACGTTTTTTAATTTCATTTTGCAAATCTCGCCAAATAACTTTCAACGCGGGATCGCGAGTTCTTTGGTATTGCCTTCTTCTCACATTTTTAAGACGGATCAGTAGCTGAAGATCGTCGTCAATAATAATGGAGTTGAATTTAACTTCACATTTCGGAATTGCAATGCCTCTGGCTTCGACAATTAAATTTGTCAAAGATACGAGAGCATTATCAATATCACTTTTGGTATCGAGAGGAATATCAACATCAAAAATCCTATCGATATACGTTTTATATGAATCCCAATCAGCTCTATGATAATTAAAAGTAGAGCTGATTGGATTATAAATGGCTTCTTGTGAGATTTCAAATGTCACAGGAAGGTGATCAGAGTCAAAGTCAGCATGAGTTACCAATTGGCCACACAGCTGACTTGAATCCGTTAAAACTAAATCAATTGTAGAAGGATTTCGACTGGAAGAAAAACAAGTTGGTCCATTGGGATATTGAATAGTATAATATCCCGCAGAACAATCTTCAAATAAAATTTTACCATTGGAATTGCTTTGAGCATTATTCCATGAACGGTGTTTGGCATTGAAGTCACCAATTACGAAGAATTTTGATTTGTTGCGAGTCAGAATTTGAAGATCAGCTTTCAACAAATTCTTTAGCTGCCCATTGCATTGAAAAGGCAAGTAGGCTGCAATGAAGGAAAATTGTCCAAAATTTGTTTCAACAGAACCTCCCAAGGTTTCAAAAACTTTGGTTTCAAACGAAGAAAATAATTTATGTTTGATACGTCTATTAATGACAATGGCGACCCCACCACAGGCGCTGTCAAGACGATCATTTCTGTAGATAAAATAGTTTGGATCTCTTTTAATGGAGAGTCCTGGTTTTAAATACGTTTCAGTTATAATGACAATATGCACATTATGAACTGAAAGGAAGTTAATATATTCATCTTCCTTACCCTTTAGAGAGCGGGCATTCCAATTTAGAACTTTCACACAATTATTTGGATCCATTGAAACGGAGTCCGATAACAATTTTTTGTGTGTACTTTATACCAACCTGAACAGCTTCAGGAATGGTATTTGCTTTGAACATTGCATCAATCATGTGATGCAATTGTTCAGTTAAAAAATCAAAATCGGAAACAGTCATGCTACCTGAATCGGCAACATGACCGTTATTTTCCGTTGAGATATGGGTATAAACCTCATTTTGAGAAGAGAAATTTGGTCCACCAGCAGCGATGTTTGCATACGTCGGTACATTGGAAAAATTGGAATTTACTGAAGTGCTTGCTACCCGTTGACGAGCGGCAAAATTTGTTTGTGAATTGTGGTGGGTATGAATTGCTCGACCGGTAACCGGTTTCGAAATTTGAGCGTTTGAAAAATTTCTACCCTTCGAATCTGGGATCCGATTGGAATTTCCCGTCATCAATTTTGCACGGGAATTCAAAACTTTTTTGCGTGAAGGGCATTCCCAGAAATTGGATTTATGATTGCCCCCACAATTTGCGCACTTAAATTTATTGGAATCTTCTCTCACAGGACATGCGTCCTTGGCGTGAGAGGTTCCACCACAATTCATGCATTTAGCATCCATGTGACAATGTTTGGTTCCATGACCCCACTTTTGGCACTTACGGCACTGGGTAGGGTTTTGGAAATTTCCCCCGGACATGAGACATAATACAGGCCTTTTCCAAACTTTTCATATTATTTAGTTCACTTTTGTTAAAATGAACTAAATAAAATTCTTGAGAAATGCCCCTCTGGGAAGTACCAGAATGGGATTTCTTTTTCATCTTAATTACTTGGACTGGTGAAAATCCAAGTAATTGAGAAATTTCAATTTTAATCTCATCCAGTGATTTGTCATCACTGGGGAGACCTTTCAAGACGACTTTGAACAATCGCTCAGTTTTGTCGTCGTATGTGAAGAATTTATGGCGCTTCTCAGTTAAATAGTGAAGAAGACGTTTGCGATCGTCAAAGGATCCCGGCAAAACGCGGCAGTCACCCTTCCTAGCAATCTGAAATGAAACCATGATCCCCTGAAGGTTACTCAAAATCTCATTCCGGAAGCCAGAAAACTCGGCAACAGATACCACAATTGGCGGAATCCTTTGTTTCTTCGCATGAATCGAATCACCTGGGCTAAAGGTAGATTCGATTTGCTCAATTTCATCATTAATCAAATCGAACTGATTGCTCAGTTCGATAGGAGAAGAAACAATGTCAACATTAGATTTAGAAGGAATATCTGAAGTCTCCAGCTTCCTTCTATTTTTTCCGCGCTTGGGCAGGACGGTCTTGAAACCTTGTTTCTTTGAAGGAAGTGGAGAATTCAGAGACTCCCCTTCCTCTTGTTTTTGTTAATACTCATTGCTGAGCGTGGAGACGTGACCTTCTAAGAGGTTTTTTTCCCAGAACGGTGTCCCTGCAGGATTACCACCGCTTGTCGGAATTTTACTTCCGCAAACGGGTCCAACGTAAAACGAAGGCACGGGTCCTTGCAAAGATCGTAACGGGATCAGTGGGTACAAATAGCGCTAAGAAGCACCGTTGAAATTAAAATAGCTTCGGGTAGTATTAAAAACTTCCTTCCGCAAAGAGAGAAAGAACCGCACGGCACGAAAGCACGATGCGGTCTGATTTGCTTCCGACTTTGATTTTCTAAATGAACGTGATCACGTGATTGATACAATGTTCAAGGCAAATACCAAAACTGAAGCAGTTCAGGTTGGTATCAAATTTACTCAAAAAATTGTTAATGGACTTCGTTTTAATGGATCCAAATAATTATTTGAAAATTTTAAATTGGAATGCCCGCTCTTTAAAGGGTAAGGAAGATGAATTATTCAACTTCCTATCAGTTCATAATGTGCACATTGCCATTATAACTGAAACATATTTAAAACCTGGTCTTTTCATCAAAAGAGATTCAAATTATTTAATTTACCGAAATGAGCGCCTGTGGTGGGGTCGCCATTGTCATTAATAGACGTATTAAACATAAATTATATTCTTCGTTTGAAACCAAAGTTTTCGAAACCTTGGGAGTTTCTGTTGAAACAAATTTTGGACAATTCTCTTTTATTGCTGCCTACTTGCCTTTCCAGTGCAATGGGCAGCAAAAGAATTTGTTGAGAGCTGATCTCCAAATTCTAACTCGCAACAAATCAAAATTCTTCGTAATTGGTGACTTCAATGGCAAACACCGTTCATGGAATAATGCTCAAAGCAATTCCAATGGTAACATTTTATTTGAAGATTGTTCTGCGGGATATTATACTATTCAATATCCCAATGGACCAACTTGTTTTTCTTCCAGTCGAAATCCTTCTACAATTGATTTAGTTTTAACGGATTCAAGTCAGCTGTGTGGCCAATTGGTAACTCATGCTGACTTTGACTCTGATCACCTTCCTGTGACGTTTGAAATCTCACAAAAAGCCATTAACAATCCAATCAGCTCTACTTTTAATTATTATAGAGCTGATTGGGATTTATATAAAACGTATATCGATAGGAATTTCGATGTTGATATTCCTCTCGATACCAAAAGTGATATTAATAATGGTCTCGTATTCTTAAATTCTTAAAAAGCTCGAAAGCCAATTCCAGCGCTTAAAGAGGGAAATAAAATTTTATTAACAAATGGCGAAAAGGCTCAAAAGTTGCTCTTCTTGATATATAGAAAGCATTTGACAGTGTTTGGCATGAAGGTTTGATTGTAAAATTGATGAATTTTAATTTTCCTCTGTACATCATTAAAATGATCCAAAATTATTTATCAGATTGCTCACTGCAGGTAAACTACCAGAATTCCTAATCTGATAGATTACCTGCAAGGGCTGGTGTCCCCCAAGGCAGCATACTGGGGCCCATATTGTATAACATTTTTACTTCTGACTTACCTGATTTACCACCAGGGTGTCAAAAATCTTTGTTTGCAGATGACACGGGCCTTTCAGCCAAAGGGCGAAGCCTTCGTGTCATTTGTAGTAGATTGCAAAAAAAGTTTAGATATTTTCTCCACTTACTTGCGAAAATGGAAAATTTCCCCGAAGGCTTCCAAAACTCAGCTTATAATTTTCCCACATAAGCCGAAAGCTTCTTATTTGAAACCTTCTAGCAGATATATTGTCACTATGAATGGGGTTCCAATTAATTGGTCTAGCGAAGCTAAATATTTAGGACTTCTGCTAGATCAAAAATTAACTTTTAAAAATCACATTGAGGGCCTTCAAGCCAAATGTAACAAATATATTAAGTGCCTATATCCACTTATAAACAGAAAATCAAAACTTTGTCTTAAGAACAAACTTTTGATTTACAAACAAATTTTTAGACCTGCCATGTTGTATGCTGTGCCAATATGGACTAGTTGCTGCAATACCAGAAAGAAGGCACTTCAGAGAATTCAAAATAAAATTTTGAAAATGATTCTGAAGTTGCCTCCGTGGTATAGTACCAATGAACTTCATAAAATTTCTAATATTGAGACATTGCAATAAATGTCCAACAAAATAATTTCCAATTTTAGACAAAAATCGTTGCAATCTTCTAGCTGGTCGAGAACTTGTTGGATTCAGGTTGCGTAAAAGTACTATGTCATCTGGACCTATATCATCACTGGATCTCGAATTACGCTTAGCATCCTCTCTTTCCTTTCCCACGAATTTATTAAACGTGTCACTGTCACTCTGTTCTGTTGACGAAACGACAGTAGATAAAACTTCTACATCCGGAAATTTGAACCGTAGTCGTCGGTTTCGTAGAAGCTCATTCGGAGACTTTCCGGTTGTAGAATGAGGAGTATTGTTGTACATATCTAAATACTGGTTCAAAAATGTTTCAGAAGCGATCGAATTTGGCGCTCCACCTCGCCATTAGCTTGTGGCCAGTACATTGTGGTATAGTTCAAATATATTCCCTTAACTTTGCAGAAATCCTCAAATTCTGTAGCAACAAAGTGTCTTCCGTTATCCAGCGTGATTGTGCGAGGCACGTCCCACTATCCAAAAATCTTTGACAAACGCTTGATAGTTTATTTGGCAGTTATTGACATCATTATTTCGATTTCCAAGCCAACATGTCTGCTATAATAATCAACCACCATCAATATGTGTTCTCCCGTTGGCAAAGGGCCAATAAAACCGATCGCGATATCAATCCACAGTTTTCCGGAAGGGTTCTACCGTTTAGACTTAAAACCCGAACATGACACATATTCCGAACGTTGGCATTTTGGCACCTAAAACTAAAAATTCCATCGGTTTTCAGTTCTGAGGATCAAGATTCCAAATGAATTTAAGATCCTATGGAGAGAATTACACGAATAAAGCCAAAATGGACATTTAAAAGCAAGTATTCGGAATATGAGTCATGTTCGGAATTTGAGTCAAAACGGTTCGCAAAATTTGACTGCTTCTTGATCCATATTTGGCCACCAACAGCGATATCGCAATCGTCGCTTCATACACGTTTGGCCCGGATGACCTTCATGGGCAAGCATTAGCATTCTTTCTCTGAGATTCAATGGAACTACTATTTTCGATCCGCGCGTAATCAAGCCATTAGCGAATAAAAGTTCACTGCGGAATAGGGAATATTGTTTAAGTCCAATCTTCTTCCGTGATGAAGGATGATAAAGCTTGCATTACTTCATCATTTTTCGTTGCTTCAATTACTTCCGATATATCAATAGTAGCCGTTTCCTGAATAGTACGAATCGTGATTTCGGTATTTGTGTCATAATTGGTTTTCGATTGCTCATTATGCAGTATTGCTAGGGCATTAGCGACAGTTCTTCGTATGCACATCTCAGATTCTTCTTGGAACATTCGCGTGTGATCCAAGGCGTAAGAGAGTATTAGCAATGTAAGATGTAGATGTTTTTGTAGACGACCTTGAATCTAAACGCTTGTAATCTTGTAATCCATCGTTCAATACGTGCTGTCGGGCGTGACTTTGCCGTACACAAAACTTCCAAAGGACGATGGTCGGTTGCTAGAGTGAACGATATCCCCAAAAGATATATTCGAAATCGTTCTACACCCCACACGATCGCGAGCTCTTCTTTTTCTATTGGTGGGTATCTTTGTTCAGTCTCCGATAAGCTTCGGAAAGCGTAACTGATTATACGAGCTTTGTTTTTATGTATCTGTACCAATACAGCACCGAGGCCAACACCTGAAGCATCTGTTACCAAAATGGTGTGATCGTTCGAATCGTAGTATCCCAAGTGATCAATACGTCCTATCTGTCGCTTTAGAGTTTCAAACGATTGTTGATGCTTAGCAAGTAAACAGAAATTGTTTGAATCTTTTAATAGTTCTCTCAACGGATGACTCAGGGTTGCAAGATCGGGAAGAAATCTGGAAACGTACGTAACCAGACCCAAAAATCTGCATAGTTCCTCCTTGTTGAAGGGGCACGGCACTGTAATTTATACTACAACATTTGATATAGGGGGAAAGACGGCTTTGGCAGGTTTTGTTCTTTTATTGGCAGAGGGGTTTTTGTCAACCATATTTTATGAAATTTGGCCACAATATTCTTTGATATGCAAAGAATGCTTAGGCCAAATTTGAGCCTAGTCAGTCATAAAAAACCCCCCTGCCAATAATAGAACAAAACCTGCCAAAGCCGTCATTCCCCCTATTGAATTAAAACATTGCAACATTTTCAAAGCCATTGATAAAAGCTGAAACACCTTCATTTTCAACAATAACATTGTTTTAGACGGTTTGGGTGTTTAAGAAACAAAAAATCAAATTTGTCTTTCACGAACCTAACGATGCAGCAAAGAGTTGTTAGGATGAAAATTTGATTCACAATTACACAAAGTAATTTTTGACACCATCATGAGGTTCCAACAGCGTCTGTTCTGGCATCCAGCGGATGAGTATGAAATGCTATTCCCCGGAAGCTATACCTAAGATGGCAGCCCCATCCCGGTGGATAGGGAACCTTAGGCCAACAACCTACTGTTCCCGAAACATCAATTTGTTCGAGAATCCGATAATGAAAGAATACGGACTGATTTTACGGCGACGACTCTTAGCGCGAAACAACGGACACGAATAGGAACATGGAACGTTTTAACCCTAACCCCTAATCATGAGTTCAATATATTTATTGACGGGAACGACGGAAACAAGAAGGCGAGGTGCATAGCGGGCATGGTGAATCGATAAGGTGGTCTTAGTCTGGTAATAAATAAATAAATATTTAGTTTTTTAACAACATCCTGAACCAAGTTTATTACATCCTACGATAGTAAAACTGTTGAACTCGCTGGGCATAGGGGAGACTGGGGAGACTTGATCCCCTTTTCTCATTTGCGATCACGGCCAAAAATGAATAAACTCACGCGGTTTTCGCACAGACTCTCTAATAATTTAACATTATATGTATATACTGATGTGTGACAGTCTGTAAATTGTTGTTGTTATTAATACACAATCATTTTTTTAGGTCTGTCAAAAATCGAATTTAAAAATATTCGGGGGGAATTGATCCCTCTTCAAGAACTTGCTTTGATAAAAGTAGAAAGGTGCTCTTTGATTTTTAAATATTTTTCCTCCAAAATATGCAGATTTTCGATTTGCTGTGCGTATTTATGACTGATTTTTGATATGGAATTCGGCAGCGCATCTTAGAACTTGAGGAGACTTGATCCCCTTTCTATAATATCTACTCAATATTTTTTTGAGCCAACCCTTCATCAAATCTGTCAAATCTACACAAGGATAGCCGCATAAGAAACAAATTATATATTTTTTTTAATTCTTCCGTCAAATTTTTGAGGGATCAAGTGCCCCCATATGACGCAACAACGCAACAATTTCAAATGTCTTAAAATTGCAATGAAATGTTGACATTTTGACCAGTACAGATAATTTAGCATATTTATGGCTTTGTGCTGTGAAAAAATTATAGCATTTGGTTATTGTTAGGAGAATTTGTCAAATTTTGCGTGGCCATTAAAAAATCTTTAGGAGAATCAAAACAAACAAACCGTCCTTCAGAATCAATACGATTGTCAATCCAAAATATAACTCACCACATAACGATCATTTTTCCAGAGATTCTATACTAAAAAATACGCTAGAACAAGTCTCGGTAAAACAGGGGGGATCAATTCTCTCATAGGATCACGTATCCCCACCTTCCCCTAATGATCATTTATTATAAATAATGTGATATATTAACTCGGGCTTGGTAATGCCGTACCCTTACAGGCTATTTGTGGTCTCATTACTTTTTCGATGACTTCGATTTCCCGTCTTTTTACTTGACGGAAGAAGCGCTTCGAAAATAACTTGAGAGTCTCAATAAACCGCGGGATAGCAAGTACATTCAGATTCAATGTAAACTAAGCTGAAAAATCCACCACGCTCTTTTATTTGTATTGTGCTTGAGTATATATCGGTTAATTATGCATAGCGGTAAAATGGCGCATGTTTGATTGCATTGAATTTTTTCACTTACGGGTCATATAAACTGATTTCACTGGGGAACAAATTTCACTAACAATTATTACAATTAGCAACCTTAATCAAGTGAGCGCACGGCACATATAGAAGCAATCATTTGTTTCTTTCTTCCCATTATTCCTCATCAGGTTCGCAGAACTCGGGACCTCTAATCCGATGGAACGATTGGAATCGACCGGCAGAAGCGCAGGAAAAATAGCAATTTTCCTAGTGCCGACTTTGATCTTGCTACTGGATGCTGCGAGCATAGCACAAGGCGCTTCGACGAAAATGAATAAATTGGACAACCAAGAAACTGGCGCGGGTGGAAATGGTGGCGGTGGAGGTGGTGCCAATAGTGGGAGACCATCTCTGACCACCTACGATCAGAGGCAAACCGGCAAGTACAACATTCACGTCAACATCAAAGACGTGAAGATCATCTCCGTGGATGGCGAGAAGTTTGAAGGCGAATTTGGGGTAAGCAAATCAACGAATATCGATGTGCACATGCACAATCTTCGATCATGTGTGATCGTAATGTATATTCTAAACTAAAACAATTATAATACAACAATAACAAACTCAATGAACGTCCGATACTTTTGTCCAGACAGTAAATCAGATTTATTGTTATCGATTAGTTCCTGACGATGTCCTGGATAGCAAAATACAATTAAATTTAATTTGAATATGGGAACTGAACCTACTATTCTTCTGTTCCACTAAAGAAATTCTATATAGAAACACAATGTGGGATCTAACTCCACGAGCTGATTGGTGCAAGAGCTTAAACACTTTTTTTTTAAATTTTGTTTGTTATTTAAATACCTTTATTACTTGAATGCTTGCTTATGGTATTTTTTATTAAAAAAATGCATTTCTGATCGACCTCTTATTTTCCATTACTGCATTTCATTTATCCTAGGACGACACCATCTATGACTATGGAGACTATGATTATGATCCAGCACACCTGACCGTTAGTCCACTACCGATTTTTGGCGGTTCCACGACCTCAAAACCTCCAAAGGCGACTACCAAAACACCGGTCTCGTTAACCTCCACAAAACGAACGACTACAACTACTGAATCACCCATGGAAGACCCGCCGAAAAGGCCAACCATAGATGACCCAGTTACTATCGATGCCAACCCCATTAAAGATGATAGCTCTTCTTACATCATGTCGGCACCAAGCACCACAACGCTCCCATCGAGCAATATATACATCTTCAAACCCACCCCCAATTATCACCCAAATCCAGTACATTACGATTACCAAGAAATTCCCGTCGAGGTTATCGTCGAGCCAGTGCTCAAGCCCAAATACCGAAACTCCAACTCTCGCGTTATGGCAAATAGACGCAATCGACATCGCAAGAACTCATTAGGCGGAGGAGGATCGGCTGCTGGAGGGGATATGGCCCGTCACGGGCACTCGGACATTGAAGCGCTACCAAGTGAACCGGTCATCAATACCCAACTGCTTGCTGCTACACCCTGTGCCAGAGGAGAATTTCGAGACAAGACCGGGAAATGTCGCATGCGAAGAGCCGGAATGTAAGTACGATACAAACCGAAATAACTGGACTGGCATCAAATAAAACATGATTGCCCTAACGATACCTGCAATTAACCAATTATATCTTACCTGCATTTTCTACCGCTATCAAGACAGATACAGGCTACTTAATCTTCTGGCTGTTCTCAAGGAGAAGGATGACTGAATTACACTACAAAAATGGACTGCTACTGTAATGGTTATTGTAGATCATATGAGTCTACTAGAAGATCACGCTTTTTAAATTGGATAGAATTGAACTGCATTTCTGATAGCAATTACACATCGAACAAGTGTGGGATGAACGAGAGAAAATAATGAATAATATTTATTAAACGAGTCAATTCAAATCATTAAGTTAGTTGTCTATTGAAAGAAATACCATGAGTGATCCAAGATCATATTGCAAAGCAATAACCCAAGCGCTGTCGCGTGAATGCATTGGTTTACGATATTAGAAAAATTAAAAAAACAGATATAGAGTTGAGGGGGTTTCTTGACTCCTGAGCATGCTGGGCATCTGCTTGTCAGTTGCCTTGCCACACAGTTATCTACATCTTTAGGCCATGATAGACATTGCTTAACTAACTAACTAACTAACTAAAATATTATATATTAACTTTAATATCTTTGCTAACGTTTAAATGATCCAAATTAGTGTCAAATGACATTAATGGTATGACATTTCGTGACAGTATTGTAATTTCGTTCCCATGTTCCACACTTCATATTAGGACAATGATTTGTTAGACAAAATTAAATAAAATTATCTTAAAGGATGTTACATGTTCATCAAAAATGCAAAATTGTAAAGTTAAAAATTAGCCAAAACAATCCCATGTCATTTCTTATTACTGTAATATGTATATTAGAGTGATTCAAATTTTAGAATAACATCAATATAAATAATGAGCATTTCTGTTTTCTTTATAGTTTTTCTCATAAAAGTCAGATTGCTTCGCAACAACAGTTGACTTTCAGCTTAGGATCTATTATATGATGGCGATGCGTTAAATATATTCAAATAGATTCTGGGCTGCTTCACGAAACGATCCTTTACATAAGTGGCAATTCTCATAGTAATTTCCATATAACCTTCAAACGGCACGTGCACAACCAAATTACATCCAAATCAGCTAAAAATTTGGTAGGACTATTAAAATAGCAAAAACAATTAAGGAAAGGGGAGCAAAATCTGACGATGGTAGTTTTTAAATGGTTTTTTAAGAATTTGGAATTTAGCAAGAAAAATCGTGCTAAAGGGATGGATATGAATATAATGAAAATAACACTTTCATTCATCTATAAGAAGAAAAAACTAGATGAACAATGATCAGAAGCGTGGAGATTGTATTTAGTAGTCATATCTCGCGAACTGACGTATTTTTTTTATGATCAGTTTTCTGCAACCGATTTTTTCGTATCTTCTGCTTATATAAAACAAAGTTGGAATTTGTACGACCGCGCATCACTCAAGAAAAGACAACCCAATTTTTGCTAATTTATATCTATTTTCTTCGTTTATTTACGAGGCAAAATGTTAAGATGAAATGGAATACTTTAAAGATCAATGCCCAATCTTTTCGTTGAAATGGTTTTTCGTACAATTTTGCATGATTTTTTTCAATTTTGATCATCTTCTTCTTCTTCTTCTATATATATAAAACAAAGTTGGCATTTGTACGACCGCGCATCACTCTGATTTATATCCCTTTTCTTCTTCTCTTTACGAGGAAAAATGTTAAGATGAAATGGAATACTTTAAAGATTAATGCCCAATCTTATCGTTGAAATGGGTTTTCGTACAATTTTTCATGATTTTTTTTTCAATTTTGATCATCTTCTTCTCTATATATATATATATATATATATATATATATATATATATATATATATATATATAAAACAAAGTTGGCATTTGTACGACCGCGCATCACTCAAGAAAAAACAACCCAATTTTGGCTAATTTATATCCCATTTCTTCTTCTATTTACGAGGAAAAATGTTAAGATGAAATGGAATACTTTAAATATCAATGCCCAATCTTTCCGTTGAAATGGTTTTTCGTACAATTTTGCATGATTTTTTTTCAATTTTAATCATCTATATATTTAAAACATAGTTGGCATTTGCACGACCGCGCATGGCTCAAGAATAGACAGCTTATTTTTTGCTAATTTATATCCCTTTCTTTTTGAAAAAAAATGACAATCGAAATAAAATCTCTCCGATGAAATGGTTTGTCGTGCATTTTGTATGATAATTTCAAATCATGTCATCTATGTTGACATTATCATCAGATAACGGAAAGATCGATTTTTGTTAAATTTGGTTTGGCTACTAAATTAATTCGAAAAGTGTCATGATAAAATAATGTCAAAAAAAGGAAAAATGTATTTTGAAAAACCGGTTTGATGTGACTTTGAAGTTAATGATGGGCTGAACAATAATCAAAAACAATTAACTTCTGTGGTCCTGGAAGCTTGTACATTTGTATATTCGATAATCGTACGAATACCAAGATGTATGTCATGTTTCTTGGAAATCCTTGAAAAATCTAGGAAAAGCAATATTTGTTCTAAAAATCAAGGAAATTTCCTCAAATTATGTGAGTATTCTGTTCGCAGGAACTTTTCGAGTCCTGATTATTTTTAGAATTGATTATATTGCAAGCCTAACTGTCCAATACTGAAAAGAATCCCATATCAACATGGACAGTTATGTTTTCATCTACGGTATAGGTAGAATGTACATACACACTTAACTCATTTCACCGTATTCGGTAAATTTTACCGAAATCTCAACAGCAGAACTGTTCGGTAATTTATTTTACAGATTGTTTGTAATGTTTTCCATTGCTCAACTGTCAAAATCACCGAAAATCAGTTAAATTATTTACCGAACAGTTCTGCTGTTGAGATTTCGGTAAAATTTTACCGAATTCGGCGATTTATTTTAAGTGTGTATATTTCTCAACACCACAACTGTTTCCCAAATCGGAGATAAGCTCGGTGGTCTTGCAATATGCTGAAGTTTGATACCCATATTGCTAACGTTTTTGACATTTTTTTATGCTTCCGGAAGTTCCCCCAGCCCCAAGGGTCTCGAAATGAACCTCTTGGTGACCAATATCCCCAGAATCATATCAGGATGTAATATAATCCCCTTTATCTTGCAAATTGGTGAAGTTTGATACCCATAGTTCCATGATTTGCGTTGCGTTGTAACGGAGTATTTCGTAGATTGCATACTGATAGCTGTCATGTATATTCTTCATCTTTCTTACCCCAACTGCTTATGGATTACTATTTGGGAATTAATAGCAACCCAATTGGAGGTCCAAAATGATAAAGCATGAAAGCTACCATTGCTGGCCATGCCCATCTTCTCCGTCACTAGGGAAGGGAAGGAAATGATGATATGACATCTACTTAAAGAGAGGCCAGCGACTCACCGACGCCCTCATAGATGTCAAGGAGTTGGATGGTTGGAAGGGAATATAGTTTAGGAGTATCATCATAAGCAAATGATATGATAAGATTGAATACACGTTGGGAATGACCATGCTAAGAAATTTATGTCACTCCATTGATGATTTTGCTGGGATGGGGCGAAGCTATTAAACTTGCCCTGGCTAATAAGCCTAGGTTTAAGCGCCATTGATCGCTCTCTGAAACGAGAAAGAAAGTTAAATACTTAAATCCCTTCCCCCTTTTTGTTTCTAATTGAAATTGTTAGGGAAATATTGATATCTGTATATGAAGTTGTGGTCAAATTTACTGCATCTACAAGAGAAACCATTGGAATAACACTGGATATGAAGATCACATCACAAGTCCCAAAATATATTCTGAAGCAGAACAGTGATTAAACCAAGCCAATACGACAAAAAAAATGATGAAATGCAGCAACTTTTTATCTTTTCTTCGCGCAGGCCGATACAGGAAGTATAGGTGTCCAACTACTCATCCAGCATTTACAATGACGTGGCCAGATTAGATCTCGACCGTTAAAGAGTGCCTTGATTCAATGTAAGACATAGTGAACAGTCCAAAATAAATATCCGTGGTAACGGATGGAAGTGATGCTACTCTCATTGTACAACAACAAATTTATTCGAATCGCTTATTGCCAATGTTAGGGTAAGGGAGGTTTATTCCTTTATTTATTTGTTAGGCACTCTGTGTTACTTAACCGCTACTGTGCCGACATCTACTGTGGTATTCTGCTCTGCAGAATCCACACAGAATCTATTTTTAGATTTCCATTACCATTATTGTTGTCGTTGCCAGTCCATCTCATCGTGAGTCCATTGTGTCCGTTTGTCCATGTCGTGTATTCAATGATCGTTGCATTGTTCTGTTGCCATTAATCCGGGTAACGTTGGAGGAATGCCTCCGAGAAGAACAAGTTGTCAGTCGTCATCAGGCAGCCGTGACGGTAAGGCGCGTACCCCAAACGCCACCGTATGGGCTGCGGATCTGGCGACTGACGAGGGTTTGGTGGAGGGGCTGGGAATCGAACCCATGACCATTCGCTTGTAAGGCGAACGTGTAGCCAACTACGCTACGGGACCCCCCAAGGGTAAGGGAGGTATTTTGGACCATTCTAGGAGATGGCCGAACAATTTTTCCAGTAAAAGTTAGATTTTGTAATAATGCTGGATAAATTTCCTATCCAATTAAAAAGTGGTGAATGTTAGATAGGAATTGTTGTTAAAAATGTTGTAAATCCCACCGAAAGAACCAAACTATCATAAATTCTGAAGATATGTTAGATTTAATTTTGGACCACCTGTTTATATTTTGGACCACCTATTGAACATATTTTAGACCACTCGAATAATTTTGTATTATTTGTAGTTATGTTAATATTAGATTAAATTAGTGATCTCCATTCCAGCATTTTCGGCGTTTTCATCCTTAAAGTCCTTGTTGAGCAATACATTTTTATAAGCACTCAAAAGCTTAAAACAATATCTAACATCTAAGGGTATTGAAACTAATATCAATTTCTGTACCACCCGACTCGGTATAGCATCATCAAAGCAAAAGAAACGTGCGGCCCATGGCCGTGATGTATGCACCTGATATGCACTCACTCCTACCCTATTTTTTAGTTAGCTTGCCAGAACTGTTCCATTTGCGTCATTGATAGTAGTGTGTTGCCCGGTTCTTTCTTGCTCCTTGCACATTATTTTTTCAAACGAAACATAATCGTAGAACGCGGAACTCTGTTGCATTGGCAAGCAGCATAGGCTAGGGCGTACATACATCAATGAACGGTAATTTATAAATGCGGTATGAACAGTAATTTACAAAACCATTCATACTAGAGAAACAACTGGTTGGTAAAATCAAAAGTTTAAGAGATCTAGTACTTAAATAGAAGATATGTCGAAAATAGGTTCAGTTCAATAAAAAATTAACCTATTTTGGCCTCAGAATACTGTTTTTAAACTTGAAATGTTTTGCTCGAGATATGAAACTGCTTCAATTAGGTTTTAATAAGACAACAATATCATTCTCATGTTTAAATCTATGCACAAATGAACTTATAGCTTTAGAAAGTTGATTTAAATTTAACAATGTCGTCTTGGTTTTGGTCTAATCCAGCCGGAATGGGTAAATGCGTGAAAATATTCTTAATAAATGCTATATTTCATAAGAAACAAAGGTAGGAGATACCTTATGGATAGTTTCTTTAAGCAAAAAAAAAAATTAAATATTGCATGTTTTATTTAGTATTGTGTGATATAAATGCAAAATTCAGTTAGGCAGTCCAAAATACAGCCGTTACCCTAATACCAGAACTGTAGCCCAAATCAGCATTTTCTGTTTGTCCTACCCACGACTCAGAACGTGACTATCTGCAATTTGTCTAATTTATATATCATTTAAAAGTATAAACCCCGGTTCAGAGAATCGGAAAATATTAAAGCGATATGTTTATTCCGTCAAAAGATATGGGCTTGCGAAGTGAAAAAAGCTGATAAAAATAAAAAAAATCTTTTCTAACTTTGATTTGGATGTTATGAAGCCAATTTTTCTCAAAGTTTTCTTGAAAACTGTAGTTTTATACCTCGTAATGATTAGAAAATAAACAACATTATTGCTAGAAATATGTTTTTTGCTATTTTATGTAAGCTGTAATGGATGGAGCATGGAAGTTGCTTGCCAACGTGAAAAGTGACTTAACAGCCATTTTACAACATGCATGTTTTTCATTTTCTGTACTCGATGAGAGCGTTAACACCATTTTTGGAAAATGGCGTATACGTCACTTTTTCAGATTACGGCAGTATAGTAGAAGATGGAAACGGTATGGACTTCATTTCCAGTTGTAGTGATTGCTAGAACATGATAAGTAGTCTATGGAAAGATACAAAGTAGGAGAATGGAACGAGGCTGGAATTGAAGCCACGACCTCCTAGGGGCCATCCAGAAACCACGTGGTCATATTTTTGAAGATTTTCAACCCCCCCTCCCCCCATGTGGCTTATCGTGGTCATTTGGCAGACCCCCCCCCCTCCCCCCCCCTTTGACCACGTGGTTTTTTTTCAAGTACAAAAAGTAAAAAAAAAACTTAAGTAACTAAAACATATGGTTAATCTGATAAATTTTGAAGATGGACAATTTCAATTGATTAAAAATTAAACTAAACCCAGCATGGAAATTATAAATTTTCATAAAGTCGAAAATTTTGATTGTGTTATCATATTGTAATGTGTATCAGGTATTAGGATATCTACAACTCGCACACCTTCAATGCATCAGGAGGATACAAAAAAATGTGGACTCGCGAATATCTTACAAAAATTTCGAGAAAAATTTATAATGGTTTAGAAATTTTCCAAAATATCCGTATATTTTTAATTTTTTTTAAATTGTTTTATTAGTGTTTTTTTTTAAATAATTATAAAGTTCATCACTGAATATCCCTATAGATTCCTTAGAGTATTTGGGACCTTCCATAGCTCTGGAGCTACAGGAAATTCTTAAGATATTAACCTCAGCGAAGCATCTGAACTGAACTCCTACAACGAAAAGTTTATCAGAGAATCACGAGAATCACATAGTTAATATGTAATCTTAGAGATGCAAATAAAACCTCCTACTGTTGTTTCTTTTGAGTAGCATTCCTGTAGAAATTTCAGTATTGTTTTCAGAATCATCAATATTAGAAATAAATAATTATAAAATTATTTTTTTTAAATTGTTTATTGCTAATATTGATTTATTCATGAAAATTTTGTATTTTTTCGTTGAACATTTTGATTTGTTTATGGAAAATTCTTATTTCATAATTGCAATTTTTGCTTCTACAAGTGCTAATTTATTATTGTTGTGTGTATTATTGTTCTTTCTTGGCAATTTCCTATTTTATTATGAAAATTTTCTATTTTTTTCTCTACTAAAGAGATTTTCAATCCAAAGCTGGCTCATCTCTCAAAATATCTAATTCTTCATTGAAATTTTATTCTGATGTCGACTCGTGGAAGCCAATGATGCCATATTAAAAATATTTTCTCGGTAACTCTGATGGTTCTTTGGAATAATTTTCCAAGGAACTTCTATTCCACATCTCGAATATGCTTCAGTCAATGGTCCTTTTATAAGCGACTCATAGAGGAATGAATGTATTATAGACCAATTATTATTTTGGAGTTCGGATCATTCGATTTACCCAATTAACCAACTTATGAATGATGTATGATATAATATTCCAGTAGGTCCATTGGGTTGATATGACTTCAATTATTATTTATACAAGCTACTACAGACTTTTTAGGTTATACAAAACGTCCTGGAAGTCGTGATGTTTGAACTACTCAAGTCCGTGAATCCAGTGCTTCTAAGGCCCTACAAAAACAGTTTGCGAGCAAACCTCATAGTCATTGTGCAACTTGCTGTTGACTCAAGATAATTTTGGGTACCTTGTCTCTTGGATCTCATGTTAATGGAAATTAGGATCATATGCTTATTTCATCGGATTGGGTATATACAGATGATGAAGACTTTGCAAATGTCTTGATTGATCTGGTAGATTCGGGGGCTGAACTTGAGAGCATTTTGAAGTACCTTGAGCATCTCGTATTCCTGAATATTAATCACTGGCTTAACGTTCAGGACGACCCATCTTATCTGACCACCCATCTGTTTAGAATGATTCAAACATTTAAACTTTATTTACACGCTCATAGAATCGAAATCTTCCCAAGGTTTCGGATATTTGAGTTTTCATAGTCAGTCAAATTTGAGCTCCCATATTTTTTCTGTAAAGTCAATATCTAGATGAACAATTTTACTGAAGAAAATGGTGGCCTAGCTCTCTTTTGTGATTTTATAGACAATCTAAAACAATCATTCCTGAAAGGGTTGAGATTTGTTTTGGAATTCAATTTCAATCGTTATTATAACACTATTTCTTAACCTAGGAATTAGAGAGTTTTTTTCTGGAACACTGCCACTTTTTTGTCATATCGCAGGAATCTCCTTAGTTCTAAGACCCTTTTATGAATTTAAAAAGCATTTTATTTGGAATTTCATGTTGATTTTTTAAATGTAAGCTTCTCTATGTCACAACCTTTTTCATGCGCACTAGAATTTTGTACAATCAGAACATTTAGGTGCATTATTAATTTTTTCGTCCAATTATGATAATTATTCAATATCATAAAAACTAGGCTTCTTAAGCCTAAATTATTGCCTACATTTATTGCTTGGATTAATTTTAAATTTCAAGATCTTCTTAATTTTCAAGAATAATTATTCTGGAGTTGCAAAGGAAATCCCTTCGGAATATTGATAAGAAATTTTCCGGAGTCTCCCCGGAAAATCTTTAGAATTTCAACGACATTTTTTCCGAAATTCTGTGGAAGAGTTCCGAAAAATGTTCGGTAGAAATTTTGAAGAACTAGAAGAATCCGTAGAAGGATCCTAAATGCATATTTACGATGAAAATTCCAATAAACATCAAATTCCGAAGAATTTCCAGTATAAAATAGAAAAAAAATCCAGCTTACTTTTTTACAGAATTTCTAAAGATTTTTTTAAAATCCTGTGCAACTTTAATGAATCTTCAAAAGAAATTTCCAATGGATTTTTTTTCGTTTTCCAAAAGAAGTTCTTAGAAAGCAGTTTTTTTAATTTCCAAAAGAAATTATTCGGAATATGACAAAATATTTCCGATGTAAATTCTCAAGATTTTCCAGTAGAAAATCGAAAAAAGTTCATCTGAAACACTGATGTTTTTACAAGTGGAAATATCGAAAAAAAATTGTACTTTTGTAGTACTTGTAAAGGTTGTACTTTTGAAGCATTTCCAGTAGGAATTCCTTAAAAAATTAAATCAAAATTTTGAAGATTTTCTGAAGTGAAAATTCCTTGAACCTTCTAAATCATTTCCTGTGCATCTTTGCATGGTAAGGATTTAAAGCAATGTTTAGCTGAACCTACAAAGAAATCAAAATGACATCCCGAAGAAGAATGAATTCCCGATGAAATTTTGAAATGATTTCTGGTTCAAATTCATAAAACATGAACCTTGAGAATTCGAAAGATTTATTCTTTGAAAATCCAAAGAATTTTTTGAAGATAATCCATAGACTCTTCCGTGGAAATTCTAAATAATGCCTCGAATAAAAAAATACTTGGAAAATTTAAAAAAATGTGATAGAACTCACAAAGAGCGTAAAAAAGTATTCCGAAAATTTTTCATTTCAAAATTCCAAAATTGAAAAAAAAATCAACGGAAATATCAAAGTATTTCATGTGGCATTGGCTCCATATTCCAACTGGAAGTTGGTCTGCTTTTTTGTAAATGAAGAAGAATTTCTGGTGAAGATTCGGAAGAACTTGTCGAAGAAATTCATTAGAATGTTTTTCCACCGAAAATTATATGTATTTCCCAGAGGACTGTTTTTAATTTTCATACAGACTTCACATGGAATTTTTTTCGGAGTTTTAAGGAATTTTTTTCGGAGTTAACACTGGAGATGTTTTGTTTTTTTTTCATTATCAATTTGTAGCAAAATTTCCAAGCAAAATTTTTCAGAGAGAATTGTTCAAAAAAAATTCTGAATGCCAGCACTTTATCAGGATTCAGTAATGTCAAAGTTTTTACAGGAAATATTTTTTACTTGATTTTTCCTGAATATCCACAAGAAATTCTTTTGAATTTTTCTTCTTAAGATTTTTTCTTGGATTATTGTAAAAACATGAACATTTTTCAAAATTGTAGCTGCAGTCCACTGATGAAAAAGTGTCGGCGGCGTGATGCCAAAACCATCTGCGGCGGATTTTTTAAAAATATTTTCCATTTTCCTATCCAATTTTTTTTTGTGGGAATTGAGACTGAATTGCAACCTGTTTTTTCGTTTATTTATGTATGGATATAGGATCTTAGACTAAGATGGTTAAATAATGCAGATATGCATCGGCGTTGCGACCGACGCTGCGTTATCGATTTTTCTCGATGCACGCCTACGTCTTTTTAACGCTGAGTTGAAAAGACGCTACGTGGGCATCGGCCCTTAGATGCGCTTTGCGTTTAATGATTTAATCAATAAATTTTAATGTTTGTATTTTTTACACCGCTATTGTTATTCACCAAAAATTTTTCGTATAAAAAAAACCACGTGGTTTGAGAGCAACACCCCCCCTCCCCCCATGTGGCTTATCGTGGTCATTTTCCAAACCCCCCCTCCCCCCATATATGACCACGTGGTTTCTGGACGGCCCCCTAGGTATGAAGCAGAAGCGGTCGCCGTCATATGACACCCAAGTCCGTTATTGCTTTTTTATGCTTGCTTCTTCTTCTTCTTCTTATTGGCATTACACCTCCACTGGGAAATTGCCGCCTCGCAGCTTAGTGTTCATTTAGCACTTCCACAGTTATTAACCGCGAGGTTTCTAAGCCAAGATACTATTTTATTCCACCAGTCTAGCGTACTGTAGGGTCATGGGTTCGAGTCCCATCGAAGGGAAAGTGGTTACCTCCAATACATTTTCCAAATCAATATCTTTCACATAACGTACATATTCACATATGAGTTTTCACAACATTGTAAATCCATAATGCTTGTTAAATGAGTGCTAAAAACAGAACGAATGGGTTAGGTAGAAATAGTAGTTTGTGCAACTAGCTGCAAAAAGATGATATTTTCAGCACGAGTTGTACGAGGCTTGCCAAGTTGGATAAATACTACAAGTGCTGAAAAATCGAGTTTTGCAACGAGTTACACACGCTATTTTTTGCAATGACGAAAAATGGGCTTTAATATGATAAATCTACACCAAAATTGTACAATCAAATTTACTCCACATGATCATTCATGCCAATAAATTATGTTACGGCAGAGAACAATAAGATTCCATCTTATCGTGCCAAATTGCATAGCTTGAAAAGCTATGAAGCGATGGATGCAATTGCCTTTGGAAAATTGTGATGTTATGTCCAACAAACCATTTCATTTATTACGAGACGCTTAGAGTACACTATTTAAACACTCACCCAAACTAATTCAGCTAAATGTAGTCATGTAACTACTGTCCCAATGTAGGTTTTTCATTATAGCACCCAAATGAGTGCTATAATGAATATTATGTAACCCATTTGAGTTGCATAATGGTCATTAAAGCACCCATTCTGTTGGTATAGAAAAGTAGGCCGTTTTATCACTCAAATGACAACTGTAAACCAGGTATTATAATCAGGAATTGCAAAAAAATTATTAAAAATGTCAAGTAATAGCTGAAAAACATGTTGTGCAAAATTCTCAAAACATTGTGGAGGAAAAAATCATACAGCATGACAAATATTCGCAACATTCTCGAAAACTCTTCTAGGCCATATGCAACCACAAAACAGTAGATTACTTGAAAAAAATTGGAATTATTCAATAAACAAAGTGTATTTATAATTATCGGAACGGTTCTTATTCCTTCATAAATTTCTTCTAGGATTCCTGACACTCGCAGACAGAGCATAGCTGTGTGTTTAACACAAGCCCTTTTATAATAAGTAATACGGAGTCCTTTCGGACACTTAGTATGGTAGTTTTCAACGAGAATAATGCACGAATCTTGTATATTCATCTTTTTCACTAAGCTTTAAGTCGTATTACGCCAGAATTCTATCTTATATTTTAAGTATTGGACCATTCGTTTATGATTGCTTAGAATTCCTTCAGAAATGCTAAGAACTTCTCCAGGAGGTTTCTTGAAGGAATCTCTTGCACACTTAATTTTTTTTACCGGGATCTCAGCAAAATGTTGAACTTTCACCGAGAATCGCACAGCCGTGCCCCAGCAAACATGTTTTTTACCGAGTGTTGGGACAACACTGGTCCGCGTCATGTCGCATCCATTGTGGAGCGAACTTAAACAAGCAGTAGATTGATACTCGAAGAAGTAGGAAAAGAGGAAAGGGAAATAGTGTCATCCGGGAGAACATAAACAAACAAAAATTGGATTCAATACAGGTTTGCAAGTTTGGAAAAGAAAAATAGTGCTTTAGTTACGAGGTGAAGATTAATATCTATACAATAGGTTGTTTTTGTTTCGATTATTGTGTTACCAAATCTGGTCGGGTGATAACAAAACATTCAACGTAAGTAAGATATAGAAGCGAAAAGAAACGAGAGTTAAAATTTGTTTCTTTCATTCGAATACTAGTGCTGTGGTACAGGGGTGACCAAACGTTATTCGGCGACTCACAGCATATAATTGAAGGCTGAGTAGAAATTTCTGCAGGAAATAGAATAGACAGTAGCTCATAATCGTAGGAAGGAAGGGTAGCCAAGGAAAAGAAGGCAAACTAAAATCGTAAGTCCATAATCGAAAGACATATAGAAAAAAGTTTGTATACAATAATATGAATAAATTTTATCATAATTGCAGCTTTGATCTGCCGTTAATAAAGGCCGATTTTCAAAGACAGTTTGTATCGATTTAATCTCAACAAAATCAAAGGATTTTAAATCGGATTACTTCAACATGGCGTCTTCTCCTAACAAGATAGAGCAATGTTTATTCTGCTCAATGACAGAATCGACGTCAGACGATGTGGATTGGGTCCAATGTGGGAAATGCAAGCAGTGGGCTCATTTCTCCTGCGCTGGCGTAGACCAGGAGGTGGTGAAAGCCGATTGGCGGTGTCAAGTGTGTGTTTCCGCTAGTGCTCATCAATTGAAGGTTCCGGACACGAGAAGTAAGACGCGAGGTGGCAAGAAGACCGGCCAAAAGGGCGATGGAGGGTCCGATCAGGGAGTTGGTTCAGATGCAGATCCGACTGAGAAGCAGTTAGAAGAGGAACAACTCGCCAAGGAGAAGGCCTTTACAAATCGGATGGAGGCGCGGAAAAAGCTACTCGTTAGACAGAAAGTGTGGATGGAAGCACAGATGAAGCAAGAACGGGAGATGCAGGAATTAGAACTCCAGGCTCAGCGCGAGATGGAGGAAAGGCAGCTAGAGCACGAGCAGAAGATGCTAGATGCTCAGCTTGCCGCGGAGCAGAAGTTTGTCGAGAAGCGGGAGACGATCCGGAACCAGTTCGAGAGAAGCATTAATAGGGTCAAAGCTTTGAAGGATCAAGAAAGTGTTGTCACCCGGTCGAGAGAAGACAATCGCAAGCGGAAAGTGAATAAGTGGCTTGAAGACCACACCAAAAGAGCAGTCGAGCAGCTGTCGACCGTCGACTATCGAGGAGCGTATCCGAAAGGAACAGATCCTTTGGAAATGAGTGCGGGTTTTAGCAAAGTTGGTGTAAAGCCAAAGCCTGCGAAAAATGTGCCGATACCTTTGGAGAGTGAAGACGAATCGGACGATGAAAGTGAAACAGACGAAGAACCGGAGGACCAGGTGAAACGCAACCGGAGCCGGCATAGCAGCAAAGCTTCTGATGGGTCGGGGCGAGTAGGCCGAATAACGCGAAATCAGCTAGCCGCTCGGAACGCACTGTCACAGCGCCTTCCAACATTTCGCGGTGAACCAGAAGTCTGGCCGTTGTTTATTAGCATCTTCGAGTACACTACAGTTGCAACAGACATTGTCGCTGACGTGTCCGAAGTTGCGGATTTTTCTTTACTTTCGATAAACGAGAGATCGCGTGCTGGAAGAGAAAAACCCAGAAAGGAATTTTTGCATGTACATGATTCAGCTCACGAGCAAAGTGAAGACTCATGTGGTGAAGACCCAAGTGGTGGAGAAGTCGTCCGGTCATGCTGGATTTGCAGAAGTTCAGATCATCTGATCCGAGCTTGCTCAAAATTCAAAGACATGAACATTGTAGAGCGGTTAAGAGCGGTCAGAAGGCAGCAGCTCTGCGAAGTCTGCCTGAATAAACATGGTGGTGGACGCTGCTATTCGATGATCCGGTGTATGGTGCAGAGATGTAATGGAAACCACCATCCTCTCTTGCATCGAGTAGAAGAATCGGTACAGTTACAAAGGGCCAAATCGAACTGTTCAGTCATATTTCGAATGATGCCTGTGACGCTTCATTGTGGTAAACGACAGCTAGATACGATCGCCTTCTTGGATGAAGGGTCATCCGCTACTCTAGTGGACGAGACGGTGGCTGAACGACTGAAAACCGAAGGAACTCCTGAGCCGTTAATTGTCACGTGGACAGGAAACATAAAACGACTTGAGAACCAGTCCAGAAGCGTAAAATTAAAGATTTCGGCAAAGGGATCCAAAGAAAAATTTGATTTGGCGAATACACGAACAGTGTCTGAGCTGCAGTTGCCAAAACAAAATGTTCGATACGAAGATACGGTAAAGCGATACACGCATCTCGCTGGTGTGCCGGTTGAGAATTGTTCATCAGAGCTACCAATGATTCTTCTAGGATTGGACAATCTTCATCTATTTGCGCCGTTGGAATCACGTATTGGGAAACAAAATGAACCAATTGCTGTTCGTTCGAAGATAGGTTGGACAATTTACGGTCCCGAGAAACGTGTGTCTAGTGCACAGGCTTACGTAAACCTACATTCTATCAACTCGTCGAGAAAACTGAAGCTTGCTGAATTATCAGAACAAAAGGTTCGTGAGAATTGTGAAATTGTTGAACTAATCGATATTCGTACTAGAGCTGAATTACGGCGGAACATAAACCCATTGCTAGATAAGAATATTGTTCAAAATATGAAAGCAATTAATGGTGGCCAGACGTGGAAAAATGGGAGTATCAGAACGCAAGTAGCGGAACTTCCTCAGTTGGGCACAATGGAAAGTAACCCTGAGCCGGGACCGGGCAGAGTTACGGGTCGGGGAATGTTGGGACAACACTGGTCCGCGTCATGTCGCATCCATTGTGGAGCGAACTTAAACAAGCAGTAGATTGATACTCGAAGAAGTAGGAAAAGAGGAAAGGGAAATAGTGTCATCCGGGAGAACATAAACAAACAAAAATTGGATTCAATACAGGTTTGCAAGTTTGGAAAAGAAAAATAGTGCTTTAGTTACGAGGTGAAGATTAATATCTATACAATAGGTTGTTTTTGTTTCGATTATTGTGTTACCAAATCTGGTCGGGTGATAACAAAACATTCAACGTAAGTAAGATATAGAAGCGAAAAGAAACGAGAGTTAAAATTTGTTTCTTTCATTCGAATACTAGTGCTGTGGTACAGGGGTGACCAAACGTTATTCGGCGACTCACAGCATATAATTGAAGGCTGAGTAGAAATTTCTGCAGGAAATAGAATAGACAGTAGCTCATAATCGTAGGAAGGAAGGGTAGCCAAGGAAAAGAAGGCAAACTAAAATCGTAAGTCCATAATCGAAAGACATATAGAAAATAGTTTGTATACAATAATATGAATAAATTTTATCATAATTGCAGCTTTGATCTGCCGTTAATAAAGGCCGATTTTCAAAGACAGTTTGTATCGATTTAATCTCAACACCGAGATTTCTGTCAAAATTGCTGATAATCAGCAGATAATTTGCCGAAAATCAGCTAACAAACGCTATTTTTGCCGGAATATCAGTTATTTATTTTGCTGGCGCACGGCTGTGCGGATTTTTGCCGAGCTGCAGAAAAAAACTGAGTGTGTGATGAATTTCAGAAGGTATTCCCGGTAGAATTGAGCCAGTCCAGCAAGAATTTGTAAAAAAAAATCGAGAGAAAAAAACAAAAAAAAAATCTTTTGAAAATTATCCTACTAATTCCTTAGAAAATTCGTCTAGAAAAATCAGAAATTCCTCCAGGAATTCCTTAAAAATTATTCAAATGTAGCACTTTAATTGCCGGACTCTGTAAAGGTTTTTGATTTGAGGATATTTCAACTAGAGTATGAGTTGGCAAGGGGTACCTCAAGCAATGCCAAAGCCTGAAGGGGTACCACACTACAACAAAGTTGAGAACCGCTGCATTAGATGATCTAAAAATTGAGAAAATGTATTGCAATTCTTTTATTAAATTTACATCCTGGCGCGCCAGTTACGCACCGGCTCCCGTGCGCCGAGTTGTGCGCCATGCAAAAAATAAATTAAGCAATGTCAAATAGATGTGATTTTTTGCGCGGTTTTTCACATTCGCTTTTAAGGTATGCAACATATTATTGTCACTTGATGAATAGTTATTCTTTGGTGGAATTAATGGGATCTTTTAATTTTTTTTTTGCATGTATTGCTACTGCGTTGGAATAACTATATTGTAGTAATAAATCCCAGTAGATTTTGGCTCACTGAATCAGAATTTCAGATTTGCTCTAACACGTCGAGATTTTGAGATATAACTAAATAAATGTCGTAAAATCAATGATTTTGAGCATTTTGGAACAGCCATCGTTAACCCTATAAAAAGAATTACTAGTCAATCAAGGTCCAAAATGGATCAAAAACTTCTAATCTTTCGAAATTTGGTGCATTTTGAGCAAGTCAAACATAATAAGCGTGATTTATCTACAATTTTAGTAAGTGAAAGTTATTTAAAAATATGTTTTATGCAAGCCACCTTCGAAGACTTGTATGCAAGCCTGGCTATTTTCTATGCACGGTTTTGAGAGGCAAGTAACAGGAATTCAATATAATAGTTTGTCCAAGCAAAAAATAATATGTTATCATTGAAGTAAGTTCTATTGAATGTAAATATGATATTGTATTTCCTCTGACGCAATAATCAATAATTTCTCAAGTTTTATAGTGTATTTACTGTCAATTGAAGCTCCTTTATTATGTTCATTCGAATAAAGCAAGTACGAGAACTGTACGCAGTTCTATATATTTTGATTATTCCTGATATTTATGATCATCCCAATATTTCTATGATAGAAATTTGGGCGGAAAACTATCAATTATCAAAATCAATCAACGAATCGATAAGTTGCATTCAGAGCCGTAGCGTGGACTCCCGGCGCCCTTGGCGAAATCTTTTTGGGTGCCCCTCTCGTATTAAGGAAAAATGTGCAATATTTCACAATCCAATAACATTTTGAATCTCACCTTAAAGTTATGTAAATTTTTATTAACGAGATTTTCTTCACTATGTTGGCTCATCTTGTAGAACAGTAAGATTAAAAAGTTTAGTGGATTGAAGGTGCTTCATATAACAAGCAATATATTAGGCGGTATGTCCCTGGAAAGTTTTTAAATTTTGTGACCTTTTACACTAATTTGCAAAATATGGTAAGAACTTGGTAGAGTCGTGGACAATTCTGGATCCTCGTATGAAATCTGTTGGAACATCCAGGCTGAAAGATCATTAAAATTGCTCAAAGTTATTTACTTACAGCTCATAGTGTCCTAACGGCTGTTTCTTGCTCTTAAGAGCTGAGCAGAATGGGTACGTTTGCGTGCGTTTTGACAGTTTTCCCATGGCAAAACTGTCAAAACGCACGCAAACGTATCCATTGTGTTTGGCCCATTAGTGGAAGGAACTGACGTACTTGCAAATACATAGCAGATAAAAGAGATTTGAAAATCATGACAAATCATATACTAATGTCCAATGGTTGGAACAAGAAAATCCGCCAATTCTGCACTCTGATATTTCTCTAATTTAACAAAACAGCATGAATGAGAAAATTTACGATGAAGTTACACAATGTGTAAATTTCAACTTACTTTCAGAGTGCTGGTATATATTTTATTTGTCAAAGTGGCTTGAATGCTCTGGTACGCGATCTAGTAGAGGATTTGAATTTGTTCAAATTGCAATCCGATCTGTTTCCTTGTTGATTAAAAGTAAGGAACTATCTGGATCATCATGTTCGCACTATATTCTAGCACAATTGCAACATGATAACAGATTACGTGTGGTTATTGGTTGGTTATTGGTTGATCGATCGAAAAAAAAAACAACTAGAAATCGAGCAGAATAACATTTCAAGAGGAGGAGAAATGTTGAGCATGAAATGAAAAAAATGGTATTTTATTAAAAGTAGAGTAAAACATATATTTACAATCTTACTAGTATCTCTATACTTCATTCAACATTTTCATATCCCAGTTCCTCTGGCCGCATGTTGTTGAATTTTTGGTGGCTTCGAACTGGGGGTGAGGCGTTTGCATGCAAGTTTTTGAAACGGACTTGCATGGAATTTAAAAAAATTAAATTCACTGAACTTAAATTCAAGGAAAACCGAATAGAAAACAATTGCAACGTGCAAATCTGATGGATTTTCAATAGATCAGATGTGCTTATACCGTTTCGGGTATTGATTTACCTAAAATTATGTTTATATACTATATGAAAGTCTTTCGAAAAATGCCAATTTCTTCACATTAGCGGTATTAGTTTAGCTATATCTCAAAATTTGGACGTGTTAGAGCATATCTGAGGACATAGTCGGACTCAGCGAGCCAAAATCTACTGAAGACACATCAATTGGTTCTGAGAACCCGCAAAAGGTTAAATTTTGTTCCTCTGTGATAATCGGGTGTAACATGTGAGGCAATATTTTGCATTTCCGTAATCAAGGTACCATAATATGGCAAATACCTTAGCGGTGCACAATCGAGTGAAACAGAGGTGAAATAGCAAAATCTAATAAAATCTTGAGAAGCATAATAATTTACATAAATATTTCTATCAACTTACTCGTGTGTTTGTCAACGGTTATTTTGAATCAATCTGAATGAATTTGTGCCTTTTGATGTTTGTCAAATTTAGCATTCATTCCGCAGCATATACTTGTATGCGGCCATTCACTCGGTGCATGTATGTACATTGCAAAGAGATAGTGGCTATGCTCTTCTACGGAAGGTCTGGATCAATGTATTGCTGGCTTGTTTTAGTCGTCACAATTTAATACAAAATTTGCAAACAACATCAAAGGACGCGAAAGAAACACCACTTGATAGCATATGTTACACACACTGCAGTGCGCTTGAGACATACCTGTCTTTCTTATGTTCATCGGACTGAGAGCATAAGTAGCTACACAGCATGTGCTTGGTCCCTGCGTTTGAGAGGGTAGTGTGCTGTGCTGGTTGATGGTGTAGGTTGATTGGTTGATACAGCTGAGAAACCTTTCGCCAAAGTTTAGTTTTTGCCTGTTTAGATAAATACATCACATATCCGAAAAGTTCTGGCGTAGGCATCTTGGTCCGTATTCCTTCGAAAGAACCAGTGTACTAATAGCATTCAACTGGCCGGATACCATATGTTTATGCTGAATTTGTAGCCAGTTCCATTCATCACTGCAGACAGGGTCTGCTTTTCGGTGCTTAGTTCATATCAAATACCACAGCTCGCGATGAAAGATAATAAATCAATAAGCATGCCACGTAATGTTCCCGAATGAAGGATATTGTGATTTGACGTAAATTTACCAATCCACAAAAATCGGGAAGAAAATAATCAGAACTCCAGGAAACGAACGCCTACATACTGTTATAGAGGATAAGGATTCTAAGTGAAAATTTGCTGCAAGTGCAGGTAGGTTTCTACCCTCATGAGTGCTTCAATACGTCGTGTGTTATGACGTGGGGTGAAGCGAAGCTCACGCGAGACAAGATTGATGGATTTTTATATCGGGGGTGACTAAATTGCTTAGTTGGAACCGAAACACTTTTGCTATTGATTTTATTTCAATATCTGTACCTTAAACGCTCGAAATGAGTGTCACACTGTCTCCATGTTAAGTACCGACGATGGCAACAGTTTAGAACACGCGTGGGAATATTCATCGCATTAAAAAGTTTATTTGCTTTTAATGACGGATGAAAACCGGTTCCATAACCGGCATTATACATACCTACTAAGATGTTATCCATGTTCAATTGTCATGCAGGTGAAATGCACATACCGGCTCACATTCCACTTGTAACACCCTGTATGCATAATGTACATAGCTTATTATGCATAATTTAATGCAGATGTTCTATTTGCCATAAGCTTTAATTATTTTATCCTGATATCAACAATGGGAAATGTAATCACTATTACATATGTATGTTATGCAGCTTGAATTAATTTTCAAATTTGATTCACTTATCAGAATTCTATAACAATGATAACATGATAACACCAACTACTGCACAATGTGGTAAAAATTATATCTGACTTTTTCATTTCATTGGAAACTAAAGTCTCGCTAATAAAGACAAAAAAAATCATTGGAAAATATAATCAAATGTATTTCTGGAAAAACGAAATTAATTCACCATGTGGTTGAATAATAATTTAATAAATTTATTTTTGTAAAACCGTAGATTTCAAACATTGGGCAATGTGAGAAGAATATGTATCATGCCAAATTCAGGCAGAGCTAGCATAGCGTGTACGACAGGGCATTCTACTATCTTACTTTCAGTTTATCTTACAATGCTTTCATCGATGCAAAAGTTTTTAATCCACTTTGATGTTACACAAAATGATGACTGAGAAAGATTTCATCAACCTCGACTTGTCGAGTCGAGTCGAGTCAAGTACAAGACACTGAAGACGACCTTACAGTTGCGGTCGAAAATACGTATCTACAAAGATAACAAAACTTAGTGGAATTAAATGGAAAGTACTAAACTCGTCTTAGACGGTTGAATACATTCCACTTAAAAGAGCTTAACATTTTTTTTTTCTGAGAGATTTCATTCAATTTTAAATTTTCGTTCAAATTTTCAAAAAAACAAAGAGACTTCCATTTTTGATTAAATAATCTTAACTATTACCTATATCGTTCACCCCCCAAATTACAATATATATATTTTTCAGGCCAAATCTACACACAATCAGCAGCAGATAAATTTAAAAGCATAATAAAGGATAAGATGTCCTTGCCGTGTCGCTTGGTATCCCTATTGCTAGGAATAGTTTTAATTATTCAATCGATCACGCTAACCGTTCAACAAAACGTAATCTACGCTATCAATGCCGGTGGCGATTCACATGTGGACTCCCATGGCATTAAGTACGCCCGAGATCCACTGATGGGGAAAACGGGGACGGAATCCGATTACGGCAAGCAGTTGCTCATGATAAATCGCGCCAAGCCCAACGATGAACTGTTGTATCAAACGGAACGCTACCATCATGATACCTTTGGTTACGACCTGCCTCTTGCCGGGGATGGAGAGTATGTACTGATTCTGAAATTCTGTGAAGTATACTTCAATGCTCCAAACATGAAGGTGTTTGACGTGCTGCTCAACAATCGTCACATGGTCGTAACGGATTTGGATATATTCTCACTGGTCGGCAAAGGTACAGCCCACGATGAGTACGTTTATTTCACCGTTTCCCGAGGAAGACTATACTTCAAAGAAGAAGATTCAGAAATTCGGGGTGGCAAAGTGAAACTGGAGTTCCTCAAGGGCTACAAGGACAACCCGAAGATCAACGCCATTGTCCTTATCAAGGGGTACGATGAAGCGAGCTTACCTCGCTTGACGCCGTTAGTTAGCGAGCAGCCACCGCAAGAAATACTTGGGGATACCATCCTGAACGAAGCGGCCCCGACAGGTGATGGGGACGTGCAGACAGATGCTAAAGCAAAGCATCGGAAGACCAGTGGCCCAAAACAGCCAAATCCTTACTCATTGGACGAGTCGTCTATGATGTTGCCGGTATTCATAGCGATTGGTGCTTTTATTCCATTACTGTTCTGTTTGTGTCGACTGTGATTTTGTTGCAAGCAAGCTCATCTTTGTTTCATAAGTAGACATTTAGGTACTCGCGGATCTCGGGTTAAGCAAGAAGTATGTTTGTTAAAATATTTTTAATTAGCGGGCACAAGTTTTAATGTCTCAGGTTTTAATAGCCAGACCAGGAGGCGTATGGATTACGGCTTTCTACATAAGGCTGGAATGAAAAAGGCCAAATGCTTGCAAGGTTGAAACAAGGAAAAAACAAGCCAGAAGAAGAGGGAAACAAATCGTGTGAGACTCAGGCAATTGTTGAACTGTCTGATTACAGTTTTCTTTAAAATATTGTTCACTTTTCTTGTATGGAATTAGATGCTCCGCGTTTGTTTTTACCAATTTGTGGTTATACGTACATACGTCGATTTGAAACTAATAATCTTCTTATGTAGCCCACAGATAGAATAAAATCTTTAAAACAAATATATTTTTTGATTGTGGCCGTAGCCGTAGATTTCAGCCTTTTGTAGAATACCCGATTAAGCTGTATTAGCTCTCAAAAGTAGGAGCAGTGGATCGTGAAACAATAAATTGTGCTTATTCTACGTCTCGGGTGACTCAAGAATTATCTATTTCGACTATTCTTACGTGAAACTGTTCAACTATGCGAGGTATCGACAATTCTCACTCAATTCGAAACGTCTCACCTCATGCTAAACGTAGAATAAGCACCAACATAATATTTAATAGAAATGTTTTAACGCGGTTTCGAGGCTATGAAGTTGCACGAAGGATAAAAGTCCACATCTTGAAATAGCACCGAACTACATGTGTGTTTATTCCAATGTTATATAATCAATTGTACATAACTGTAAACGAAATACTAATGGTATGTTTCGACATTATGTTAAAATAAAATTGAATCGGCTCAATATCAATGGCACTAGTTTACAAAATGTAAATTCGAGAACTACAGTTGTTAACCCATAAATTAATTACATAACAAATGGAAATTTCTAATCTTGATAATTTTTTACATGCAACCTCAAAAAAATGTAAATGGAACGTCACACCTCTAAAAGCGTGGTGTTGTTCATGGAAATTCCCTAAAGATACCAAAGTTAGTTTTTATGTTGAATTCAGAAATGTTGTCTTAAATATCTTACCCCAGCACACGCTGGCGTTCAAATTCATTGAGCTCTGACGAGAACGTGAATTGAATTTCTAATCACTTTCATCTAACTAAGATCTAGCTTTTTTATTCAAATTTAAACTGTTAAACGCAACAAAATTCAAGTTTTTTCACACTAAAAAATCAATAGTGATATTTCTGCTCTTTTTTGACAACTTCAATTCTGGTATCAACAGAAAAATCGGCTTTCGTACTGAAACAGTGGACGCTTTTATGAGCATACCCAGTTCAAAAATTATGTAAACTAATGTTATTGTTCCCGGTAGCTCAAATCACAATCGATTCTTACCAACTGGAGTAGCATTAAAGTAACATTACCACACAAAATGCATCAGCTGCTTGGCGAAATTAACGCACAACAATTCGTTATTCAAGGTGCAGCTCCGTGTCGTACTTATTTAATTTATCTCGCTAGGGTTGAAGTTTTCAAAGGCATTATAAAACGTGTATACACAGTGAAAAGACTAATACCAGGACACGTCTAATAATTTTAGGAAGTTTATCATTATTGCAGTCACGTTTTTTGTGTATTACATGTAGTCTTAGGCAATTCTAATTATTTTGTTTTATTTAACGGACTGAGACTTTCCTGCGTATAGATAAGATATATCAATAAATGGATGAAAAGCAAAACAATAAAGTTTAAATGATTATGGTCTATGGACGTATTCGGAATGCGTAGAAGATTAGTGTAAAATTATTTTGTGAACTACCATTTAAAAAAACTCAAATGGGCAACCCAATCAGGTTGTACGCAAAGGTAAGATATATAAATTAAAACCAATATTTTTAGAGGACTATATAGAAGCATTCCCAAGTAACATTTTAAGATTTATCATGCTCTATAAGAGGTTTTCATGACCAGTTGCTAATAAAACTAATAACTCCACCAAAACCTCTTCATAACATCATTAAGATAGCCTTCCGGCCTAATGGACCAATCTAGAAGAAGTTATTAAAACCGTATTAAGAGTAGTAATAAAACTGCAATAAAACATTGTATTGAATTTGTTGATACTCTATAAGAGGTTGTCGTGACCATCATAAGAGTAACAATAAAACTGTTTCAATTTCATATTATGGATTATATTTATTGTCATCCAACTTTGTTTTTATTTTCACTAGATGTCAATGTCCCCTATGTAGAGCTGGTGTGGAAAATAATGCTTCTGATTTTACTTGTAATGGTTGATGTTGATAATGAAGTATTATTTAAGTAGTTTATACACCAGAATGACATGCGCAACCAAATTTATCGTAAATATTGAGTTTGTATAAACTTAAAATCAACGCGCCTCCAAATTATCGAATAATCGCATGAAAAAAGAAAATTAAATAATTTTCCAAACTGCTCAAAATATTTCAATTTCAAATAGTTTGTAAAAAAGTAACCTAAAAAAGTAAGTGCTTCTATCAAAAAATCTCAGAAATATTTTAATTCCACTAAGGACTAGTCTATTTGGTCGTAATTGATGTATTTTTTTTCAATCACGGCTATGACGTTGATCATTATTTCAACATGGCGACATCATAAAAAGGAAAACAAAAAATCTGGCGATAAATAGCCCAATGGCTTTTATGATAACCTCAATAATTCTCCTTGGTTACTTCATGACCGTTTTAAACTTGTCATAAAACTTTGTCATGATTACACTTCCCTACAACAGATGGCGTTCGGTTCGATAACATGCAGCCTAGTGGCTGAGGCGGGAAGCACTTTTTCATCCTACGGGCAACGATGCCAATTCTGTGGAAATTAAAGTGCTCGTAAACCTACGAATATATGGAATATTACCCATTCGTATTTTTGGTGTAATTTGTAGGAATCAAATATGTGTGTATGTTACAAGGGCAAATTCTTTAATCAGGAGGACATGTGCATGAGGAAAAATGCAAAAATTATTTCCTCCTTCACTTCAGAAGAAACTGGAAGCACGAAATCATCGTGAATTAAAATGATTCTTTATCGCATCGGCTTTTCATGAAAAGCCGCAATCCAATTAAGTGCATATATTTAACAGCATATCATATTAACGTGGCTCATTTCCCAAATCATAATCAAAACTAACATAAGAGTGACAGTTCAATAATTTTTAAATAACCCTGCTCATAGAACATAATTACTATTGACAGAAATCGAATTGTTTTTGGTATTGGTATTATTGGATAACACCGGAGATTCTTGTGACCAGGAGATTTTTTACCTGTCGCTTTAAAGTTATTTATTTTAAAATTGAGAAATGAAAAGCATCTTAAGTTTATCAGAAACACATGTCACTAACATTATGTCGGTAAAAATATGCTAACCTCATTGTCATCATGCGTTTAATTGCATGATTCATGTATAAGTTATACAGCAACACTGCTTTCCAAATTCAACTTGGCGAATAGATTGAGTCACGTAGAGTAGTTTTAAAGTAGTAACCCAAACAGGTTTTATGATGCATTCGAAAGCAATAATAAAACTATTAATAAAACTTCAAAGCTAACAAAATGTAGAGTTTTAAAACATGGTTTATAAGAGTTTTATGGATATCTCAAGAGTGATATAAAACCTGTGTTCGTTAGCATTGTTTATGACCACCATAAAACAATTGGCTTTAATTATTCCCTCAATAAAACGTTATTAAAATTCATATAAAACCCAACGGCCACAGAATTGTTACTTGGGATTGACTCTTTTCTTGATTGAATGGTCCAAAAAAATTGGTAGTCTTTCATCGTGAAACAGCTGAGATATTAATGTTCAAGGTCTATCATATTGTCGTGGGGTTCTTCGATTTTCGCTATCGCATAACAGTCCCATTAGAATTTGTATCACTTTTGAATATATGGAACAATATGGAACGCACATGCCTTGATGTTTTTTCACTCATGGACATACAAAATCGTAATTTTTATTATGATTTATTATGGAAGTACATTAGAAATGAACTCTATTCATTGGGTTAACTCAAAAGTGACTAAAAGTCAAATGGGACTGGAAATGGAATCCCGTTGAATAGCAAACACAGGAGTAGTCCAACGTCAAAAATTCTACAGATTGCAGGACTTTCGAGAAAATCGCTATTAAATCAAACAAGTTTTCCATTTTTTTTTGTTAAATATCTTGGCTGTGCATATGCACAGCACATGTTTCGAAATGGACAAATTGATATGAAATTTGCGAAAAAGAATCCACGTGTCTTGGAGGGACTCGAACCTCCTACTCTCTAGATAGGCGTGATAATCCCTACACAACAAGACCACTTAAAGGTCACGTCGCCCCCCCCCCCCTAAAATTGTGGAAAGATTGAACGGGTACTGAAATGAATTCCCTCAAGCATGTGCACTTTACGATCCAATCATATACAGAAATAGGTGGTTGAAATTCAAAAGATTCCCAAAACTTATTAGGGCATCCAGGATCCATAATATATGAAAGTTCAAAACAACTCGAAACATTTCGGGCTCAAAAATTCTCCTTGAAATCCTTCTAGAAGCTCCCCTGGGAACTTCTGAATTCCTCCGGAAAGTTATCCACAAATTCCTTTGAAAATCGTTCGAAAATCCTTCTCATGTAATTGTAATTCCTCCTTATCTAGAAACCCCTCACTAATTTTTTTTTAGGAAATTCACGAGGAAAGTCCTTGAAGATTTCTTTTCTTCTCTCCAAGATTTACTTCTAGATATTTCTTCGGCTATTCTCTCTTCAGGAAGAATCCGGCATTTCCTTCAGGCATGCATTCGAGAGTTCCGTCAAGAATACATACGGAATTTCTTCCCAAAATTCTACCAGAAGTTTCTTCAAAAATTTATGACAGAAATCCTCCGATTTAGCTCCATAATTTCACTTGTAAATCTATAAGAAATTCCTTCGGAAATTCTTCTAGGAACTTCTCCGAGCATTCCTCTCGGAACTCTTCCTTTAATTCCTCCGGGATTACTTCCAGGAAATTTTCCGGGAATACCTCTAAACATTCAATAGCGAAATCATCTAACATTCCAATCTGGAATTCTTTTCGTAATTACTTCAGAATATCCTTCAAGAAATCCTCTAGAAATATCTTCATGAATTTCTCCTGGAATTCGTCCAAGTATTTCCCCAGAAATTCTTACAGGTATTTTTTCAGGAGTTTCTTCAGGTACTTCTCCAGGAATTCCTTCCGGACTTCACTCGGAATTTACTCGGATATCTGCCAAGAGTTCTTCCAGAAATTTCTTCGGAAATACTTTCAGGATTTCATCTGGGAATTTCTGCATTAATTCCTCCTGGTATTTTTCTGGGAATTCCTTCAGATATTTTTTCGGAAATTCCTTTAAGAACTTCTTCCAGGAGTTTTTCCAAGAAATTCTCCGGTAATACCTCCAGGAACTTCACAGGGACGATCCTGGACGATATTTGGCAGGAATTTCACGGGAAATGGGATTTCGGAAGTTCCTTCAGAAATATTTTTTCTCTTCCTGATGTTCCTCTGAAGTTCCACCAGTAGTTCCTTTGGGAATTCAATCAGGCTTTCTTCCAGGAATTCATTTAGCATTTCTTTAGGCATTTATCTACAAATTCCTCCAGAAGTTCCTCGGAGAATTTCCTTGGGAGTTCTTACGGGAATTCCTCCGACGAAAAATTTTAAGAATTCTTCCAGGAGTTCCTCCTGGAATTCTTACGGAAGTTCCTTTGGGAGTTCATCCTAGAATTCTTACGAGAGTTCCTCCAGGATTTCCTCCGGAAATTCTTCCTGTAGTTCTTCAATAAATTCCTCCAGAAGTTCCACCGGCAGTTCCTCCGAGAATTTCTCTGATAATTTCTCCGGAAATTCCTATAGAAAATCCCCCGGGAGTTACTCCGGAAATTACTCTAGGAGTTCCTTTTCAGCCGGAGAAACTGCCGGTGAAACTCCCGGAGGGATTCTCGTAGAAACTGCTGGTGAATCTCCCGGAGGAATTCCCGAAGCAACTGCCGGAGGAGCTCCCGTAAGAACTCCCGGAGGAATTTCAGGAGGAACTCCTAGAAGAATTCCTAGAGGACCTCCCGGATGAGCTCCCAGAGAAACTATCGGAAGAACTTTGGGAGGAATTTCTAGCTTAATTTCTGAAGAAAGCCTAAATGATTTCCTGAAATAATTTCCTGGAACTGCTTCTGGTGGAACTCCCGGAGGAATTTCCGGAGAAACTCCCGGATGAATTGCTGGTGGAATTCCCGGAGGAACTCTCGAAGGAATTTTCTGAAAGAATTTCTGAAGAAACTCCCGGGAGATTTTTCAAAGGAACCCCGGGGAAACTACCAGAAGCATTCTCGGAAACAAGAGAATTCATCTTCACATTCATCAATCTCGTCTAGCTGAAACCTTTGTTGGGGTTTGTAGCTGGACCATCATCATCATCAGAGGGCCTCCCGGAGAATTCCCTGAGGTGCTCGCAGAGAAATTCTCGGAGGAGCTTCTGGTGGAAAATCTATATAAATTCCTGAAGAAGCCTAAATAAATTCCAATTCTGCCGAAATTCCCGGAAGAATTTTCAAGGAACTGCCGATAGAACTAACGGAATAATTCTCGAAGGAAATCCTAGAGAAATTCTTGGTGGAAATTGTGCGGCCCAGTTCTGCCGAACGAGCTATCCGCAAAGATGACTATAAGCAACAAGATACCCGACTCTTTTGATATTGCGGAGACACGATAAGCGCTTACTAGCGAGCAAAAATCGAACTAGTACACTGTAAAATTTCAATTCTTGAACTGTCAAGCTTGATGCACTGTGAATAAAAAAAAGTAAGTAAAGCACACTATAATCTGTTTCTATTCAATTCCTTCCAGTTATCTTTGCTATCCGTCAAGGGATGTGCTGTCTTATCGCGCGTGCTACTCCGTTCGTTGTCCTACGAGGAAAGAGGCAAAGTCATGGCCTGATATTTACTAGCCGGTGTTGGCAACCAAACCGTTATACGATATTTGCATATCTGTCATCAATGCACTCTAAAAGTCGATTGCCCAATTCCTAATATATCTCACCCTCACAGAAATGCCGGTGGAACTCCTGGAAGAATTTCAGGAGGAATTTTCGGAGAAACTCCTGGAAGATCTCCCAGTGGAAATCTTGAAGTTTCCACCGGAATTCTTTCAGGATTTCATTGCGAATTAATCTAGGAATTCCTCCGAAAATTCCATTGTTGATTTCATTTTCGGTATAAATTCTGTATAAATTTCCGGTGGAATTTCTGGAGAAATTCTTTGAAATTTTCACAAGAAATTATTCGAAACAATTTACGGAAAATTTTATGGAATTTACACAAGAAATTCGAAGATTTTTCGTGAAATTCTCAGGAATGTTTACTGGCAATTCTGCGGAATTTCCACAGAATATTCTTATTGGATTGGATTGGCGTTTGTATCAAAGCGAGCGTTCGGAACAAGGATGTTAACGATCATTCAGTAATTTGCGTTCGATCATTTAGTAGTTTGTCAATAGCACATTCCAGAAGCTGAATATCAAAATATGTTGTATGGTGGACTTCTAGTGCGAAGGTTTTTCTACAACTCTGCCTAATGGTTCGTTGTTTGAATTCCACTAGTAACGGAGTTATAGCTATAGTTTCAGTAACTTAGACTAAATGATAACAAAATTCCAATTATTTAGTAATTGTTACTGCAACTAGCGCTCTAACTCCGTTATTAGTTGAATTCTAATAACGAACTATTAGGCAAAGTTGTAGAAAAACCTTCGCACTAGAAGTCCACCATACAACATATTTTGATATTCAGCTTCTGGAATGTGCTATTGACAAACTACTAAATGATAGAACGCAAATTACTGAATGATCGTTAACATCCTTGGTTCGGAATATGAAGTCTAATTGTACACACTTCTTTCTACTATTATAATAAAATTTATTATTAGATTTCGAATGTATTTTTTCATAAAATTTTCAATTTCAGTTATGCCGCAATGTTTACATAAGAACAAACACTGTGTATTATGCTCGAATGATCAGCTTTTTGTTTATGCTCGATGGAAAAAATGGGGTAAAATAACGACCAGAGCAGAGAATTAACTATGTTTAAGACGAGGTACAAAATCACGAATTTACGCGCGTTGTAACGTCACGCAGCAAATTGGATCCCAGAAAGCCATTTTCCTACACATATTCGGTGTTTATATATCTATTCGATCCGAAATTTTATAAGGATTCAGAATATGTAATAATATGCATATGTTTACTGATGTTTTCTGCAAGTTTGCTCCAAAAAATCATTTAAAAGTACGTCAAAACGTTGTAATGTCAATCCGGAATGTGTCATAGCCTTTCGGTACAACTTTGCTGTACGAAAAAGGCAAAACCATTTTTTCAATTCCTGATCATAATAACCGGTTTACAGTTAGTGTTTGAGTGATAAAACGGCCCACTTTTCTGTACTAATAAAATTGGTGTTTTAATGACCATTATGCAACTCAAATTAGTTGCTTTGAATCCATTACACCCAGGTTTTTTTTTACACGGTTGGAATTCTTTAATTTCTCGGTTAACCCGAACTTTCACAGCTTTTTAAATACCACCTGAATTTTCTTTGATTTTTTGTGAATTTTTTCGTGGGGTTAACTCATTGTTTCATTGACGTTGAAGGTCTTAAACGACTAAAACCAAACCGTGTAAAAAAAAACCTGGGTGTATAACACTCTTTTGGCTGCTATAATGAAAAAAACCGTATAAAAAACAACTTTTAATCGAAAATTGTTTTTTCGCGATTTTTTCGCAATCTATCGACCTGTTTCAAATATGGTACATGCTCCTTGGCACGGCAAATGCTGGGTAAAGCGTACCATTGTTACTTCGCGTACCTGAAGGAATAAAAAAGACCCCATCTCGCGGTCTTTAGCCTCTTACCCAGCAACTCCTATCCCTACCTCCCCGCGGTGCTGGCCGGGATATGAGCAACCTTAGGGAAGATCGGGTAACCAACCCCGGTGGGAACTATGGTCGTATGCTGACAGGGAAGGGGGGTTTGCTCCCCTTCGGAGGTGCAAATCTTACTGAGCGTCTGTTCTCCATGTCAGGATCGGCTCACAACAGCGTCTGTTCTCCATGTTAGGGGCGGCTGATCATCGTTCGAGTGCCAGCGAGGGACTCTAAGTGAAACTGTGCACCATGGTCCACCGGAAATAAGGAGGAGTGGTCCTTCGGAAATTTAGGGGGTTTGGTGTCAGGCTCTGAAAGCCAGCCTTTAAAAAACATAGGCAACGAACAATCAGCAAGATAGTACGCACCGGAACCATCGGCGAAGACCACGGCGACGAAAAGGGACTAGCGATTGGAAACTCGGTTCGTGGAACTGCAAATCTCTCAACTTCATCGGGAGCACACGCATACTCGCCGATGTGCTCAAGGACCGTGGATTCGGCATCGTAGCGCTGCAGGAGGTTTGTTGGAAGGGATCAATGGTGCGAACGTTTAGAGGTAATCATACCATCTACCAGAGCTGCGGCAACACACACGAGCTGGGAACAGCTTTCATAGTGATGGGCGATATGCAAAGGCGCGTGATCGGGTGGTGGCCGATCAATGAGAGAATGTGCAGGTTGAGGATCAAAGGCCGGTTCTTCAACTTCAGCATAATCAACGTCCATAGCCCACACTCCGGAAGCACTGATGATGATAAGGACGCATTCTACGCGCAGCTGGAACGTGAGTACGACAGCTGCCCAAGCCACGACGTCAAAATCATCATAGGAGATTTGAACGCTCAGGTTGGCCAAGAGGAGGAGTTTAGACCGACTATTGGAAAGTTCAGCGCTCACCAGCTGACGAACGAAAACAGCCTACGACTAATTGATTTCGCCGCCTCCAAGAATATGGCCATTCGTAGCACCTACTTCCAACACAGCCTCCCGTATCGGTACACCTGGAGATCACCACTGCAGACAGAATCACAAATCGACCACGTTCTGATTGATGGACGGCACTTCTCCGACATTATCGACGTCAGGACATATCGTGGCGCTAACATCGACTCGGACCACTATCTGGTCATGGTTAAACTGCGCCCAAAACTATCCGTCATCAACAATGTTCGGTACCGACGACCGCCGCGGTACGACCTAGAGCGACTGAAGCAACCTGATGTCGCCACTGCATACGCGCAGCATCTCGAGGCAGCGTTGCCGGAAGAGGGTGAGCTCGATGGGGCCCTCTTGAGGACTGCTGGAGTACAGTTAAAGCAGCCATTAACGACGCAGCGGAGAACAACGTCGGGTATATGGGTCGAAGTCGACGGAACGATTGGTTCGACGAAGAGTGCAGACAGATTCTGGAGGAGAAGGACGCAGCGCGGGCGGTCGCGCTGCAGCAAGGTACCCGGCAGAACGTGGAACGTTATAGACGGAAGCGGAGACAGCAGACCCGCCTTCTTCAGGAGAAGAAACGCCGCCTGGAAGAAGCGGAGTGCGAGGAGATGGAACAGCTGTGCCGTTCTCAAGATACACGCAAGTTCTATCAGAAGCTCAACGCATCCTGCAAAGGCTTCGTGCCGCGAGCCGAAATGTGCCGGGATAAGGATGGGAGCATCTTGACGGACGAACGTGTGGTGATCGAAAGGTGGAAGCAGCACTACGAGGAACATCTGAATGGCGCTGAGAGTACAGGCAGTGAAAGTCAAGGCAGCGGAGGAGATGACTACGTCAGTTCAGCGGACGATGGAAGCCAACCAGCCCCCACCTTGAGGGAAGTTAAGGATGCCATTCAACAGCTAAAGACCAATAAAGCAGCTGGTAAGGATGGTATCGGAGCTGAGCTCATCAAGATGGGCCCGGAAAAGCTGGCCACTTGCCTGCACATACTGATAGTCAGAATCTGGGAAACCGAACAGCTACCGGAGGAGTGGAAGGAAGGGGTTATATGCCCCATCTACAAGAAAGGCGACAAACTGGAGTGTGAGAACTTTCGAGCGATCACCATCCTTAATGCCGCCTACAAAGTGATATCCCAGATCATCTTCCGTCGTCTGTCACCATTAGTGAACGAGTTCGTGGGAAGTTATCAAGCCGGCTTCGTTGACGGCCGCTCGACAACGGACCAGATCTTTACTGTACGGCAAATCCTTCAAAAATGCCGTGAATACCAGGTCCCAACGCACCATCTGTTCGTTGATTTCAAGGCGGCATACGACAGTATAGACCGCGTAGAGCTATGGAAAATTATGGACGACAACAGCTTCCCTGGGAAGCTTACCAGACTGATCAAAGCAACGGTGGATGGTGTGCAAAACTGTGTGAAGATTTCGGGAGAACACTCCAGTTCGTTCGAATCGCGCCGGGGACTAAGACAAGGTGATGGACTTTCGTGCCTGTTGTTCAACATTGCGCTAGAAGGTGTCATGCGGAGAGCCGGGTGTAACAGCCGGGGTACGATTTTCAACAGACCCAGTCAATTTATTTGCTTCGCGGATGACATGGACATTGTCGGCCGAACATTTGCAAAGGTGGCAGAACTGTACACCCGCCTGAAACGTGAAGCAACAAAAGTTGGACTGGTGGTGAATGCGTCAAAGACAAAGTACATGCTTGTGGGCGGAACCGAGCGCGACAGGGCCCGCCTGGGAAGCAGTGTTACGATAGACGGGGATACCTTCGAGGTGGTCGAGGAATTCGTTTATCTCGGATCCTTGCTAACGGCTGACAACAACGTTAGTCGTGAAATACGAAGGCGCATCATCTGTGGAAGTCGGGCCCACTACGGGCTCCAGAGGAAAATGCGGTCGAAAAAGATTCGCCACCGCACCAAATGTGTCATGTACAAGACGTCGGGGGCAGCAGGGACTATGTCCAAGGGCTTGACGACCCCTCCCCAGGCCATCTGCGAGTTGTGGCGCCTGCCTAGGATGTGGTGGGGTTTGACAGTGGGCCCTGTTAAACCTCTATAAAAAGCTGCATGTATCCGCAAGTAGGCTCCGCCAAAGCGACCGTGTGCCGCTCAAAGCGCGCAAGCCCAAGTCCTGGTGTTGGGTGGGACGCTAAACAGCCCTGACACGACGGCCCTCCGACGAGACAGGAGGTTTGCGCAGGCCCAATAAGCCGCCTTTAAAAACAACTATTACGAACGACATAGAAGATAATACGACTCGATACAATCGGCAACGACCTAGGCGACGAATAAAGGATCACGATTGGAAGCTTGGAACATGGAACTGCAAGTCGCTAGGCTTCGCAGGTTGCGATAGGATAATCTACGATGAATGCCCGCAACTTCGATGTCGTAGCGCTGCAGGAAATCTGCTGGACAGGACAGAAAGTGTGGAAAAGCGGGCATCGAGCGGCTACCTTCTACCAAAGCTGTGGCACCACCAACGAGCTGGGAACCGGCTTCATAGTGCTGGGAAAGATGCGCCAACGCGTGATTGGGTGGCAGCCAATCAACGCAAGGATGTGCAAGCTGAGGATAAAAGGCCGTTTCTTCAATTATAGCATCATCAACGTGCACTGCCCACACGAAGGAGATCCGACGACGAGAAAGAAGCGTTCTATGCGCAGCTGGAGCAGACATACGATGAATGCCCTCTGCGGGACGTCAAAATCGTCAACGGTGACATGAATGCTCAGGTAGGAAGGGAGGAAATGTATAGACCGGTCATCGGAGCACACCGTATCGAATGACAACGGCCAACGATGCATAAACTTCGCAGCCTCCCGCGGAATGGTAGTCCGAAGCACTTTCTTCCCCCGTAAGAATATCCACAAGGCCACATGGAAATCACCTAATCAAGTAACGGAAAACCAAATCGACCACGTTCTAATCGACGGTAAATTCTTCTCCGACATCACGAACGTACGCACTTACCGCAGTGCGAATATTGAATCCGACCACTACCTCGTCGCAGTATGTCTGCGCTCAAAACTCTCGACGGTGATCAACACGCGTCGAAGTCGTCCGCCGCGGCTTAACATTGGGCGGCTACAAGACGGTAGACTAGCCCAAGACTACGCGCAGCAGCTGGAAGTGGCACTCCCAACGGAAGAGCAGCTAGGCGCAGCATCTCTTGAAGACGGCTGGAGAGATATTCGATCCGCCATTGGAAGCACCGCAACCGCTGCACTAGGCACGGTGGCTCCGGATCAGAGAAACGACTGGTATGACGGCAAATGTGAGCAGTTAGTTGAGGAGAAGAATGCAGCATGGGCGAGATTGCTGCAACACCGCACGAGGGCGAACGAGGCACGATACAAACGGGCGCGGAACAGACAAAACTCGATTTTCCGGAGGAAAAGCGCCAGCAGGAAGATCGAGACCGTGAAGAGACGGAGGAACTGTACCGCGCTAATAACGCACGAAAGTTCTATGAGAAGTTGAACCGTTCACGTAAGGGCCACGTGCCACAGCCCGATATGTGTAAGGACATTAACGGGAACCTTCTTACGAACGAGCGTGAGGTGATCCAAAGGTGGCGGCAGCACTACGAAGAGCACCTGAATGGCGATATGGCAGACAACGGTGGCGGTATGGTAATGAACCTAGGAGCACGCGCGCAGGACATGCGACTTCCGGCTCCGAATCTCCAGGAAATCCAGGAGGAGATCGGCCGGCTGAAAAAAACAAAGCCCCTGGAGTTGACCAACTACCAGGAGAGCTGTTTAAACACGGTGGTGAAGTACTGGCCAGAGCGCTGCACTGGGTGATTACCAAGGTTTGGGAGGATGAGGTTCTGCCGCAGGAGTGGATGGCAGGTGTCGTGTGTCCTATCTACAAAAGGGCGATAAGCTGGATTGTAGCAACTACCGCGCAATCACATTGCTGAACGCCGCCTACAAGGTACTCTCCCAAATTTTATGCCGTCGACTAACACCAATTGCAAGAGAGTTCGTGGGGCAGTACCAGGCGGGATTTATGGGTGAACGCTCTACCACAGACCAGGTGTTCGCCATACGTCAGGTATTGCAGAAATGCCGCGAATACAACGTGCCCACACATCATCTATTTATCGACTTCAAAGCCGCATATGATACAATCGATCGGGACCAGCTATGGCAGCTAATGCACGAAAACGGATTTCCGGATAAACTGATACGGTTGATCAAGGCGACGATGGATCGGGTGATGTGCGTAGTTCGAGTTTCAGGGGCATTCTCGAGTCCCTTCGAAACCCGTAGAGGGTTACGGCAAGGTGATGGTCTTTCGTGTCTGCTATTCAACATCGCTTTGGAGGGAGTAATACGAAGGGCAGGGATAGACACGAGTGGTACGATTTTCACGAAGTCCGTCCAGTTATTTGGTTTCGCCGACGACATTGATATCATGGCACGTAACTTTGAGAGGATGGAGGAAGCCTACATCAGACTGAAAAGCGAAGCTAAACGGATTGGACTAGTCATCAACACGTCGAAGACGAAGTACATGATAGGAAGAGGCTCAAGAGAGGTCAATGTGAGCCACCCACCACGAGTTTCTATCGGTGGTGACGAAATCGAGGTGGTTGAAGAATTCGTGTACTTGGGCTCACTGGTGACCGCCGATAACGATACCAGCAGAGAAATTCGGAGACGCATAGTGGCTGGAAATCGTACGTACTTTGGACTCCGCAAGACGCTCCGATCGAATAGAGTTCGCCGCCGTACCAAACTGACTATCTACAAAACGCTTATAAGACCGGTAGTTCTCTACGGACACGAGACCTGGACGATGCTCGTGGAGGACCAACGCGCACTGGGAGTTTTCGAAAGGAAAGTGTTGCGTACCATCTATGGTGGGTTGCAGATGGCGGACGGTACGTGGAGGAGGCGAATGAACCACGAGTTGCATCAGCTGTTGGGAGAACCATCCATCGTTCACACCGCGAAAATCGGAAGACTGCGGTGGGCCGGGCACGTAGCCAGAATGTCGGACAGTAATCCGGTGAAAATGGTTCTCGACAACGATCCGACGGGAACAAGAAGGCGAGGTGCACAGCGGGCAAGGTGGATCGATCAGGTGGAGGACGACTTGCGGACCCTCCGCAGACTGCGTGGTTGGCGAAGTGCAGCCATGAACCGAGCTGAATGGAGAAGTCTTTTATGTGCAGCACAGGCCACTCCGGCCTTAGTCTGATGATAAAATAAAAACAAGACGTTAATAAGACCGGTAGTCCTCTACGGACATGAAACATGGACAATGCTCGAGGAGGACTTGCAAGCACTCGGAGTATTCGAGAGACGGGTGCTTATGACCATCTTTGGCGGTGTGCAAGAAGACGGTGTGTGGCGGCGAAGAATGAACCATGAGCTCGCCCAAATCTACGGCGAACCCAGTATCCAGAAGGTAGCTAAAGCCGGAAGGGTACGATGGGCAGGACATGTTGCAAGAATGCCGGACAGCAACCCTGCAAAGATGGTGTTCGCTTCCGATCCGGCAGGTACGAGACGGCGTGGAGCGCAGCGAGCGAGATGGGCAGACCAGGTGCAGAACGACTTGGCGAGCGTGGGGCGTATCCGAGGATGGAGAGTAGGGTGGCTCAAAAAACACTTTTTCAAATTTTTTGATGGGCCGCCCTCTTATTCGGTTCTATTTGATGCCCTGATGCTCTGGACAAAATTTCAGCCAAATCGGTCAACGTTTGGGCAGTGCTAAAATCTTTGGAAGTTTATATGGAAAAATGTATGCAGAAACATCCAAAAACAGTGATTTGAAGTTGGACGGCACATTTTACGATCAAGAACCATGATACTCATTCAGCTCTTGTAAAATAAAATACAGAATGTTATGCTGAAAACCGCGAGAAGATTAGAATTTATTACGCAAAGATATTAGCATTTTACTGGAGTGTTGTAGGGGTGAATTTATTTCTTTTCAAAGGTAAAAGAAACGAAATTTGCTTAAACCCCACTGCAGAGAAATGCTAATAACTTAGCCGGGCAAACTCGAATCTTCTCGCGGTTTTCTGCATAACATTCTGTATTAAATTCTCCAAGATCTGAATGAGTATCATAGCTCTTCGTCGAAAGTTGTGTAGTACAGCTGCAATTTACTGTTTTTGGATGTTTCTGCATACATTTTTCCATGTAAACTTCCAACGAGCTTAGCACCGCCCAAACGTTGACCGATTTGGCTGAAATTTTGTCCAGAGCATCAGGGCATCAAATAGAACCGAATAAGAGGGCGGCCCATCAAAAAAATTGATCAAAGTTTTTCCCATACTAATTTGAGCCACCCTAATGGAGAGATGCGGCCTCGAACCGTGCATTGTGGCGTCAAATTGTTGATTCAGTGTTATCTGTTTAGATGTTAACTAAATAAATGAAATGAATGACATGCTCCTTGTGGTACAGAGAATATAATATGTACACAGCATAACTTCTCGATCATCCATAAAACAAAGCACAATATTCTTCCATGACTGCCTTTTATGCGAAAACCCACGATTCTTTCATTTGGTAGCCTGATATAGAAAAAGGCGCTTTGCTCTCAGTCTTATGACGATCATGACCTTTTGCAGTACTGCAGAGCGGATAAATTTTTCACACCTGAGAGCCTTGGAAAATAATCACGAAAGTTGTTATTTTGTTGCAAGACACAATAAAAAGCTAAACCTTTAAATAGAGTATGCAGACATTAAAAATGAATATCTCATTTGCATTTCGAATTGTTCTTTTCACAACATGCTACATGCAATGCAATGAAACTGATTCAGTTCGTTCGTCAACGTTTATCAATTTGCTCTCCTGTTCAGGATGATTCAACAATATCTACAATTATTTGTAATCGGTTCTTATTTACTAATGTTCGTTAGATCCACAGTGATTAATTCAACCAATCGTTTAAACTTCGATGACGAGAACGATCTCGTGGACCTCGAGCGACTTCTAGTAGACCTGGTGGCCAAAATGAAAGCTGGCCACTGTTATGTGTTCATCACGGACACTATCTATCAGAGGGTACTGACAGATCGACTCTTTCTGGAAATCCGAATAAACCCGCGTTACGTAGTCATAATACCAGATGATGAAGATACGCTCGACCCAAGTGCACGTGTTCGATGTATGCTCGAGGAAGTTCGGAAAATTGGCTGCGGAGCTTACGTAATGTTGCTCGCCAATGGCATTCAAATGGAACGACTACTACGGTTTGGGGATAGGTAAGAGACTATCGACTATCGATTCTAAGTAAGACTAGATTTGAATTTCGCTTTCGATTACACCGTAGAACAAGGATAATCAATACCCGCGCAAAGTTCATCATTCTTCACGATTATCGCCTGTTCGTGCCTGACCTGCATTTTCTTTGGAAACGAATAGTCAATGTCGTGTTCGTTCGAGAGCTGGTGATTGACAGGTCGAAAAGCATGGAAACTAGCCATCATTATGAATTAAGCACCGTCCCGTTTCCATTTCCTCTCAGGGGAGTGTTTATTTCACGACGACTTGATTTTTGGTATGATGGAAAATTTAGGAAAGGTCGAAAACTGTTCACAGATAAGACGAGCAACTTGGACGGACAATCGATGAAGGTTGTAGTGCTTGCTCATACGCCTGCAATATTCCGAACTACCCACAATGAAACGGATCAGCACCTGAAATACTACGGCTTGGAAATAGAGTTACTCAAAGCGGTTTCCGACGCAATGAAGTTCAAAATGAATTTTTATGAAACGGCAGATGCGGCCATTGCAATGTGGGGAACGGTAACGGATGGCGAGAATGCCACAGGACTACTTGGCGAAATGGTAAGAAATTTGAATCATGTCATATAACCTTTTAATGAAAAACCCATATTCATCCAACTAACGGTTGTGGTGTTTTTCTCGTGTATTGTAAAATGTACAAAGAAACCGCTTTAGCAAGTTCAATAGCACTTTAGGGAAGAGTTAAGAATTTATTTCATTTTCTACTATCTGGTCAGTCTTATTTTATGTACAGACAAAACACTGAAGAAGTTTGCAAGGAAAGAAAATACGTACCAGTTGATGTACATAAATTTGGTGTCAGCCCAACAAACATTCACTAGTTGAACAAACATCAGTGTGATGATTCTATTCAGCGCTGTGTTGAATTATGTCTGTACTATTTCTTATCACAACTTCTGTTCAAGCTTTGTTCACACAATTTTGGCGAAGTTATACAACTACATCATCTCATTTTGAAAAACAACTTTATTAACTGATTCGTTAAACCTTTAATAAGCATTTTACTAAGCCTCAATTCAGCTACATGTGAATTCTTCGAAAATAATAACGCATAGAAGGTAACATCAGTAAGATCTTCAATGAACGTATTTTAAGGAATTGCTATTTTCATATAATCATTTTAAAATTTTCCTAAATCGGGTCTCGAACTGCTGTCATTTGATCATCCGCCGGTAACGTTGTCATCCGCGCCATCCTTGATTTGTTAGATATGGCTCACTCAATGCATAACATAAATAATCTTATTGCTGAATATGAATCATAATTGGACTCTTATTCAATAAGTCGATCTGTCAAACTACAGTTTGTTAATAACTGTACAATTTTTTATTTCAACCATTGTTCAACCAGTCATAACCATCGCACACTAGGAAAAATACGTAAAAATAATGTCGATAAACGATAAAATAAAATCCGTCCCCAATGCTATTTATGAATTTATGAAAATAAAATCAATGTATATTCGGCCTTCCTCAGAATCTCTTGATAATCGGTTGCGATATGATTGTCAAATGCTAAGATAATTTCAATTATTTCGCCGCAATAAAGATCAACATCCATGCGATAATATTGGGATTCCACACATCAAAGATTCAATAATTTTCCGATGTTATTCAACGGCGTTATGTCCGGCTTTTAGTAAATTTAGTTCCGCATGAATGCATGATTTTTTTTATTGCTCCAGCAGTTTTGTTCGTTATAATCTCCGACAGTTTAATAAATCACGAAAATAAAAAGCATGTCTTGAAAATAAATCATTATTTTTCTATAAATCAAATTTCCCAGATCTAGAACCCAGATTTTCTCTCAAACTGAAAAAGCATGTTTTTTCCCACTGTGCGATAGATCAGATAAATTTGTAGTCCAATGGTTAAGAAGGATGTCTAATGCCTGCTTATTAATTTACTATTCAAACTCAATTCGACCACCATTTTTGAGCATCACATCATAGTCGAACAGAGAACTTTAAAAATCATTGGTTCAGTACATTGTTAAACTTCCCCAATGTGCTGAAATATGATAAAACGAAAACGTAAGTTCGACTCCAAATAAAGGTAGTAAACAAATAAATAGGCCATGTCGAATATTAGTTAGATTAAATGCTGAAATGAAATTTGTCTAGCAAATTATTCAGCATCCATTTTATTCAGCTACAAAGATCACAAATAAACAATAATTCAACCTAGATGCTTATTTGTAGCTTGTCGTTGTTTGTTGGGAGGCCATTAGGCCGAATGGTCATTAGGCCGAATGGTCATTAGGCCGAATGGCCATTAGGCCGAATTAGCAAAAAGTGAAAAATGAGAAGTTCTTCCTTCTCCCTTCTTGTATCTTCCTTCTTCTTCCTTCATTCTTCCTTCTTCTTTCTTTCTTCTTCCTTCTTTCTTCTTCCATCTTCCTTTGTCTTCTTCTTCCTTATTCCTTCTTTCTTCTTCCCTCTTCCTTCTACCTTCTTTCTTCTTCCTTAGTCATTCTTTCTTCTTCCTTTTTTCTTCTTCCTTCTTTCTTCTTCCCTCTTCCTTCTTCTTTCTTTTTTCCGTTTACTTCCTTCTTCTTTCTCCTTTCTCCCTTCTTCCTTTCTTCTTCTTTCTTCCTTCTTTCTTCACCCTTCTTCATCCTTCCTTCTTCCTTCTTTCTTCTTCATTCTTACTTTTTCCTCTCATTTCTTTTTTCTTCTTCCTTCTTCTATCTTCCTTCTTCCTTTTTCCTTTTTTCCTTTTTCCTTCTTCCTTGTTTCTTCTTTCTTCTTTCTTCTCCATTATTCATTCTTCCTTCTTCTTTCTTCCTTCTTCCTTTTTCATTCTTCCTTCTTCCTTCTTCCTTCTTCATTCCTCATTCTTCCTTTTTCCTTTTTCCTTCTTCCTTCTTCCTTCTTCCTTCTTCATTCTTCATTCTTCTTGCTTCCTTCTTCCTTCTTCCTACTTCCTTCTTCCTTCTTCCTACTTCCTTCTTTCTTCTTCATTTTTACTTCTTCCTCCCATTTCTTCTTTCTTCCTTTTTACTTCTTCCTCCCATTTCTTCTTTCTTCCTTTTTCCTTCTTCCTTCTTTCTTCTCCCTCCTCCCTTCTCCCTTTTTCTTATTCCTTCTTCCTTCTTCCTTATTCTTTCTCCTTTCTTTCTTCTTCCTTCTTCCTTCTTCCTTCTTCCTTCTTCCTTCTTCCTTCTTCCTTCTTCCAACTTCCTTCTTCCTTCTTCCTTCTTACTTCTTCCTTATTTCTTCTTTCTTCTTCCTTCTTCCTTTTTCTATTTTCCTTCTTTCTTCTTCCTTCTTCCTCCTTCCTTCTTCCTTCTTACTTCTTCCTCCCTTTTCCTTTTTTATTCTTCCTTCTTCCTCCTTTTTCTTTTCTTCTCCTTCCTCACTTCGCACTAGTCACTTCTCACTCCCCAGTTCTCTTTCGGCCTAATGGCCATTCGGCCTAATGACCGTTCGGTCTAATGACCATTCGCCCTAATGACCCAGCATCCATAAATTTATACATATAGTGGAAAAAGAAAATTAAGTGGAATCGCTTGACTTGACATTAGTCGACACAAGTCGTTATACACTGAAGACAGCCTTACTGTTGAGTTCGAAACACGTATCTGTAAACTTGCAATTAAGTATGTGGCAACACACTGAACAACACACGGTTGGTATTTTGGCTAATTACGAGAAAGACTGTATCACTACTAGGTGAATTAAATTGGTTTTTATGCTAGTGTTAGAATGATTATTTTGTTCGTTCCAGAATGAAGGACGCGCTGATTTTGCCTTGGCCGATCTGCACTACACGCAGTATCATTTAGAAATCATGGACCTGAGTATTCCTTACAACACCGAGTGTCTGACGTTTCTAACTCCGGAAGCCCTAACGGACAACTCTTGGACGACATTGATTCTGCCGTTCACCGGAGGTATGTGGGCCGGTGTCCTAGCGTCGCTGTTTTCCATTGGATCTGTTTTCTATGCCCTTTCGAGACTACTCATGTATGTGCGCCATGAGAAGTCCTACCAGAGTGATCAAGATATGATTGCAAAAAGACCCAGAAAACGCAAAAGAAGGGAACAATTTTGGATATTCTATGCCCTACTGGAGAAATGTAAGGGAAAGCTGAGCAACCTCAAATGCCTGAAGCTTAGGAAGACTATCGAGGATACAGAAAAGAATAAATTAAAAATGCTTAAAATGATTCATTTCAAACGACAAGCTCTTCCATGGAAGGATCCACTGCCACCACGTGACATATTTGATACTTTCTCCGGTTGTATCATTTATACGTACAGCATGCTGCTGCTAGTTTCGTTGCCTAGACTTCCAAAAGGTTGGCCATTGCGTCTTCTCACTGGTTGGTATTGGATCTATTGCATTTTGCTAGTAGTTGCATATCGAGCATCGTTGACTGCCATTTTAGCTAATCCTGTAGCTAGAGTTACTATCGACAAACTAAAGGACCTCGCCGAAAGTCCCATTCGGTGTGGGGCTTGGGGAGAACAGAACATACTATTCTTCCAAACTGCTTCAGACCAAGTATCGATGCAAATTGGAGAGAAGCTTGAACATACGCCAATAGTGGAAACTGCAGTAGAACGAGTGGTGCAAGGCCATTTCGCATATTACGACAACGTTTACACTTTGAAACAGCTTCGAGCAACACAGAAATCAACAAAAGCTCACGAAACATTGCATATCATGGAGGAATGTGCCGTCCATATGCCGATATCGATTGGGATGGAGAAGAACTCCCCGCTGAAACCAAAGGTGGACAAGTACGTGCGGGCGCTAGTGGAAGCTGGACTAACCAAAAAATGGCTCTCGGATGCCATAGAGGAATTCCAATCCAATGTAGAGTTACCTCCGCAAGAAGCTACAATGGATTTACACAAACTAACGGCTGCTTTCATAGCACTTGCAATCGGCTACGGGGTATCGTTGCTAGCTTTCAGCACAGAAAAACTGTACTGGCGTTGCGTGATTGAAAAGCATCCTGCCTATGATAAATATATCGTTGGATCGTACCGTGGACAAGTTGTAAGAGATTGAGGAGGAAGTGCAGAAATAATATAACTACCTATTTCATTTCGATTTAGAAAGAAACTTACAAATAATAAGAAAAAATATTTAAGCTCTTTTAGTGTAATGCCTTCAACTGTCATAGGACGAGTTTTGTACTTTCCATTTTATTCCACCACGTTTTGTAATGTTTGCTGATGCGTATTTTGACCTTAACTGTAAAACCGTCTTCTGTGTCTCGTGGAATTGAATGGAAAGTACAAAACAGTACAGTTACAAATTATTCCTAAGCACATGACAGAGTATAATCCCCCAATTCTCAGCATATTAGTTCTAGTTTATGGGGAAAGCATAAAACATGATGGCAGTAGACGTCACACGGCGGTGGTGCAAAGGGTCGACATGAAACATTTCCATCCTGAGCGTTGCCCGGCTATCGCTTTAACCTGTTGCCAGGTTAGATTTCGGTCGACTTCTTTTATTTTTTTATTGAGGCTTCGCTGCCATGAGCCTCTGGGTCTGCCTCTGTTGCGATGTCCCGCTGGGCTCCAGTCTAATGCTTGTTTACAGATTTCGTTTCCGCCCCTACGTAGAGTGTGGCCGACCCAGTCCCACTTCCGATCCCGAATTTCTGTTGCTGGTGACAACGACGATGGAGCTCGTTGTTTGAGGTTCAGTTGTGAGGCCACCAGGCCTGAATTATATACCGCCGGCATCTGTTAATGAACACCTGCAGCCGTTGAGTGTTCTCCACTTCGCTAGCGTATAACAGCACAGATTTCACGTTAGAGTTGAAAATTCGTATTTTGGTGCGTTCACTTATCTGCCTGTTTTTCCAGATATTTCTTAAACTGGCAAAGGCAGCCCGTGCTTTCTTGATCCGTGCGCCTATGTCGATCTTGGTACCGCCGTCTGACGCCATTTGGCTACCAAGATATTGGAAGCTTTCAACATTCTCCACTGGTTGCCAGGCTACTGTGAAACTAGAAGGGGCGCCCGCGTTTACATCCAACGATTTGGTTTTGTTGACTGGTTATAGGCTGCCATAACAGCCCGCGGTTTGGTTCACGGTCAATCGCATCTACCAGAATCTCATCGATTACGATGAGGAACAGTAACGGTGATAGAATACATCCTTGCCTCACACCAGCTACGACCCGGATAGGGTCGGACAGGACCCCATTGTGCAGCACTCTACACGAAAAGGCCTCGTACTGTGCTTCGATGAGTCCGATGATTTTCTCAGAAACCCCCTTGCGTCTCAGGGCGCCCCACATATTCTCGTGATTGAGACGGTCGAAAGCTTTTTCGTAGTCAATGAATACCAAATAAAGGGACTCTTGGAATTCGTTGACCTGCTCCAGAATAATACGGAGCGTGACAATATGGTCCACACAGGATCTTCCGGCACGGAATCCGGCTTGCTGCCGCCGGATAGTCACATCGATCTTCTCCTGAATCCGAGCTAGGATAATTTTGCACAGAACTTCGAGAACGGTACACAGCAACATAATGCCTCGCCAGTTATCGCATACAGTCAGGTCACCCTTTTTGGGCACCTTCACTAAGATACCTTGCATCCAGTCGACCGGGAAAGTTGCTGTGTCCCAGATATTACGAAATAAACGATGCAGTAGTTGAGCGGATGTCATGGGGTCAGCTTTGAGCATCTCGGCTGAGATGCGATCGACCCCTGGGGCTTTATTCGATTTCATACTTTGGATGGCTGTTTGAATCTCTAGCAGTGATGGAGCTTCGGTATTGACGCGTGTTATACGTCGGATCCTAGGCAGATCATGCCGAGGTGGTGATGGCCTTGCTGGCACTTGAAAAAGTTGTTCGAAGTGCTCGAACCAGCGTTTCAGCTGGTCAGTTGGGTCGGTCAATAACTGATCATTCGCGTCTTTCACAGGCATCGTTGCATTCATCTTCGCCCCGCTTAAGCGTTGTGAGTTATCGTAGAGGAGGCGGATGTCCCCGGTAGCGGCGGCTCTCTCTCCTTCGTCGGCCAGAGTCTGCCCATGCTAGCTTGTCTCGTCGACAAGAGCGTTTTACTTCCTTCTCAAGAGCCGCGTATCGTTGACGGGCTAAGACTTTGGCTCCTCTGGTTTTCGATCGCTCTATCGCGGCTTTGGCTTCTCTTCGCTCCTCTATCTTCCTCCAGGTCTCATCGGTGATCCATTGTTTTCTCTGGGTGCGTAGTTCGCCCAGATTGTTCTCGCTGGTGGCGATGAAGGCATTCTTGATGACCATTGGTCTTCCACGCTGGCACCTTTCGGAATATCTGCAGCACGCGTCTCCAGTTCTTCAACGAAGGACCTTCCACCGTGGCATCTTCCAGTCGTCGTCGTCCAACTCTTTCCTCCTGCCGACGAATCCGCGCAATGCGCAGGCGTATTTCCCCGATGAGGAGGTGATGATCAGACGCGATATCGACACTACGTTTATTCAGTACATCAAGAAGGCTCCGTTTCCATTTTTGGCTGATGGAGATGTGGTCGAATTGATTTTCTGTAAAGCTGTCACGGGAGACCCACGTGACCTTGTGAACTGGTCGATGAGCCATCCCCCGATCACCATGTCGTTATTACCACAAAATTCTGCGACCAGCTCTCCGTTTTCGCTCATTTCTCCGAGACCATGGCGTCCCATAATGCGCTCATGGTTCAAGTTGTCGGATCCGATCTTCGCATTGAAGTCGCCCAAATAGACCTTGATATCACCCTTCGGAATTCTATCTACGACGGCATTGAGTTGACTGTAGAAGTTCTCTTTGTCTTGCAGATCGGCAGCATCGGTTGGCGCATAACATTGGATTATAGTAAGGTTTCGGCCCCGTGTTCTAAATCTGGCAACGATTATCCTTTCACTTAAAGGTTCCCACTTCATAAGCGCAGAGTGTGCCTGAGCGCTTAGTAGGAAGCCAACTCCGCGATGCCGGGGAGCGTGTTCACCTCGTAAACCAGAGTATAGCAAAACTTGTCCCGACGGCGTTCTGTGTTCTCCAAAGTTTGGCCAACGGACTTCACTCAGTCCAAGGATCTCAAGCTTCATGCGGCGTGCCTCATTGGCAAGTTGTGCCAATTTACCCTGCTGGGCTAGGGTTAAAACGTTCCATGTTCCTATTCGTGTCCGTTGTTTCGCGCTAAGAGTCGTCGCCGTAAAATCAGTCCGTATTCTTTCATTATCGGATTCTCGAACAAATTGATGTTTCGGAAACAGTAGGTTGTTGGCCCAAGGCTCCCTATCCACCGGAATGGGGCTGCCATCTTAGGTATAGCTTCCGGGAAATAGCATTTCATACTCAGCCGCTGGATGCCAGAACAGACGCTGTTGGAACCTCATGATGGTGTCAAAAATTACTTTGTGTAATTGTGAATCAAATTTCCATCCCAACAACTCTTTGCTGCATCGTGAGGTTCGTGAGAGATTCGATTTTTTGTTTCTTAAAAGCCCAAACCGTCTAAAACAAGGTTATTGTTGAAAATGAAGGTGTTTCAGCTTTTATCAATGGCTTTGGAAATGTTGCAATATTTTAAAAAAGGAAAGGAATGCAAAATATATTTATTTGGACAAATTGGATTAGGATGTCGATTTATCAAATTAAAAATTAAGGAAAGTGACATATATTTTTAAATTTGTTTGAGTTTCCGTTACGTACGAAACATTGGAAGCTCTAAAATAGAATGGAACGAGCCTACCAATTCTCTCGCGATGTTTGAGATTGCTGCACTAATGTTCACAAAGAGACAACTGCAGATTTTCAAATTTGCCCGGTGTTTATTAAAATTCCCGCATAATTCCCGACATTTTCCCGGTTTTCCCGGTTCGCTGGTCACCTTGCACATAAATGAGGTTTCAAGATTGGCTGTGATATTATGTTTTTTTAATCTACAAGCTCAATTCACATTTACTGCTCTTTATTATCTGTATAGTTTAAATATTGATTTTTCTTGAAGTTCTAATGTCACCACTTTTTTCGATTCTAATCTCCTGTTTGTCTGTGAACAAAACCTGACCCAGTCAACGTTTTCAAAAGGAAATGATAGGATGGAGAAAGTAGTGTTTTTTCCAATGTACTTTTGATAACACGTCCGAGTTCTAGCAGCCAGATGTGAAATGAGTACATATCGCGCTTGATCTAGTACTAAATTAGGCCAATCAAACCTACTTAATTAGGGTTCCTATAACGATAAACCAAACTAGAAACAACTACGATTTTTTTACTTGAAAACATGGTTTTGAAAATATGTGTAGCGATTATTTTTGATCTTAAACTTAGTTGGCTTTTTAATTTCCATGTCATATCACATTATTACACGTTTTTTTAAATTTTAACTGTGGTACTTGTTATTCTTCTTGGAGTACAAAAATAATTTATTAAATTAGTTACCTCACAATGTATATAATTCCTTATTCCATCCTTCAACTCATCAATTAAAGCTTTTGCCACAATTGCGTTCTTTATTACTACATCTTTTAATCTGAGATCTCGAATTGTTCATGAATACAAAATGTCAACGACATCAGTCTTTAACGAATTTCAATCACATCTATTGTTGCTTCGAGTGAAGGAATAGAAAAGCAAAGAATGTTAATATATTCAGTAACAAGAATCAGAACGATTCGAGATGTTGTGTTTTAAATTTTTGAAATCATTTCATATGAAAATTATTCCGTTAGAAAAATGTATGACTATTGGAAATTTTAGGACAAGGTAATCACATTGAATACATTTAAACTGATATGACATTATTTTTTTACGACGCCATTTAAGAACTGATTTCTTTCAAAAAATTAATGCATTGCCAACTTTTTCGCAACACATATTTTCTGGAGTTAGAACCAAATGTTTTTCCACACGTCACGCTGCTGCCAAGGACTACTTACAATTCTGATGAGGACGACGACGGTGCATTTCAATTATAAATCCTAGCTTTATCATTACTTAACTATCATACTAATAGATAGAGCTACTTCTTCCATCTGAAAACTAAACAAACGTATGGATATATTGTTGGGGAGTCGAGTCTGTAGAAAAAAAAAAGTTCGTAGTTACGGTAATAAAGCGCGCCTTGCAGGGTACGCTACACAAGTCGATCCACAACGGTAACGCAACCGAACTGAATAGAAGGCAAACGAAGATTCCTTAACAAAGTGTTACATTGCGAGTGTTTGTTGGGTGTTGCTTGGTTCCGAGGGTAATTGTGTGCACCGAAACGCCAATAGGGAATCGAGGATCGAATCTTGTGTGACCTCAAGGGGAGCTTTGAGTTAGCGAAGCACACAGTTCAGTTCGCGAATAGACTTAGAAAAAGAATGCGGCCTACTACGGAATAGTTTACCTGGCGGTTGGTTTCTTTTGCTTCTGAATTTGGAATTCCGATTTTCATTGAGTTGTTGCTATTTTTTATTACTCTTGTTTCAATTTAGTTTATTAGTTTTAGTATGTTTTCCTTCGTTATGGTTAGAATTATAAATATTAGTGATTTTCACATAAAAATATACAGAACGTCAAATTTAGGAAATCACGTTGCATATCTGAAAAAAAAAATGGAAAAAAAGGCGATTATGTGTCAATTTGGATGATTGCGGAGAACTATTCTTGCTTATTCTGCGTTACGACATAACTCGATAGGCGTCGAATCATAAATTGTTACATAAGTAATTCGTGTACAATATAACATTCATTTCAATTTACATACGTATTGGCTAACATGTTTGCATGTGTTTTACTTCTTTTGTTCTAGCATTATACCAAATGGTTGTTATGCCGAACAGCAAACTACAACTATTTTCCAACGGTTATTCTAAATGCCAAATGGCCCTTAGTAATTCAACTTGTTATGCCAAATGGCATTATGCCACATGGACTTCTCTCATTATTTACATAATATCATTACACCCGACGGAGGATGCGTTCTGTGTTAAAAAAGTTTTCAATTCAAAATTTAAAAAATCCGTGTGAAAAAAGTTTTATGGTTTCTCAACGAATCATGAAAAATGGAGCAACTTTGCAAAAATTGTGTATGGGATGTTTTTTACACGGCCGTGTAAGAAAAATCCGTTTAAAAACAGAATCGGGTGTAATTCTAAAATACTGCAAGGAGATCATAATGGCAATCAATTAATTGGAAAGTTTGAACAGTTTAGCTCAGAACAAACTGACTACTGATTGTAGGTAATTGAAGACAGCTCAAAAAACTATACCAACTACTAGCTAACCCGACGAACATCGTCTCGCCCAAAAGTGATTCATCAGGAGAAATATTTCTAAGCATTAAAATAATTGAAAATAGTCATAAAATGTGAAATACATCGATTCATCGAGAAAGGAACTGATTTACACAGATTTCCAGCCTTATCGTAACTCATGATTTCCCAAACTATGGGTCCCGACCCCCAGGGGGGTCGAGAGCGGATTGTTGGTGGGTCGCGCAGAACAAATATTAATTGCAGCTCGAATGCCGAATCTTTTGATCATTTTTTTCAGGATCATTATTTCAAGTTCCAACCGCATTTTATTTTAAATATCCATCACCACGCTATTTTGTTTAATTATTTATGTCTTTATAGCTTCCGGCTCAGTGGTGCCCCGACGACGCGCGAAGCCGGTGCATTCGCACGCCACGATCTACTCAACTGGTCCCAGGCGGTGGACCTAGCCTACTCCGATTAACCGATTTCCCATGCACTGCACCTTTTAGCTTCTTGCTTAACCGTTGAGCCATATAGCTCACGCCTTGGTAGCGAACTACTCGTATAGTCCCCGGTGGTGGATCAATCATACTCCCCGTAGGACGACCCGTCTCAACGGGTGACCGGACAAGTGCCGAGGTCAATCCAAGGATTCCGGGTGGAGATAACATCCGGTTCAATGGTACCTCGACGACCCGGAGTTAGTGCATTCGCACGCTACGATCTACTCAGCTGGTTCCCGGCGGTGGGCCTAGCCTACTCCGATAACCGAGTTTCGATTGCCTCGAGCCATGCAGCTCTCACCTTATTCGTTGAGCCATTTAGCTCCCGCCTCCGTCGCGATCGCGAACGACTCGGATAGTCCCCGACGGCGGATCTAACCTACTCCGATGAGAAGTTCCCCGAAAGCGGGAGCTCCTCCGAAACCGGACGTTTCGTCACGTTCTGAGGCTACGCGCAGTAGCTGGCGCTGGCGTTCCCATTCATTATCGACATATATATTCACGACCGCCGCTGGAGTACACGGAGGCGTAAAGGCTGCCTGCTGCTGCTCTATTCGCCAACTTCGTTGTAAGATAACGGCTATCCTGGACGTCGCTCTTGCGACCGCTCTCCTCTGTTCTGGGTTCTGGCACATGTTATCGGTGGTAGTGTCCGTTCCACATGCTTCCAATATCGCACGCCTCTCCGTTTCGCACCGGGGGCATGTGAACAGGGTGTGTTCAGCCGTTTCTGTAACGTCTGGGCATTGCGGACAGGCGGGAGAAGCCGCGTGTCCGAAGCTGTGTACGTACCACTTGAAGCATCCGTGGCCTGTTAAGAACTGGGTCGAGCCAAAGTTTAGCTCTCCATGTGGTCTGTGCCGACATACTTAGGACTAGGCGATGGGTTCACCTTCCCTTAGCCGAGTTGTCCCACTCCCTCTGCCATTTGGCTACCATATGTTTGGCTATGATATGCGCTGATGATTCTCAGGCACATTAGCCTATGAGTACTCTCCAGCTTTCGCACGTTGCAGTTTACACTCAACACCGATCCTCAGGCTGGACCTCCGTATCGTAGTATTGAAACCGCAACGCTTGCCAGCAACCTGCGCTTGCTGGAGCACACCCTAGAGCTGTTCGCCATCATCCTCGATAGTGCCGCTATCGCCGTCGACGCGCGTTTGCAGGCGTAGTCGACGTGACTTTTAAAGCTCAACTTATCGTCGAGCATCACCCCCAATTGTTTCAGAGATCTCTTGGAGGTGATGTCGCAGCCTGCCGTGATGGGGCGCTAACCTCCATCCAGCATGCACTGTTGAATGCTTTCCGCACATCGAGTGTTATTACTGCGCATTAACGTATACCACGCCGCTTGCATTTGATGGCGACCTTTGCAGTGTCCACCACCGATTTAATGGCGCCCAGATAATCCTCCTACCTCCTTCACGTACGGCGAAAGCCTGTTCAGGATCAGAACTTCTCCAGTAGCTTCCCTACCGTGTCTATTAGGCAGATTGGTCTGTACGCTGAGGGGTCTCCTGGTGGCTTACCAGGTTTCGGTAACAGGACCAAACGCTGTCTCTTCCATATATCCGGGAATGTCCGCTCGTCCAGACACCTCTGCATGGCTAACCTAAACATGTCCGGATTAGTCATTATGGCTGCCTTCAACACCATGTGCAGGATCCCGTCCGGACCAGGTGCTTTACTCGGGTCGAGTACCCTCCTCTACCGTCACTCTCGCCACTTCGTCATTTGCTCCTACCCTCGCTGCTGGCGGCCAATGGGTTGGGCCGTGGTGCGGTAATAGTGCTTCAATTATCGTCCTCAGCCTTGTTGGACATCGCTCGGGAGGTGCCAGTGCTCCTATTGTTTTGGCCATCATTAACCTATAGGCGTCTCCCCATGGGATCGAGTTGGCGCCCTGGCATAATCTGTCGAAGCAGGCTTTCTTGCTTTCTTTGATGGCCTTGTTTAGATCCAGTCTCGCTGCTTTGAATTGCTCGATGCGTTCCTCCCTCATTTCCGCCGAGCGTGTCCTTTGCGTTCTTCTTCTTTCCCGGAGGCAGGCTGCTAGAAGGGCTGCAATATGCTCGTTCCACCAGTATACCTGTGATCGACAATTCCGCAGTCGTGCCTTAATAACTGTGGAAGTGCTTAATGAACACTAAGCTGCGAGGCGGCAATGTTTCAGTGGGGGATGTAATGCCAATAAGAAGATAATGTTGTTTGGCATAAAATCATTTCTCTAAATGAGTTGGATATACAAGGGCCATTAAGCATTGTTAGAAACTAGACTGAAATTCGATCGGCCTTAATGAGTAATGGCCAAAAACAGGAAGAGCGAACAGCACGCGTTGCCCAGAGGAAACGAAAACGAGTAAATGTTTCCTCCGAAACACGAATGTATCCAGGATAAGGTAAACGAATAGATGATGCCTTCTTTGGAAACATGCGTGATTTAGGCATTTGACGGGAATAAGGCGAAAGAGTAGATGATTCCTCCTCCTGCTCGAAGGCGAAGCGTTAATGGATGCTTCTGGAGAAGCAATGAGACGAAAGGGTATAAATGGCTTTTTAAGGCAAGAACACTTCTATTGTAGATTCTTTTCCTGTTTCAGGAAAGTTCGCATATACCATTCAGATACAAGCGACCATTCATGCCATTCGGTGTCAACGGTGTGAATGGAGCTAGGCCCATTTTTACACTCATTGAAGTATGGAACTATATAGATATACCAATATAGGCACACAAATCATTGAGATTTTTTTTTTATTATTGGAAACATATTCTGGGATACGGTGCATTTTGGGGAGTGGTTTTCGGGGAAATGGTTCATTCTGGGAAAGAGTTTTTTGGGGAATGGTTTCCTGGCGACTGATATAGAAACGAAATAAATGCCTGGTTGTTGGAGCAATGACGTAATTCGGCTGTTAAGTTTTTTTTATCAACATGCCGTAATTTTCGAATAGAAAGAAAATGTAGCCAATCGTTTTAAAAAAATGACAAAGTAACAATTATTGCAATTTAAATTTTTCATTTCAACTCTTGATTTTCTATCTATATGCGAAAGTTATGCTTTTATGGATGGAATCGAGGGTGGAACAGGTACTTTAAATTTGTCAACATCTGATGAACTGTAGTAAATAAATGCAACAACTTACCTCTTAGTCCACAGGCGAGCAATTCGGTCATGCTCTTCCCGATTTTGCAGATATTGTGTGGCAATACTTCCAACCAATGGATCAGCTGTAAAACACAAAACATGTAAATATACATATGACAAACGACGGAAAGATGGATACGCACCTGGATTGCAGTCTGTTAGTAGAGAACAAATGGAAAGCAGCACTTTCGAGATGGTGAGCGCAGGTGACCAATTGTCCTTGAGGATGTCGAGGCAGATAACACCTTGGCTGTTGATATTGCAGTGATATATCCTCGTTCTGAATGTGACCTGCAAACAAAAAGAAAATATAAGTTATTAATCGTATATATTTTAGCAGGATCAACTAGACTGACCTTGGGCGGTTTGAACGGATATTCCGGTGAGAAGTGAATATCCAGGAAGAACACACCTCCCTCGTAGACGGATCCTGGAGGGCCCAAAATGGTAGAAACCCATTCGTACAAGTTATCGCCTTTCGGGCCAGCACTGCAATTCGGAGGCGGATCAAGTGTGATTTCGGCCAACTCCTTTTGGATGCGTTTGGCCGACGTTCCTAGTGCCTTGGAAATTTTCGGGTTGGACTTGGTTTCCTTCGTCTCGGGCTTGGGCACTGCCGGTGTTTCGGGTGTGGTGTTTCCACTGCCATTGCCGTTTCCGTTGCCATTGCGACGTCCACCACCGGAACCAGTACTGCTGCTACCACTGCCGCCGTTGCCAGCAGCGCTGCTGCCTCCTGCGTTACCGGCCGAACCGCCGCCACCGCCACCTGGAGCCGTTGTACCGGCAGTGCTACTAGATCCGGCACTGGTCGACATTTTTGCCCACAAGCTGCAGAATTGCACTCAACTTCCGATCTGAAATGTATTACGAGAAGGAATGCTAGACGTTAATGGTTTGCCTATTTCACACATTATTGGCTACTCGCTTGAAAGCAAAACAGCGGCTCTATCCGGCACCACCCAGCGTTAGACATGTGTTTTCCCAACCAACTAAGCTTTGAAGGACCTCCGTCGTCCTCCGCAGCTTAGCGGGTATTGATGAGACCACATTCTCAGCACCAGGCACGTAGCCGAACTCTCGCAATCTATTTTTAGAACTAGCTCTCTCTCATGTGTTATTTGTACAATGCCAACCAAGTAAGATGAGTATTTAGGGTCTGTCTCATTTGGAGAATTAAACTTAAAAGTAACAGTTCGAAAATTAGCAAGTAACCCAATCATAAGAATGGCTGGTGCTACCCAGCAATTCCAATAAGACATCGATGCAAAATGATTCGATATCTGTCGAAAGTAATCTTGCTCTGCGAGCAGGGTTATTCGATAATTATTGAAATGTCACTTTTAAGTTTAATTTCAGTTTAATTCTTTAATTGAGACAGAGCCTTAGTATTGTCTGGCTCCAACACACTTGCTTCATCAGCAACTGCGTTCGATGAAGTAAGTGTGTAGGAGATTGTGCCAGTTGGTCGTCAGATCCCAACCCGACGATATTTTTGCCTTTGATATAAGCATATAAGTACCGCCATCGGAGGGTGACAATGGGTCATCGCTCTCACCGGCAACGTGGAGGTCGGATAACAAAATCGTTCAAAAAGGTCTCTTATATTTTAGTCTTCTTGCCCTCAGGTACATTCAATCTATTCTACAACATCTAAATTTTCCTAATTCAAATTAAAAGCTTATTCATATTTTTACAATCAAGTGATTCAAGTAAAATCTATTCTTGTTCTTAGAGGTTACTTTATACCTAATCCAGTTGGCCATACCGCCCCAAACCAATCTATGTTGGTGAAAAGTTAAATATCCTATCGGTATCGATCATAATTACTGTGATTCTCCCAGATGTATCATTGTAGACAGGCTATAGTTATACGAAAACCTTGTTATATATCAATTTGTGTTATAATTATAATTATAAGAAAATTCGAATTTCTGCTAAACCATCTTGAAATCTATATTAAATGTTGTACTAACTGCTAGACTAGACATTCTAACATGAACTTGGGAATGGGGCAAGATGGGTCAGCACATACTGAAAGGCATAGTTCGTATTCAAAACATATTTTCCATTGCTAATTTAATAATATTAAGGTTACTTTTGAGCATAATGATGTTAATTTGTTAATTAGAAATGTATCAATTTTGTATTTAAGAAAGCATTACATGGGCGGCTTGTTTCCATAAGAAATTGCAGACATTTTTAAATATAGAGCCCCTTTGTTCATCCAAAGCCCAAAAATCTCTCATTATTCAATAAAATCATTAACAATAAACCTATCTATCTGTGTGTCTCCAGTAGCCTTGCGAGCAAAGGCGAACACACTAAGTTTTCCTTTTTCGAGCTCGACAAAATCAGGCACCGCTGTAGCTCAGTAAATTTGAAAACTGAATCTCGGCGGAAAATTTCGTTTATTACTGATTTTCAGCAACATATTTACCGTATCTCAGCAACCGAAACGTCACTTTTACTGAGATTTCAGCAAAAATCATGTTTGCTGAAAGTCGGCAGTGCCCACCTCGGGAAAATAAGCACAAAATACTGAGATCTCGGCGAAAAAAAATAAGTGTGTAGGATTGCCAATCCGGAGATGGCGAGTTCGATTCTTGGTCCGGTCTAGGATGTTTTCGGGTTGGAAACGTTCTCGACACCCTGGGCATAGTGTATCCATTGTACTTGCCACACAATATACATATATTCATGCAATGGCGGGCATAGAAAAGCTTTTAATTGATAACTGAGGAAATGCTAATAGAATACTAAGTTGAAAAGCAGGCCAAATTCCAGTTGGAATGTAGAGCCATTGAAGAAGAAGAAGATCTGTGTGTAATTTATAATTGTGAATAAGAACAATATTTATTGCAGAATTCAAAGGTGACCCATCTTGCCCCGTTGTTTGACCCATCTTATCCCGGCATTTTTTGATTGACAGAAAAATAGACTTCTACTTTAATGACACAAAAAGATATAAAAAGTGGAATTTTTATTATTTCATACCCCTGACTTAGGGAAGATCCATTAATTACGTAACGCAAAAATTGGACTTTTATTCTGTTAATGAATTCTGCCCAGGTTAAAACAACCGCTACATGTACTTTTGTGCGTGACAATGGGTTTGGATGGGGCACTCGGTGCGGAATGGCAATACATCGACCCAGTGGCGTAGCCACGGGGGTGGTTTTGGACATAACCCCCCCCCCCCCCCCCGGCAATAAAATTTTCAAAAGAAATTTTTTTTATCGAAAAAAAATGTTCGGAAAACCCCCCTCCTGACCAATTTTCTGGCTACGCCACTGCATCGACCACATGTTAAATTGAATGAATGTTATCCCAGCGTGGACAATAATTAGGTATTGGATTATTTGCATGAGCCATGCACCTTTTTTGTCGTACCACCCTCCTCTCCTTTTGCTCCTATACTATCTACGTCGTATATGGAAGACCCCATATGAACATGGCTAATGAGGCAATCAAATTCTTTCATTGCGTATTAGTCATATTTTGAGTTTTATGACAAAAATTCGGTAAATAACGCATGGATTAAATCCAAGGTTATACTAAGGACGCACAACATGATTCCAGTGTGTTACGTACAGTCGACTGTCGAAATGCATATAGAAAACCCAAATTAAATCACCTAATAATGATACTTCCTTTCTTACATTTAGCCAAGACACCAATCTTTCCGGTTTGGTTCACCATTTTCATTATATTATTTGTACGCAATGACCGATCGTTATCAAATTCAATATCGATCAACAAGACTTTACCATCTTTCGAATGCAACTTGCTACGAGAAAATCGGTTAAGGATTAGTATTATGAAGAGTTTGTTTCAATTTTTTCATCTTTTCATCCTCACACATACACACACTCACGGACGGACAGACATTTAATCTTCACAGTTCATCGAGCTGAGTCGATTGATTTATAACACTATGGGTCTACGAGCCTTCTATAAAAGGTGAAATGACTTTGTTGTACAAGAAAGGCAAAAATGGTATCATGGTACAGAAATCACAGTGGAATCAGATGTCTGTACACAACTACTCAGAGCGAATCTCGCTAAGGTTGAAGCGGATCACGATCCGACCCAGTTGAATAATTGAACGTTTTCACAGGGGCTAGGGCCTAGGGCAGGGCTGGTAGCGACCATTGCCGCTCAAAATAGTGACTTTAGTGACCAAAGCTGACGAAAAAAGGGACCAAATAGTGACTTTCAGTTGCATAAAAAGTGACCAAAAAGTGACTTTCAGTTTCAGTTGCAATTTCGATGAGACGAAATTAAGCGTTTCTGGGTCGAGGGAAAAAAAATTTTCGTAATTTTTTTTCGTAATCTGCGAGCGAATCAAACGTTTGCGCCACTGGAAGTTGGTTATTTATCACTCATAAGACCTGTTTTTCTTCCCCGAAAAATGATTTCTAGGCAAAAATCTGCGTGAATGAACATTCTCTTCTCGTGAGAATGAGTGAAAATTACTATCAGTGGATTAGCTGAACACCTACTTAAGAAAGATGCAGATTTGCTATAGGTTTAAGAAGTTTTTGGTTTTTTTAGTGCGAAAGGAACATCAGTACGGATCGTTTTGGTAGAAAACGAAACAAAAATTATGAAAATTCAGTTACAACGAACCTGGGATTGAACGAATTGAAGAATCTTTCACATTTATGGTATTTTAAATGTATAAATTATCATCTCTCTCTCTCTCTTCATTGGCATTACATCCCCCACTGGGACATTGCCGCCTCGCAGCTTAGTGTTCATTAAGCTCTTCCACAGTTATTAACTGCGAGGTTTCTAAGCCAAGTTACCATTTCTGCATTCGTATATCATGAGGCTAACACGATGATACTTTTATGCCCAGGGAAGTCGAGACAATTTCCAATCCGAAAATTGTCTAGACCGGCACCGGGAATCGAACCCAGCCACCCTCAGCATGGTCTTGCTTTGTAGCCGCGCATCTTACCGCACGGCTAAGGAGGGCCCCATAAATTATCATGATAAATTATCATCGCAATATATTTAAAAAAATCCAAAACATTAATCGAAGTGGATGTTGGAAGGGAAAAACGGCTTTTATTTTCTCATGTTCTTACAGCAAAATTACTTTACATATTCAAAGTATCGCCTTTCAATTCGAATGCAGTACAATCATAGATGCAGCTATCATTATTTCGATTTGAAAATAAATATTTTCATTTTACCAAAATATCACGCGCTGAGAATCATAACTTCGTTAATAACTCAACAGTTACAACCGTGATTATTGCGTCTGGTGCAAGATACAATCATCCTTTATTACACCAAACCATTAAATCTTCGGCAAACTACCGCAATTTGCTACAATGATAAAAAGAAAACATCGACGAAGAGCAATGTATTAATGCAGTTACGTCCCTTCTGTTATAAAAAAAACTGATAAGCATGTTTGTTTTAGGTATGCACTAAATAACAAGCCTTTCATCAACTATTGGGTTTCCTGAAGCACCAGGAAGAATATCTAAAATTGAAAAGTATAATTTGAACCGCCAATAGTGCAATTGATAGGGGAGACTGGGCAGACTTGATCCACTTTTCTCTCAATTATCTTAGCGCATGCAATCTTCAAAATCGGGGAAACTTTATCCCCTTTATATAATATCTATATCCTTTCCCGTCAAAAATTGCATCTCATTTTATTGTCTCAATCGATTCTTTGGCTTATTTAAGGTAAACTTTCTCTCTCTTTCAACTCTCTCTCTCTCAAGCCTCTAACTATTTTAAAAATCCAAAACAAAAGTTGAAAAAATGCTGCACATGTGAACCGGTCTGAAAAATTCACCCGCTGTTCGTTCAAAATCGGGCGAATGTTAGCCCAATCTTAAAAACAACACTTTTTAAATATTTTGTTTTAAATTTAAAAAATACTTAAAGGCGTCAAAAAAACATGGGTTCGTTGGGAAAGTTGACTTTAAATAAAATAAAGAATCGATTGAACAAGTTTAAAAAATTGACGGGAAAGGTCAATTAGCTACTGGTGAAATACCAATAAGAGCAGCGAGTAATATGGCTGGCGAAGTTTCAGAGCGATCATTTTTCCAAGATCCGTAATTTCATTTCCGCCATGAACAAAGCATCAACCGACTTATACATAGAGCTTCATTAAAAAATAGTCAATAGTTTCAAAATAGTTGAAAATAGTGACTTTTTGCGAGAAAAAGTGACTTTAGTGACTTGAGGTCGAAAAAAGAGACTTTTTAGTTACTTGCCCGAAAAAAGTGACCAAGTCACTAAAAAGTGACCCGCTACCAGGCCTGCTAGGGCTTTTTAGGGCTGATCTAGCTTCGCCCAAGCAGTAGCTAAAAACGACATTAGTTTTTTTTAAATGTTTACAAAATAGAGAACGGTTTGAAACTAGAAAATAATTGAACTGGATTTCAATTAGTGTATTCTGAGTTTGAAGAGTTTGGACTGACTAGGCAAACAGCAAACAAGTATAGACCCAGAACAGGTCGACTGGACAACACTTTTGTGTTTACAAAATTTCAATCGCGATGCGCAATGCGACACAGGGTGACCGCTGTGGCTCGGATGCATTCGAATCAATCTATTTTGGCATTTGTCTAACGTTGCATATGAAATGTAATATGAACAAATTTTTATTTTACACAAAATACCTGCAATGCAATAAATGCTTTTAATGATTATTAAAAATTATATCAGTACTCGATCATTCTTTTGTATACTTATATATCAAAGTGATTGTAAATGATTTGTTACACAAATTCTAAATTACTTGCCTCAAAAACAATGCAAATAATTAATTTAAATGCAGACAGAAATAAAATCATGATATGTGATTGTAAGGATAGAACTATAAATCAAACACATTCGATGATTCATTAACCAAAATTAAATTTATATAACGGGAACCATTAAAGAAGGATTTTGCCAGAACTAGAGAGAAGAAGAATAGCATTTTCTGAGAATGATTGCTTCTTTCTTTGTTTTCGGCTTTTTGCTGTTGTTTCCTCCACCAAAGCAGGAGGCTGGGAACTTTTTAATCCAATCGATACAAAATATGCCCACAGATGATTCTGTTTTCTTCGTCTTTTTAGATCACTTCTGCGACTGATTTTAATTTTCTTTAATTTTTGAAAATAAGCACTACCAATTAACACACTCAACTATTGATAAACTAAACAGAATATTAACTAATATTGATTTTAATATATCCGTTTCCTTTTTTCCAATAAATCAAAGCGGCCATTTTGAGACATTTTTCGTACTATTTTTTTGATATTTTAACGATGAACTACTTATTATTCACTTTCACCTTAATGATTACCTATATCACCAATTGTAATTGAACAGCTGGGAAATTGTTTCAATAGTTTTTCCCAGACAAAAGCACCGAAAAAAAACTTCCTCCTACAACAGGCAGGAAATCATTCGCCTGCCTTCCTTCTATCACAGACTCGAACTCAACTCTTTTGGTTTTGATTTCCTTCTTTGCTTCTCCGCTCACTCATGAGTGCACTGTCACCCGGTGACATACGTTTGAGAGCCGTTTTGCATTCACTCTAAAAATGTAATGAAGTGTTTGAAAATATCCTAATCTCCTCGGTTTCTTGTACACAGGATTTTGTTTTCACACGATTTTTTTTCGCTCGTATTTTTGATCGTGTGACTTCAATTTGCCACCAATCTCTTCGCAACATGTTTCAAAAAATCCAGAATAAATCAAAGAAAAATCACATGACAATTAATATACGTTTAGGATGAGTGGAAAATTGAGAAAATGTAAATCGAGCAAAAATAGAATATTTATCATTTATGCAAAAAAAAAATGCCAAGATAAGGTATCAGTGTTGATTTGAGTTATGCTACGTTTTGACAGGGCAAGTGAATTGAACAACTCAGTTGACTTGCCAAAAGTTGAACATGTTCAACAAAAGATGTTTTAGGGTCTGTCTCATTTGGATAATTAAACTGAAATTAAACTTAAAAGTGACATTTCAATAATTATCGAATAACCCTGCTCGCAGAGCAAGATTACTTTTGACAGATACCGAATCATTTTGCATCGATGTCTTATTGGAAATGCTGGAAAGCACCAGCCATTCTTATGGGCGGGATATGTGCTAATTTTCAAATTGTCACTTTTAAGTTTAATTCTCCAAATGAGACAGACCCTTAGTTACAAGATAAACATTGTCGCTGTCCGAAACATCTTTTGCTGGCGAGGATAGGGGATCTAAATGTCAATGAAGGAAAAATACATACGATTTGACAGTTAGGTACCACACATGTTTCGGACAGCAGAACAAAGGGAACCGAAGCGACAATCTTTATCTGGTAACTAAAATATCTTTTTGTTCAACTTTCTTTTCGTTCAAGTGAATTGAATTAAGGTGTTTACACGTTTAGTTCGCGTTCGATTCATGCGACTTGCTCAATTCACTTGTCTTGTCTAAAAGTAGCATTAAGGTCTAAATACGCATTTTTGTTACAGACTTGTTTTCCAATTAAGATTATGATGCGCGTTTTCTTTCTGAAACCCTTGAAAAGTTATTCTAGGACCACATCTGTCAAATATTTGAGTTACTCACATTCAAATCATCATGCAGTCACTGGTCACTGTTCACCCCTCACTTTCAGCTCTCAGCTCGTCAAGGGTTCATCAACTTCATGCAGTGTTGCCAAACTAATAATTAGTGTATTGCTTCTCCACTAATGCAGCATACACACGGTGAAGCAGTTTGACCCCAGATGAATACAAACAGGTGTTGCAAAAATATATTTTAGTTACCAGATAAAGATTGTCGCTTCGGTTCCCTTTGTTCTGTTGTCCGAAACATGTGTGGTACCTAACTGTCAAATTGTATGTATTTTTCCTTCATTGACATTTAGATCCCCCATCCTCGCTAACAAAATACGTCCCGGACAGCGACGACAGCGACAATGGTTATCTTGTAACTAAAATATCTTTTGTGTTACAGTATGCCAATTTCATGATTCATAATGATCATTTTGACGTACACTCTGAAATAAACTTATTCTAAATAGTTTAAAAGTCATTCTAAATGACTATTTGCCTGGTTGACCCCAAATTAGTATTCCATCCGAAAATACCGGGATAGTATAAATTTCAAAAAATGTTCTATAGTATAAGTAAGCACTATGATTGGTTAGCTTATTTTGGATTTGGTCATAGTTTCTAGGTTATGTTTGTTTCTTGTCACTGGGTTCTCCTTCAATGATATTGAAAAGAAACAGCAAAATAAGATAAATACATGTTTTATTCTCCATTTATAAATAATTCGGCATTCCGTCACATTCGTGATGGTCGTTGATGCTTCTGGTGATGAGCCGACCGAATCATTGATGGTTCACCTAAAGGTACGTAGCGAGACATAGTTGACACGTTGAACATAGAAGTGGATTATAAGTGTTGCTCGTCTTCCGGGGCTCAGTAATCCTCCTCCATTCTCCATGGTTCTACATGGTCCATGTAGAAAGTGCAGCTAATCTTTTTTTCATTCGTATTGAATTCGACGATCTGGGAAACATAATTAATTGAATACAAACAACCTCCAAAAACTGACGCTGTCTTACCAAAATAAGAGGCCGAGTTTTTCCTATCGAATAATCCGCTGGGAACATGGGTAGTTGTTCCCTCGTCGTAGCTGGCAGGTGTTAGAGCGTCTTCTTGCACCGACGCTGTGTGAGTAGTTCCGGGATCAGGTGTGCTAACTTTTTACGGGTTAAAGGCAGGAGGTGTCGTCCTTGAGAAAGGGCTGCAGTTCTGTTCTGGAAATTGCCCAAACAGGCCACCAAACGGATAAAAACCGCGTGCACTAGTTGCTCCATTTGTAGCAGTTCGAATTGGATGGCGTTCTCGGCAATATCCACTTCCACTGCCAATTGCCTTGTCGTGTGGCTCCGATCAATTGCTAATAAAGTCCAATTTAGGACATTTTAGTTAGATTGCGGTCCGTAAAATACTCTGGATTTGTAATAGAAGTTCGCGGAGCACTTGCGATGGAACGACTATTATTTTTGGCCGAGTTTTTGCCTGGAAAGTCCACCGGAAAATACTCGAACGGACATTGTTGCACACGCGATTTGATGGAATTTTGCAAATGACAGAATGCAAACAAAAATATTTTTACGTTATTCCGGGTTAGTATAAATTATAATTCTCGATAGTATACTGTTTATACTTTGTAAGGTATAAAAGTGAATAATGACTGGAAAGAATAATTTTAAATCCGTTACGGATTAATTTTATTTCTGAGTGTATAAGAGCCCTGGTTTGACCAATATTGACTCCAACTCTTAATCAGTCAAACATCCACCAAGTTTTACCAACAGTGGCACGATCAATCAATTCATTTGACCATCAATATGACACACGAACAATCGAAGCGCCAACTTGAGCACCAACCATCAACAAAAAAAAATATGGGGGTTTGTGCAACTTCACTAAATACAAATGCACGGCGAACCTTGACTCTGCCCCCGACAGCTAAAACTAAAATCTAACCGTTTTATTTTTTCCAACCGAGCCGCCAACTGACAAACGGTTGTTCGAACAACTTCACACACGATCAAACAAAGCAGCAACCGAAGCATTTCCTTGGGGGCGGAGTCAATGTTGGTCCAACGTGTTTGAGCGTCTCGTCGACTTAATCGAGTCAAGTACGAGACACTGAAGACGGCCTTACTGTTGAGGTCGAAATACGTATCTGTCAAGATACATGATTAATTTTTTTTTAACCTTGTCAAGATACAATTAAGTGGTGGAATTCAATGGGATTGTAAAAACTCGTCTTATGACAAGTGCTGATTTGTTGTTGAGATGTTTTCGGCTTCTTCAGAGAATTCAAAGAATTCCGTCTGTTGAGCTATCCTCAAGCTCTGGGTTTGCAGAAATTGCTCTCAATAGATAACGAACAACGATAAAAGAGAGGCAAAAACCTCTTCGAATCATAACAAGCCATGAAAACAAAACTATCGCACTTGTATACAAGTTGGAAAAAAACTGATTCGGATAGGCGGTCCCCACCGATGGGGTTTGATAAAACGCTTTTTTCTCGTTCATTTTATGTTGGAGACCACATTTTTTTCGCACTGCTGTGTAAAACAAGTTGAAATGCATCATCAGAACCGGTGCCCCCGCAATTGGGTTGTTTAGGGGTATATAGGTTTTTACATATTCTGAATCTGCATAAAAAACTAAGCCTAACCCCAATTTTTCAGAATTTTTGGAAACCCGGAACTATTTTTAATTTGCATTTTAAATTTATATGGGACTAAAAATTTGTTCTTATGCTGCATGGGCCAACTGTTATTCTATGAATCTTAGTGTCATTCTATCGATTGAAATGGCTTATTGTTTGCTGTATAAAAATGTAAATAAAAGGTTTACAAACAAAATAAAAATATGTTGGAGATCAGCAAAGCATGCTCTTTACGTTAAACTATAAAAAACCTCATATTTTTCTTTGCTAAACAACCCAATTGGGGCTTAATACAAGAAATTTATCATGGGTTGTAGCCCCCCGAATCAGTTCATTGTCGTAACAGCTATCGAAAAACGTCTCTCACGTCTCTCATGCTACCTATCGAGAGTGTATACAGACATGATATAAAAGAAATTTTCTCATTATCCTTTGGATTCAAAACCTGATCCTGGTTGTTAAAGGCAATATCAAAAGTAGGTGCAGATGGCTCAACTTCACTTTTTGGAACTTAGCATAACCCGATTTACTCGCAACAAGTTGCATTCGCCGGAGAATGCGGTCCCATTGTTTGCTATTGAAAATTGGCCCAATCGGACATTGCATTTCGGAATTATTTAAAAATCATTGTTTTTCCCAAGGGTCCCCCTTGGAAAAAAAATTTCAAAATCGAAATTGTTTAAGGATGGTGGCAATGCATAGTAATTAATGCAAAAACATGCAAAATGATGGAAAATATGCGATCTATCCCCCTAAGGTCCTTTTTGACCTTTCTTATGTGATTTTTTTCAGTACAGTTTACGATGCACCAGAAAGGCATCATCGCCGCTACGTGGATTAATCTGGGTTTTTCTTATACATGTCAGAAATATTAATAATAAACAACATTAAATTTGTTTTACGTGTACGATTACGGTTCAGTAACAATATTATCATTATGTTACAACGTGGAACGTAAACCGATCCAATAATCAAGGGCCCCAAACGCCTGTCACTGGCGAACAAAGCTCGTGTACTCTGCATCGAAGCTTAGAACCGGTGTTAGGGCGCAATCTTTAATGCGAACATATTCACATCGTTATATTGCTGCATGATTGAGTGTTTTATTTGGATATAATATCGAAAACAAAAGTTTGCATAAAAATTGCCTCGCCATAACAAAAAGATGGTAGAGAATTAACACTGTTGTTTACATTTTAGAACCAAATCCTCGGGGTAGTGCTCCGCCTTCTCCCCTGCCAATAATAGCTATTGTTTTGATTTATGCGGGAAGCCGTGTTTTTATGAAGCCATGAGGCTCTAGACACCCCAAATCTTGATTATTTTACGTTTTGACCCTTCCTTCGGAAGTGTCTATAATTTCACTTTGTATGCGTTACGCAGGTGTGTTACGTATTGATCTATCAAGAAATCTCGTGAATTATTAAATAAAATGTATGGTATTTCAAACAAATACACTTTGACATTGAAAATATAATTATAACAAATAATATGACATGGAATTATGCCTATTTTTCTGATTTGTTTCAAAGAAACAAATGATTTTAATTTAAGAACATATAGAAGCATGTACAAAAAATCTTCTCAGAAAAGCAAAAACGTAAAAATTGAAAGGGATTTCAAAAATTTCTTCAGTGGAAGCTAGATAGCAAATGTGAGCATGTTTTGAGACACTAATAGATCACTTGTATGCATGTATGTGTGCGTATGTGTGCAAATTCTGAAATTTACTACCATAAAAATCTCGCTCATTTTTAAGGTATTGAACAAGTTCAGTTTTACCAAATTAGGCATCCATAAGGCGAAATATATGTTATTATTGAACGCTATTGAGTTTCGCTCAGATCAATGACTGATTTAGTTAGTTCTGGATTAATTAATATCGAGGTCTCTGGAAATTACGAGTACAATATATTAATCCACCGTTACGATAGTTACTAACCATGTCACAATAGTTATTCAATCCGACGAGCGCCTTATAGATAGGCAGCATGAAGCACAGTACGTTATCATTCGTTAAGTTGTTATTCAACCCATGACATCCGCCTTTGGGTAGGCAATTATTTTGTCAGCTTCACGATAAATCACCGTGGGAAGCTGAGTAGTTTTATCTCGGTTTAAATACTGGAGTCTGGAAAAAATTCCTTATAACTAAAGCCCCAAACGCAATACAACGGAACGGCGACGGAAACGGAAAATTTGACAGCTAGCCCATATATTTTCTGTCAAATTTGCCGTATCCGTCGCCGTTCCGTTGTATTGCGTTTGGGGCTTAAGGAAGGGTCAAAATCTCACTGTAGGTGGATTAATCTGGGTTTATCCTAAAGCAATAAAAAATGCATAAGTTTGTTATGCAGTTATTTATTTCAAGCAACAAATATGGCATCACTGTATAACTCGAGCTACGCATACTAACACGATTCGTGTAGCAAACTTTACTAATACAATCACCGATCACTTCCAATATTTTCAAGTGCATCGTAATTTACACATTCTCCGGAACTATGATTTACTGCTTATATCCGACAATACCTAGTTAATACTAACAGAAATATTGGAATCTTTTATTACCCACCTTATTTGTTATCAAAAATCTACGCACTGATTAATCATAAAAAAAAATCACTTCAAAAGCCGCTTACACTCGTTTTGCTACTGAATCGACTACTGAGTGAGGTAAAGTACTGAGTTCTGCTCACGCTCAGCTCGTCAGGTGAGATGGAGTTCAGCTTGGCACACTCAAAATAATTTTCACTAAAAAAAACATAAACTTAAAACATGTGTACAGTAGACGTTTGATAACTGCAAGTTTGATAACTGCAAGACCCTGCAAAGATTTTTTACTGAAATTTAATAGTAGTACAGTTACAGTTACTTACAAATCAATGAACGCTGTTAACCAAAGAGAAACATGGAATGCGATTTTCAATAAAAAAGTGTGTCAAGCAAAGTTTCAAGCCGATAAATATTCAAAAATGGTTTGAAAGACAGGAATATAATTTTAATTATTCTCTTTAAACACATTTCATTGAATGTTAACGAAAGTCTTCAGTCCCTGGAACGCAATACGCTAGGAAAAAAGTCAGAAAAGAAAAAGTAGAATTATGAAAAAAAAATTACATCGCGAGAAATGGGATCCAATTATCTAAATAACTCTACATTTGTTTACACTTTTGAATATCCACATTGTACATTTATTTGATAGTTAATGATATTTTTTTTCTCCTATTAATAGGTCCAATCGGGTCAATTTTCAGTACATTTCAATTTTCAATAGGAAACAATGGGACAAGATTCTGCGTCGAATACAATTTGTTGCGAGTAAATCGGTTAAGGATAAGTGCCTGAAAAATGAGCTAGACTTTTTAATATGCTTTTATTTGAAAAAAAAAAAGTATTTTGACCATAACTTCTAAGCCCATAGTCCGATCGGGTCAATTTTCAATAAAAAAAACAATGGGACAAGATTCTGCGGTTAAATAAGTACCTGAAAATGAGCTATACTTTTTGCGCACACACACACACACACACAGACATCACTCCAATTCGTCGAGCTGAGTCGATAGGTATCCAGCTTTTTACGCTAGCCATAAATTAACACGGGGTGAATCGAATTTGACATATGCTGTGAACTTAATTTAAAATAATATCTTGGTAGCCTTGGATTAGAGTTATAATCTTTCCCGTTACCAACGGAGATATTTAGGTTGTTTATTTTTAAATAACAAGGAAATTTATACATCTATATTTTCTTTATTACAAACCATTTTTCTATTTTAGGCATTTCAAGGGATGAATAAAAAATGATTTATAGCCACGCAGAACGCCGCCATTAGCAGATTTGATACGTTCATTTGTATCAAAATTGAGTCTTTACGAGTTCGTCAGATGCCGCGCCTGTAATTTTGGATCGTCCTTGGTTCTACGAACAATCCGAGACTCTGTGCTTTGCCTCTGCGACGTAACCCTTTGCAGCTATTTTCCACGATTAAATCCTAGCTTTCGGAGTGAAAGTTCGCACAGCTGTTCCTTATTTATTCAATGTTTATATTTGGTGGAATTCTACAGGTAATTTAGTCACGAATTGTGTAAAGATTTTTTTCCTGGAGTCTCCAACCCTGGGGAGGGTCATAGTTAGAGTTTTTCTCAAACTTTCTGACCACGAGCCTAAATCGAATGCACTTTGAATACGCGCTATCTGATTTCAAAATTGCTCGTACTTTACGAGTGAAGTAAGATGAACATTCCGTTTCGTGAACGACGAATTTAACACAAGAGCATTCGACTTTGATCAATGAAATATTAATTCGTCTACTACTACTCTCAACTACTACTCGTGAAATAAGCCCATGTGAGAAAAACAATTAGCTCATTACGCTCTTCCTCTCTTAAGCAGTTCTGTAATAGTAGATATTGTATTTCATCCGTAATTGAGGAGAAGAAACGCGCGGCTTTAAGAAAATTATCCAGGTATGCAACTTATATTTTAGATGCCATACATTATTGATCTCATTAGCCACATAACCATACATTCAGCCAACCATATCAAGTATTATAATACCACACTGCTTAGAACGAGTGTGTCCATTATTCTTGAAATAATGCATGAAAGCTCGTTAACCAATAATCCATCCCCCCCCCTTTTAACTGGCAACGCCACTGGGGGAAGTGTACCGGTTTTGGCCACCTTAGTGCCTAATTTGGCCAACCCTGAAAAATGCATATTTTCCAAAAACTATCGATCAGTTTCCACAGTGAAGAAGCATAAGAGATATATCTCCTGTTACAGCTAATAAAACCCTCGGAAATTGCTTTATTTTCGGAGCTATGCGAGAAACTGGCCAAATTAGGGACATGGTCAAAACTGGTTACCTACAGTTACAGTTACCCACCCAGTAATTTTTTCGGTATGGTTTCTATAGGCGAATTCGAGAAGGATCCAGTGGTAGAGTGCGCTGCGAGAGTTTGGGAGAAAAGTCGTCAGAAGCGATTATTTACATTCAATATCAAATTTTCTCCATAAAATTTACCTCATTTTTTGGCATATTGTCACATGTTTTCCACTGGCAATGGCTTCTTACAGTCTTTAAGCAACTGTTGAAGACGAATCCCACCCAAATAAGCCGCGAATTAAAAATCCGGGAATTCATAACCAATATAGTGCGGTGGAGGCACTGCAAGAGATGTGCTATTTAATCGGAAAAATCATATGCAAGCATCCACCGGATGGAAATTCATCCCAAAGAAAACAAAATTTTCTTCCAATTTGTGACTATTTCAGCTTTCATGAATGGTTGGATTAACCAGAAAACGCAAAAATCGTACTCCCTCCGTATGCTGCCAATGCACTTTTTTGGCCAACGACACTTTTTTCGTGGTTCTTGCGACGACCACCAGATGTCGAAATGATCGATGAGCTTTACTCAAATTCGCCTATTTCGATTTGGTTACTGTAGAATGTGTTAAATTTTAAATAAATAGACCACAATAAAAACATTTTATTTTTTTATTTTATTTTGTTTTTTTTTATGTATTTCATATCTACATCAGCACTTTTACCATTATTTTACAAAAAGGAGAATCTCTCATTTTAAACAACTTACAAGTTTTAAGTCTGAAACTGGTTTTCCTATAGCTACAGACAAATTACACAGGCTTAATTGATGTTTGATAAGCTTTTTAACGCGCTGAAAATTTCGCAAAATAATAGCTGCTAGTAACCAAATGTTTACGCTTCTTAATTGCACTTTTAAATAGAATATTATACATAATTTACTAGACAAATGACATCTAGTTTTCTATAACTTATGAGCAGAAACGACATATCAAAAATACAAGGCGATAGTATGATCATCACATCTTTGCAAACGCGCAAGTATTTTTGATATCAGCATTTCCGTATACTTTATAAATAAGAATAGCTGAATAACTCAACTCATATTTGCATTCCGTTACCTGACAAAAAGCTCTTTAAGTAGTAAATTGTAGTATCTCTGTTTAAACAATCAACAGATAGTATAGATACCCTTTAACTGGTTCATGATTTGCACTCTCTAAATAACTTAATCCTTAAATATCAATAGTGTAAACTATTCCGTAAGATGATTCACATTATAAATTTCCTTCATCCGGTCTCTTTTCTATTGTATTTGTTTCACTATGCTGCATTGATAGATTTTGCACAACTTTGTCTTTTGGTGGATTGATATAAATGATCGTTTACATCTGTTGATACAACTAGTTATTGTCGCTCACGTTTCTTAATCCCAGCACAATGGTGCAGCACTGGGGAACATTTCTCGAGATAACTACATACTGGCAATTTATATAATCTTTATAGAAAGGAATCTCTTACAGGTTATTTTAAGTACGATAGTTCTTTCATCATGATCTTAGAGATGCTTGTTCTTTTGTTCTTTTTCGGGTGGGGATTTATAATTTGGTTTATATAGCTGGTTCTGATATTCAAAAATATGTTCAAGTTCATGATATGTAGTGAAAATCCGGATCTGCAGAAGAAGCACCCCCTTCAGGATTATTTTTCATTTATTCTAAAGAGCATTGAAGAAGAGGAGTATTATACGCCACTCGGTACCATTTAGATGAGGTAACAGTAACTGTGCTGAAGATTGCAACTAGTCCTTCAGTCTATAATTTTGGCAAGAGATTCTCTAACAATAATGTACGAAAAAAGTGAACTTCGAACTCCAATCGAACCACATTAACATATCACGACACAATCAGAACTTATTAAATTTTTTCGCCATTACGCCCTTTTCAAATGTTGATCTAGAAATATTCTCTGCATTAGCGGGTGCTTGATTACACTCTCCAACTGTTTCGTACAACAGTGCCATATGGAGCGAGGAAGCATTTTTCACTAAGCACCTTGAAACTGTTCTCTCATGAAGCTATTTTTCTCGGGAGTATATCTGGTGCTGAAGCAGCTTCATTGCTTCGTTCATCCAAGCTCTGATCCTCCTCCTTACATTAAGTTTATGCCCAATGAATGTTGACCCTTCCCAAACGCCAGACCCTTCAGCAAAAGGGGCAGTGCAATTTAACGAAGGTTTTCATAGGTGCGGGAATTCATTTCAATTGAACTGAATGTTTGTAAATTTTGGCACCGCTCAATCGTCAGTAATGAACTCGTGCACAGAAACATAGACCAACGTCAAATGGGCTCTCCGAAAAAATATGACGTTTCAGAAAGTCGCATAATAAACGCAAAATTATCTTTTGTTTATGTGTACTTGCTTAAATGTAACAATTCATAGACCAACGCAAAATGAACAAGAAATTATGATGTTTGAGCGGGTCGTAAATGAACGCACAACGAAGAAGTGTCAAAATCCATAAGATGAATTAATTTGATGAACTCCTGCACAGGTCTATAGACTTATGCAGGGGTTCATCGAATTCACTCACCCGATGGATTTTGACATTTCAGCGGGTCGTCCACTTGAACAAAAGTTCATTATGCGACCCGCTCAAACGTCATAATTTCTTGGGGGAGTTCATTTTGTGTTAGTCTATGGGGCAGTGCATAGATTCATTACCGTGGACCCCCGGTAATATGACCGCTTTTAATCTGAAAACTTTTTAATTTGAACCCCGTTCGTTTGAACATCGTTCAAATTAAAAATGGTTCAAACGTCATTTAACACGTGGAATCGAAAAAAGAAAAATAGAACTTCGTGAAACGGAATGCAGAATTAAAACAAACCAGCAAAGAGAGCAGCCAGAAACCAGTTTTTCTGATGCAAATAGAGTAACCAGAAGTTCAAATTAAAAATGAACCCCGTTAATTTGAATGAGGTACCGTTCAAATTATCGGGGGTCCACGGTATTTGACTTTTGAGCGGTGCCGAAATTCATTTTGAATGAACTCGATGTATGAAAGAGTGTTCATTTTTTTCATTTTTTGAGTGAGTAAATTTGATGAACTCCTGAATTTTTCAAATCATAGGCCTATTAGGTTCTGCAGCATGACGTCACGGTCCTTCAAATGAAGTTTTTTGACAGTTCAGTAGTACTGATTTCGACGAGGACTCCGACAAGGGTCGCGTTCGTGATTGGTTGGCCGCCCCTGAGTCCAATAAGGGTCTGTCTCATTTGGAGAATTAAACTTAAAAGTGACAGTTCGAAAATTAGAAAATCACCCGGCCATAAGAATAACTGGTGCTATCCAGCAATTCCAATAAGACATCGATGCAAAACGATTCGATATCTGTCAAAAGTAATCTTGCTTTGTGAGCAGAGTTATTTGATAATTATTGAAATGTCACTTTTAAGTTTAATTTCAGTTTTATTCTCCAAATGAGACAGACCCTAAAAGTACTACTAATCTGTCACCATATTAAGGTTACGTACAGACGCTGCAGAACCTTATATACCTGTGCAGGAGTTCATCAAATTTACTCACTCGATGGATTTTGACATTTGAGCGAGTCGTCCACTCGAACAAAACTTCATTTTGCGTTCATTATGCGACCCGCTCAAACGTCATAATTTCTTGGGGGAGTTCATTTTGCGTTAGTCTATGGTTCAATGCACCGAATGAACACAATGACGTTTGAGCAGTTTGAACAGCGCACAGTTTACTAAAAATGAACACTTGAATGAACTCGATGAATGAAAAAATATTCATTCTTAGTAAACAGCGCACCGCTCCAACGTCAATGATGAACTCAATGCATTGGACCATGCGAATTCACTCAACCATCGGATTTTGACATTTCACTCGTTTAGCGTTTATTTTTCGACCCACTCAAACGTCAGAATTTCTTCAGGGAGTTCGTTTTGCGTTTGTATATTACAACCAATCATCAACAACTTTAAGCAGTGTATGTGTTTTGTGTTATGTTTGATCTCCTCAGGTAGAGGGTGCTTCCACGCTAGGGCTTTCCAATCTGCCTGCTTCTCTTTATAGAGTTAAGTAGGATAAGCAGTACTCCATAGTAAACTTCAATAACTATCATTAAACGCCGTCCACTGGCAACCAATCACGATTTATTCATTGCACTTCTAATGTAGCAATGCACAACTAGACATTTTGTTATTTCATGCGTAGTAGAACAGTAACGTATTGTGAAACGTTGATGAAGCCAGCATATCTTTTCGAAAGAATAAATTACTAATAACTAGGTTTATAATCTTTCTATGCCAAACAGTTCAGCTAATATTTGAGTTCAGTTTCCCATTTTCAAAGCAACGCAAAATGAGCTGCCCGAAGAAATTATTACGTTTGAGCGGGTCATAAAATGAACGCAAAATAAACTTTTTCTTGAGTGGACGCTCCGCTCAAATGTCAAAATTCATTCGGTGAGTGAATTTGATGAACCCCTGCATAAGTCTATTCTATATTAAGCGAATGAAGTTGCCCTACTGATCAGATTGAAAACAATCAAGGAGAGTAACAGTTGAAAACCAGTAGTTTTGTGTCAAACGAAACTAGCAAAATTACAATCGATAACGCAATCATAACTTGAAGCGTCTTTGTCCACATCAGATTGGAGTATATGTGTGTGGTTTGTAATTAGTATAGCGATTCTCGGTAATTCGAGTTTGCATATCCAAATACTATAGCCATCTATAGCTATAACGACTCTTTGTAAATGTTTCTCAGTAAACCCGGTTTCTTGAATATCATTCTTTACAATTAGTTTTTTTTCTTCATTAGTGTTCATTGAGCACAGTTATTAACTGCGGGGTTTCTAAGCCAAGTTATCATTTCTGCATTCGTATATCATAAGACTAACACATAATACTTCTATGCCCAGGGAAGTAGAGACAATTTCCAAACCGAAAATTGCCTAGACCGGCAACGGGAATCGAACCCAGCCACCCTCAGCATGGTCTTGCTATGTAGCCGCGCATTATACCGCACGGCAAAAAGGGCCATTTATTTCTATTCTGTGTAAATGCATGTCTTGCTTTAATTATTTCCAGGCAGCATGCTTTCAACGAAAGAATAATTTCCTATTTCATATTATTTCATACTCGGAAATGTAAATGTTTAGGCACATGCTGCTTAAAGTATACACAATCATTATTTGTTTTTACTTTAGATCAACAAACGATTAAAGATTTATATAGTAGTAGTTTGATATATATTGACGTTGAAATATGCGAGGCGTAGAACCAGGGGCGACTCGTCCATACGTTCTACCTGTTCATGGAACAGGTAACCATTTTTAGGTCAGAAGTAAGAAATTAATGTCTTGGCAATTAATTATAATATATAAATAATTTACAATGATTTTAACATCAAAACATCTAAAGAAACAAAATATTTCGTAGGCAGATCAAGTTAACGCCACATGCTTGGCGTACAGTCAAATTGCAGCTAAATGTGTGTTTCTCTGAAAAACCACACCCCATCACATAGAAAGCTTTTGCCAGTCGTGCGATCTATAATGAAGAACCAACAGCAGCGCTGCCAGAAGTAAAATTTAAAGTTTTGCGCCATGAAAAATGATTTGAAATAATTTCCTCCTTGGTATGCTCACTCGTTCTCCGCGCGCAGAGAACCAGCGTGAGCGTTGCCAGCTTTCTCCGTTTTCTCACATCATCGTCTTTCGCATGCGAAGCAAGCACGTTTAGATGCAAGTTCTGCTATGCGCGCAGGAGTCAAACCCGTTCGACGCGCTGCGAGAACAATCAACGACGCGACGCACCTTCGGTTAGACTCGATCGTAGTGTCGGGCTGTGCTTTGCCGAAAGGTGCACCGCGCACGCTTTCGCGCCGATGATTAGAAACAGTTTGTTTTTCTTTTTTCTCGTGATGAATATGCAATACATCAAGAACAATATTAAATTAATGTTTGCGTTTTCAAAAGAGACTTAAAAATTGTTTTTTATACGAATACTCAAAATCAATCAACATAGAGAAAAATGTATAGTTTTCACTAAATTTGAAAAATTAAATAACTGGAACACATTTCAGCTTCTAAATGTGACTCATTGGTCTTCACAATCTGGGGTCGCATCAAACAATAATTGTATAATTATATACTATAATTATTATACTAATAATGGTTAATAACTTTTCTTTCATAGCAACAATATATGTGAGAGTTTAAATATTAGCGTACCCTGAATGGTGGAATGAGCCGATATGAAAGATCTCTATTCTGAGCAATATCCAGTTATTGCCCAACTGTTACCAAGTTAGATTTTAGACGATTTCCGAGTCTAAAATTTTAAGTGCATCTAAATTTAAAACATTTTTGTAACAAAAGAGAAAAATAAGTCATTTATTGTTTTGTAAATCTTTTCTATTTAAATTGTTTTTTTTTTCTTCTAATATTTGATTAAGTTGTACAAGAAAAGGTTGTAATATAGATTAAATGCCCAACTTTCATTCGAAACCACTCAGCTTGATGAATTTGTTTTTATCAGCAAGGTAGAACAGGTGTAGCAAAAGTCCACGAGACGCCCCTGCGTAGAACTAATTTTTAATATTCAATAGACTTACTGACGTTTGAAATTCTGACGTTTGAGCGGATCGTATGAGGACGTGCACCGAATGAACACAATAAAGTTTGAGTGTTGCGCTGTTTACTTGAAAAGAATAATGAACCTATGCCCCATGAAATTCGGACGTTTGAGCAGATCGGATAATGAACGCAAAATGAACTTTCGTTCGAGTAAATATCCCACTCAAATGTCAAAATCCATTGGGTGAGTGAATTCGCGTCGCATCGCTCGTCGCGTTTACTCTGGCTTGCCCCTAACCCGTCTAACACTTCAATAGACACTATAAGGTTTGCTAACGTTGATCGTCTTTCTCTTGCACGCGCACGAAGGGGATAGGATTTGTTTTCATCAAATCCTATTCATTCTGTGCGCGCACAAGAGAAAGATGATCAAACGTCAGCAAGCTCTATCCAGTTTTCCGCGAGCGGTAATGGCCGCCAGCTTGCCTGCGGGTTAGTCTCTGATTTGACATTTCTGGAGGTCAACTGCACCCACCGTTCGAGAATTTTGATCAATGTGGTATATAAAAAGGCTTGAATTCACTTAATCAGCACCTTCTTTTATACCACATTGGTCTGAATGCTCGGAGCGGTGGGTGCAGTTGACCTCCAGAAATGTCAAATCAGAGACTAACCCGCAGGCAAGCTGGCGGCCATTACCGCTCGCGGAAAACTGGATACACTAACGCAAAATGAACTCCCCCAAGAAATTATGACGTTTGAGCGGGTCGCATAATGAACGCAAAATGAACTTTTGTTCGAGTGGACGACCCGCTCAAACGTCAAATCCATCAGGTGAGTGAATTTGATGAACTCCTGCATAGGTCTATGAGGCAGTGCATAGGTTCATTATTTGACGTTTGAGCGGTGCCGAAATTCATTTAGAATGAATTCGATGTATGAAAAGGTGTTCATTTTTAGTAAACAGCGCACTGCTCAAACGTCAAAGTGTTGATTCGGCGCATATTTCCAGCGACATGGTCAAATAAAACGACTGCAAATTCGCTCCCCATCGCATGCCGGATGCCTTGTTCGCCACAATCGATGTTCACGCCGGACAAAAGGTGCCCTCAGACGTTGCAAGCAAATCACTCGCAACGAGCATTTTGCTTGCAGAAAGTGACAACTGTCAAAAATTTGCCTGTCTGACTACACTGAAAGTGATTGCTAGTGCAGCACTAGCAAATTTTTCGCTCGCAAAAGTGAAAACGTTTTCAGGTGGCAGTATTAGGTTCTGCAGCATGACGTCACGAATGAATTCGGTCCTCGTCGAATGAACTTTTTTGACAGTTCAGTAGTACTTTCCACTGACTCCGACAAGGATCGAGTTCGTGATTGGTTGGCTGCCCCCGAGTCCAACGCGAAGTACTACTAATCAGTCATCAGTTTGAGGTTAGATACAGACGCTGCAGAACCTAATTGCACTGCAAAAATAGGAATGAAATTAGATTTTGTGGCCGAAAAACAAGTTTTTTGTTTTTGTTTATATTTGCATGAGAGTAAATCTGTCATTTGCTTAAAGTAAAAAACTGCTACGTGTGACTGCAATTGCGAGTGCTCTTAGAAATCATTCGCTCGCACGAGTGATTTGCTTGCAACGTCTGACGGGGCCTAAAGTGATAAATTTTCAATTTCCGAAAGTTACTGAAATGGCCCACTAATATTGCATTCCCTACTGCTTATGTTTTATTCCTTTTCCCACGTGTGTCGCGTGTTTTGCCAAGTTGCCTGTATATTATTTAGACTAAAATGGTTTGAAATAAAAATTAGTTCAATGAACAATGTTTCTCTCTGTTTTAATAACGAAAAATTCAATTGCAAAAAGATTAAAATCTCCCGAATATCAATTGAACTTCATGCAGATACAACGTAGATGCATCTGTATAAAGTAAGAGCTACTTTCAAAAACGTTCGTTTTTTGTTTTAGCTATTATTCGGTTTTTGGATGATTCGCACATGGTGTTTGTCGTCAGGCGAGCGACCAAATGCGTATCATCCAGAAAACGAATGACGTTCATTAAAGGGCAGGAGCAAATCAACTGTCAGTCATTATGAGGCTGATGTTTTGGTTCAGTGTAGGTGAGTGGATTTGATGAACTCCTGCACAGATCTATGGTCACAGAGAAACAGACGTCTCACTCAACACATGTTACATCGTTCACCTTTTCAACGGTTGATTTAGTTTTTGGTAGGTGGTCAATCAGCCACCGATGGCGCTTCCATCGATTTTGCTTGTGTTTGACGTTTGCGCACTAGCGCCATCTGGTTGCCGCTTGACCAAACACAATGATTTTAGCATTGGGGACTGTTTCCGTGACGATGATTTTGATTGCATGTTGTTCAGGGATTGCAGAAATCGCTCTCAATAGATAACGAACAACGATAAAAGGGAGGCAAAAACTGTTCCGAATCATAACAAGCTATGATAACAAATTTATCAAACTTGTATACAAGTGCGAAAATAGGCAGCCCCCACAGAAAAATGGTGATTCTCGCTCCTTTGGTTATTGCACAGCTGTGCAGAACAAGTTAAAATGCATCATCAGAGCCAGTGCTCCCACATTTGGAGCTTTCTAAAAGAAAATTATCATGGGGATGGGGTATAGCATCCCGAAACAGTTCTCTCGCGGTATGCTACATATCGTATATGTATACAGAGATGATAAGTGAAAGACTTGTTCTTTCTCTTTAGGATTCAATCCCTGTTTAGGCCCCTATTAACGTCAAATGAGTATTCTAGCATTAAAATCTGTTTCTTACGTTTCTTCGCCTTTCGAGTTCTCAGCCTTATGTAAGATTTTTACTTTTTAGGCCTTTTGTGTGCAACTTTATATGGAGATCCCCAATTTCAGACCATGAGTTTGAACAAACATTTACAAGAGGTGCTTCGGGTTGGCAGTTAGATTATCTTACTACCATTTCGCTGTGTATAACTCTGACATAGATTCAAATTTGAAAATAACGATGCTCTAGCAGTTGTATAAATCAAAAGTTTGTTTTCGAAGTGATAGCCTTTCGGTACAACTTTGTTGTACAAAAAACGCAGAGATGTTTACGAAGATATTAGGCCACAGGTTAATTCGGACATATTAGACCACAGTTAGGACATTTTTGAAATATTGCAGAATGATTTACAACTGACTATGAACCAGTCATTCCATTTGTTAAATTTAAAAATGGTTATTACAGCAATCTTTCATTTGTGTGTTGCTGTTTCATATTAAAATATTGGAACTATCAGAAGTTATAGATACAGATGTCTATTTTGGTAGTCAACAATAGAAAAGACTCTTAAAAAGATTCTATCCCATCCTATCAGGAAAGATATATATAAGTAAAATTTAAATAATTTTGCAATAGAAAAATTTGAATAGTTAAATATGTAATAGAAAACACAAATATTCCTCTTCTGTCAATACTCATGCAATAAATTTCTAAACGTAAATTAATGATCGTGTGACCCAACTATTGAAAGCTAGCATCCTCAACATGAGTATCACTGAAATAATTTCAGATGGCTACTCAATGGATTGCAAACTTCGAACCATACCGAGAATCGCGTCCCAAATGTAATGTGTATCGGATGTTCGTTAATAGCACAGTTATGACGACGTTGTAACCAATTCCAGCTCATCCAAACCTATACCGGATAGGTTTGCTCCTACCTTACTTCCTGATGATGAACGGCAACTGGGCGGCACAGAAGCAAGCCACCACGTAAAGGATACCAAAGAACAGATTCAGTCTTGCCGTTTGCCTTGGCACGCCGTGGAGTGTTGCCTCATTGCGGAACTGCTTCTCAATTTTGAATGCTTGCGGAAGGGTCACCATCGGCAGAAGAAACGCACAGGAGTACTTAACACCCAGCACCACAAACATTACATACGGCGTGAAAAGAAGCAGTGCGTAGAGAATGTACGAAGACGTTCTGCCTATCAGGATTGCTAGCGTGACTATTCCCACCTTTTTGTCGGACTCCGCATCTCGGGTATTATTGCTGTGCAGAATAGCTTCAGTGTTCAAAGCCAATGGTATTGCGTAGTAAATGGTCATCCATTCCACGTAACCTGTTTGCGCCATGTAGGCAAATAGGACCGAAATCGGTCCGAAGATAACCAGAATCAGCACGTCCCCCAGGGCAATGTACTTTAATCCAATGCCACCAGTGTACAGGAAACTGGAGGATAGTCCACCGAAGTAAACCAAGGCCAAATGCTCCAGCTTAGCCGGTGATAGGTAGACCAAAAATATGAATCCAAAGCACCCGGCACAGTATAGCAGTGCGCCCAAAGTAACGACCTAAAAATGCAATCTTTAACATTTGATATAACTATTTTAACCAATTAAGCCGACTCACCTCATCCTTACTAAGAATATGATCCACCAGTGTCCGATCGTCTGATTTGCGGTTGTCAATGCCTTTAACGAAATCGAAATACGTGTTGACGACATTGCCTGCACAGTGAACCGTCACGACGGTGAAGATCGTGAACAGAAACGTTAGAAAGTTGAACTCATGGAAGCCATTGGTCCGGTAGGCAATCGCTGCTCCGAGCAACGTCGGTACCAAACTGGCCGACAGGGACCACGGCCTCAGTGCTGAGAGGTACGTTTTGATCTTCATCAATGGAGCTATAGAAAAGGGAGAAATTGATTAATGTTGGTCAGCTGTGGAAATGTAAATAGAGAATTGCACGCCCAGCTTACGTCTACCTCACCTTTTCTTTTGTACTTTTCTTGCTGATGGCAATCGTCTGTCTTGTAACCATCAGCATTGCTATAGGAGCCATCATTCAATGAACTGTTCTCCATTTCGGTGCGGTGCTCCAATGGGAATATTCAGGGCCGAATTTAGAAATCACGGGGCCCGGGGCCGGGAATTTGTGGGGCCCCTGTGCGCGTTTGTACGATGTACAAAAATGATCTGCTCCAGAACTGCCACAACAGGGTCTATGAAGAATAACAAAAATATTGTAAGCTAATGGAGCATAATTGTTGGTTGATTCGATATTTTGTTTCATAACTATCATCAATATGACAATTATACCATATTTTTGTTTTCAAAACAAGTTATTCAAATTGTTGTGCACCTTCTACTAATTCAAAAATACTCCACACGTGTGTTTCGTTTTATCTTTCTTATGAATGTAACCATAAATATAGTATTTTGCCTAGTATTTTCAAGGCGTTATAACTAGCCGTATTATAACTTGCTAAAATTCACCTTCACCGAATTCAGAACGTATTTCAGCAGATAATAATTGAGAAAAGTTTACTGAAACGCAAAAGTTTGTATGCTGTCGAGAAAATTTCTCATCCGAATGGTAGGTCGAAAAATCGAACCAGCCTCTTCGACTAGATCTCAAGGTTCTAGATGATATGTTTACGTTTTACTTTAGTTTAATGTTTGAATTTGGGAAGTAAATTAACCAGTTGGAACAATTAACTAGCCAAAAGTTGAACATGTACAATTTTATTTCTATTCAAGAAAGTTGTATGAAGTTGTTTAAAAGTTCAATTCTTGTTCAAGTCGAGCAACTCGCTTATTTGCATTATCTAAACTTGAAATAAGGCTCGGTTATACGATGTAAGTGAGTAAAACAAATCATGTGAATAGTCATAAAACGAGATATTAATTATTCAACCACTTGATTGTACCATAACATTAGTGCTGTCCAACGAGCAGCTCGAAGTAGCTCGAAGTTGTTCCTGTCACGCTCATGCCCGTTTGTTGACAAAAAAGAACGAGCAGGACGGGAACAACTTCGAGCTACTTCGAGCTGCTCATTGGACAGCATTATTGATACGTACTTCGACCATCGCAAGGCAAGTCAAGTAGAGTACGAGACACTGAAGACGGCTTACTGATAGGTTTGAAATACATGTCTGGAAAGTGAAGACATTTTCCTAAAAACTCTCAACTCTCAAATGGTCGGGGTTCAGCCAAACCGCACCGAGCGGCTTTTCGACTGACTTGTGATATTTTGATCGTACAAGGACAACGGAAATAGTTTCATATCAATTTAAGCGTACATTTGCAGAAGGATATCCTCAGTTATGGGGTTGAGGGATATCCGAAACGATTTGCGTTCAATTAAATCTGCTAAACGAAACTTTTAGCAGAAAAATCGGTAATTTTTCGTTGGCGCTTGGTGCGATTTGGCTTAACCCCGACCAAATAAGTCAATTGACTTAGGTGATATTCCATACAATTAAAATTAGTAGAGCTTTCATAATATATTCAGCTCTACTACAAAAATAAGATTTATTATATGAACCGCACTTCATTCTGCCCCTCCTTAAATGCTACCCTGACTAGCCTACATATTCATCACTTTCGTTCGTTCAACTGACAGCTGCTTTAAAATATTCAATTGAATGTACTCAAAGAAATATTATAATTCAAACTTTTCATAACTCGTACAATCCTTACCTTTGTGCTCTTGGTCTCAGAACATCGAAGATCACTTGCCCTCACTGATTGCTACTTTTTTCTATCGTTCAAAGATGAAACTGGTCCAGCAGCTTCTTTCAGAAATCGCTGTTGACTCTTCTCGTCGATTTGTAGCACCAATTCATTCAGCGCTTTTCCACCTTTTTATTTTGGATAAGTTTCCCTGAAGCTGGAACTGGAATTAGATGTGTTCACAGATCGCCCAAATCGTCTGCCGTCCGTTTCGAATACTCCAATATTTACAGGCTTTTTATTCAATCCAGACACCGAACTCCTCCGGATCGTCTACTCGGATGTTGATTTCTGGCGCTTGTCACGTCATCCAAAACCGAGAAAGCATCTCACTCCGCACTGATGTACAATTTCTAGTGTAATATTTGAAAGCAAGCTAACCACCGTCGGAAAAATGCTTCAGTAGTATTTGAATGAAAAAGTTTACAATATCGAAAGTAAATAATATTTACATTATTACAATAAAAACAAGTTGGATTACATATTATAAAATATAACAAATAACACTTTGGAAGTGCTAATTGTTGAAATTTTTAAATAATGGACACTTTAAAAATAAAAAAACAATAGGGTATTTTGAAATGTAGCGTTAGAATTCCCGTTTGACAGATCTCATTTTTGTCGCGACTTGATGACGGTGTAGCCACACGCTAACCTGAATCTATCCAAAATATGTACACGGTTAGAAAAAAGTACCTTATTTTAGGTACTTTTTTTTCTCTTGCATCTCCTTCACGTAAAAAAACTTATTTTGTTTTATTTATTCACTCTGAAATAAATTAATACTAAATAGTTTAAAAGTCATTCTAAATGGCTATTCGCCTGGTTGACCCCAAACTCGTATTCGATACAACAATACCAGGATAGTATAACTTTGAGAAAATCGTTCTGTAGTATAAGTGAGATATATAACTTTTTAGTTTATTTTGGAATTGACTATGATTTGTAGGTTATGTTCGTTTGTTTTGATTGATTTACATTCGTAATATAGTAATTAAAATGAAAATCACAGTAAAAGTATATTCATTATCATCTTTATTAAAACCCATAATTTATGATCGGTGAAACTTGAATTTGGTACCACGATCATTCGCAAAGCTGGCGTCGTACTTGACCAGGGCCTGAGGTGCCTCTGAGGTACACTTTCAACAATCTATTCTTTTGAGGGGCGGTGTTGGTGGTGGATATTTGGGATTACTTGTGGATGGGGAGCCGGAACCTCACTAACTAGCTAATGTGGATACGGGCAGCTGGATTCAGTGTTTGCTTTTTTTCCACCGAGAATGCCTTCCTAGCACCAGATAGAAAGTGTTGTATGCAAGTCTGCATCCGGAACGTGAACGATCCGGCCATGAGTAACAAGGTGCATGTACAGGTAATCTGCAATGTGTGAATTTCCTTTCTGGCGCTCATCCAGCTCCGGTGGTACGGTACGATACGTTCTCGGGTGATTGTCGGTGACCACCAATAAGTTGAGGTAGTAAAGTGTCCTAGCTGACGTGAAATTGCCATGCCGTTCTGTCACCAAAGAAAGGCCAAGATTTTAGCCGACCGAAACATGAGCGCTCTTATGATCACCACTACGAAATGATTTATGCTGCAAAATTAAACATATTTTGAGCATTTATAACGACTGAGCTTATTTCAATTATAATACTTACATTTTTCTGCAGCATTGCTGTTCTGTTTAAATACAAACTATTAAATAATAAAATAATGAAAATTCTTCGCTCTTTCACTAATGCGAAAAAGCGGTGCCATCTTTTTCGAAGAAATCAATTCTAGAGGTAAATACATTCACGTTATTCTTTCATAGTATACATTTTTATTATTGGTAGTATACTATTTAAACTATGCTTCGTATAACTTTCAAAAATACCAAAAATGTATAATTTCAATTCTATTTTAAATTTGTTATATTTCTGAGTGTTAAATTTGATTCATATAAACTACACAGCAAAAAATGTTGAATATTACATCGAAATCGCTGCAACCCATTGAATCCATCGCTTGTTTAATATTACATTGTATTGTCTATGCGGGTCATCGCGTCATCGCTGGACCGTCGCGTCGCTCAACCAGCGAGCGCTTTCCAGTTTGGTGCTGTAGCGACGCATTGAATTTGCCTTTTGGAAAGGGTCGCCAGCGACTAGCGACGTTTCAGTCGAGCGACGTAGTTGAGACAAGTTCATACATGTTCTTGATTTTATCTGCATCGACAATACGATGTAATTTCTTTCGATGGAATAAATAAACAGATGTAATTGAAGCGATGTAAAAGAATGTGATGTAAAACCGTGCGTATTGCATGGTGTTGAATAAATATATTTTGGTGAAATAATTTGCATAGCGTGGCATTTTCGTTTTTAAATTAATTTTTATTGAATTTGGTTTGATATTCATTTGTTTTCTTATTTTTATTATTATATAATAGATATAATATGAATTTATTTTAATAACATAATATTACACACTTAACTCATTTCACCGTATTCGGTAAGTTTTACCGAAATCTCAACAGCAGAACTGTTCGGTAATTTATTTTACAGATTTTTTGTAACTTTTTCCATTGCTCAACTGTCAAAATCACCGAAAATCAGTTAAATTATTTACCGAACAGTTCTGCTGTTGAGATTTCGGTAAAATTTTACCGAATTCGGCGATTTATTTTAAGTGTGATGCCCAAAGATGGGTTTTTATATACAGCTGAAGCGACCCATTGAAATTCGGTGACCATTTTCGTTTCGTTTTATTTTTGATGCGTTGTCCTGATCAATCTATCCGCAGCTCTGACATGTACAGTCGTGATTCGCTGGTTGGGCCACGACCTCGACCCAACTAACGAATTCGGTTTTTTAGTTGGGCCAACTGACAGCCATTTGAACACGTGTATTTCGACTTGAACATCACAAATGATGTCTAGTGACACCCAATCCCGTTTTCCGTGTTTACATTGAGTTTTGACGTACGGTTGCTTTTTAGTTGGGCCATGACCCAACCAGCGGAGGCCCAACTAAAAAAAGGCCCAAGTATTAAAATCCCAACCAGCGAATTCCGACTGTAATGGCAATATTAGACAGTTCAAAGAGCCATTGTGAATATGACTTTGCGATGCGACGAAAGGTGAGCGGCTTCTTACTCGAAACTCGCAGGTCGGTTTCAGATGACCCAACCGGGCAATGACGTCCGGATATCTGCTGGTGTTGTTCTTCTGGTTTCGGCTGTAGATGTTAACTCTGCCATCCTCTAGCAAATGGATCTGAGCGCGTTCTTCATCGTACTTCAATTTGCAGGTAAAATCTATCCCATCGAAACACTCCAACTCTTTCTGTATGCCTTTTGTGGGATGCGCCAACATGGGTTTCAGAGGAGTTCCCTGTATGATTGGACACTTTTCTAGCGAATAATCGATACCGTCATCCAACAGGACCGGAATAATTTGATTGTAGTTTGGGCGCTGACAATAGACCGTTTTCAAGATGAGAGCAATGTTGTCCACTTTGGCCCTCGCAGTTACTCAGAGCATTTGTGATGATTCATTTCTGTGTGCTTGATTGGGCGTAGTTATAGCACACGTTTGAGTCACTGCCTGGAGTAAATGTACAAGAGTACTTCGTTTGTATGTTTTTTGATGCGTTGTCCTGATCAGTCTACCCGCATAGAAATAAATCGTACGCTGAACAGTTAGTATTATAAGTTTTCCATTACACTTTTAATCATCATGAACAGTATGATACATGTACAATCATATGATTAATACTTTTAATGAGCTGGCCATATAAAATTATTGACGGATTATACATGTTGCAATAATGATTACTAGAATGGGAAATGAAAAATAATCTGAAGAGCAAAAAATCATTCATGATATGATTTGGGTTGCTATTCACACATGAGGGCAGAAATTAGGTGAATTTTATTTTCAGTGTAATAGAGACATTTCTGCCAACGGCAGTTTTTGTCGGGCCGATTTGAACCAACGGCAATTTTTTTTTTCCAAAGTCGGTGTTGAAAGAAAAATTACAAGTGAAAATACTTGTTTAAAGGGATTGAAATGCATGTAAGTGCGAAAAATTATTATATACAATAAAGAAGTAAATTTAATTCTGTTTCTGTTTAATTTTGTTTGTTCCTAGAAACATCCGTTTCCTTCCACTTCAAGAGGAAATCTCAAAACGGTGTTCCGCCACTGCGCTAGGAGATTCGGCGGAACCACAAAGATATGCATGCGAAGGTAAGAATCTTCTATTATGGATATTCTTCAATATGCAGTGTTCGACGCTTAGAATAATAAGAGTGATCTAATTACTCAATGGTTTTGCGACACATCGTTTCAGGATTCCGGAACTCCAAGTCTCTCCAAGTCACCATAAGTCTGGAACACAATTAGTCTGGCACTTGGTCTGGCACGACCAATCCCAATAATCTTTCAACCTGCTTTCAACTTCATTGGGCCGATGTCAGTTGCCATTTATGTTATTTCCGGACATTTATTAATCATAAAATAAATAATTAATATTATAAAGAAAAAAAATGTTGACTTATTTTAAAAACCGAAAACCAAATGAATATTCCCCGTACAATAGTTTGTGAAATAATATTATACATATTGTAATACAATAATCATAATATTGAAAGATTATTGCACAGCTTTTAATTTGGATCAACTGCTGAATCGTTCTATTTAAAGTCTTTCATTCAAAATCATTCTATTTAAAGTCTTTCGTGAATATAATCATAATCGTAATAATCGCTAGAAACAAAAAGTGAAGATAAACTAATGATTCATGGTAAAATTGCATTACAAAACCCTGATTAATCCACCTAGCGGTGATGATGCCTTTCTCGTGCATTATAAAAATAGTATTTTGGCCATTACTCTTGAGCCCATAGTCCGATCTGACCAATTTTCAATTGGTACCAATGGGACATTATTCCGCGTCGAATGCAGCTTGTTGCGAGTAAATCTGTTAAGGATAAGTGCCCGAGAAAAGAGTGACACTTTTTCACGCGATTATTCCGTAAAAAAAAGTATTTTGGCCTTAACTTCCGATCACATAGTCCGATCTGGCCAATTTTCAATAGGAAACAATGGGACAGGATTCTGCGTCGAATACAACTTGTTGCGAGCAAATCGGTTAAGGATAAATGCCTGGGAAATTAGTGACATTTTTAATCAATTTTTCTATAAAAAAGGGGTATTTTGGCCATAACTTCCGATCCCATAGTCCGATCTGACCAATTTTCAATAGGAAACAATGGTAGAGTATCCTGCGTCGAATGCAACTTGTTGCGAGTAAATCGGTTGAGGATAAGTGCCCGAAAAATGAGTGACACTTTTTTACGCGATTATTCAGTAAAAAAAGTATTTTGGCCATAACTTCCGATCCCATAGTCCGATCTGACCAAAGTTCAATAGGAAACAATGGGACAGGATTCTGCATCAAATGCAACTTGTTGCGTGCAAATCGGTTGAGGATAAGTGCCCGAAAAATGAGTAACACTTTTTTACGCGATTATTCCATAAAAAAAAGTATTTTGCCCATAACATCCGATCCCATAGTCCGATCTGGCCAATTTTCAATAGGTAACGTCGAATGCAACTTGTTGCGAGCAAATCGGTTGAGGATAAGTGCCCGAAAAATGAGTGACATTTTTAATCAATTTTCTATAAAGAGGGGTATTTTGGCCATATCTTCCGATCCCATAGTCCGATCTGGCCAATTTTCAATAGGAAATAATTGGAGAGTATTCTGCGTCGAATGCAACTTGTTGCGAGTGAATCGGTTAAAGATAAGTACCTAAAAATTAGTGGCATTTTTGTTTGGGTGGATGCGCACAGACACACACACACACACACACACACACACACACACACACACACACACACACACACATACACACAGACATCACCTCAATTCGTCGAGCTGAGTCGATCGGTATATAACACTATGGGTCTCCGGGCCTTCTATAAAAAGTTTGTTTTTGGAGCGATCATATAGCCTTTACGTATACTTAGTATACGAGAAAGGCAAAACATAAGCAAAAGTTGATGTTTTTGAATGGTAACGATACTTAACAACCCATTCAATCTATCATCCAAAATCAAAATATTACATACACGCTTACACTCAGAAATATAACAAATTTAAAATAGAATTGAAATTATACATTTTTGGTATTTTTGAAAGTTATACGAAGCATAGTTTAAATAGTATACTACCAATAATAAAAATGTATACTATGAAAGAATAACGTGAATGTATTTACCTCTAGAATTGATTTCTTCGAAAAAGATGGCACCGCTTTTTCGCATTAGTGAAAGAGCGAAGAATTTTCATTATTTTATTATTTAATAGTTTGTATTTAAACAGAACAGCAATGCTGCAGAAAAATGTAAGTATTATAATTGAAATAAGCTCAGTCGTTATAAATGCTCAAAATATGTTTAATTTTGCAGCATAAATCATTTCGTAGTGGTGATCATAAGAGCGCTCATGTTTCGGTCGGCTAAAATCTTGGCCTTTCTTTGGTGACAGAACGGCATGGCAATTTCACGTCCCGAAAGCTAGGACACTTTTACTACCTCAACTTATTGGTGGTCACCGACAATCACCCGAGAACGTATCGTACCGTACCACCGGAGCTGGATGAGCGCCAGAAAGGAAATTCACACATTGCAGATTACCTGTACATGCACCTTGTTACTCATGGCCGGATCGTTCACGTTCCGGATGCAGAATTGCATACAACACTTTCTATCTGGTGCTAGGAAGGCATTCTCGGTGGAAAAAAAGCAAACACTGAATCCAGCTGCCCGTATCCACATTAGCTAGTTAGTGAGGTTCCGGCTCCCCATCCACAAGTAATCCCAAAAAATATCCACCACCAACACCGCCCCTCAAAAGAATAGAATGTTGAAAGTGTACCTCAGAGGCACCTCAGGCCCTGGTCAAGTACGACGCCAGCTTTGCGAATGATCGTGGTACCAAATTCAAGTTTCACCGATCATAAATTATGGCTTTTAATAAAGATGATAATGAATATACTTTTACTGTGATTTTCATTTTAATTACTATATTACGAATGTAAATCAATCAAAACAAACGAACATAACCTACAAATCATAGTCAATTCCAAAATAAACTAAAAAGTTATATATCTCACTTATACTACAGAACGATTTTCTCAAAGTTATACTATCCTGGTATTGTTGTATCGAATACGAGTTTGGGGTCAACCAGGCGAATAGCCATTTAGAATGACTTTTAAACTATTTAGTATTAATTTATTTCAGAGTGTAGATCAGTTTACCTACACGGTAACCGCAAATTACTCCTTTTATGAGTACATTTCACACATTTTCCAGTTTATATTGTATACGTCACAAAATGAATTATTTTTACTTCTCAATAAGGAGTAGAAAATATGCATTTTCATAGATTTACCATCATCCTAAAAATGCGTAAAAAATAGTACCAAACCATTTTCCATTTGTGTGCTCGCCATTTTTTATTTGTTTGTTCCGTGAATGCACATAGTTTCGTGCTATCTTTGGTAAAAGGTGGAAAAAGTGAAGGATTTACTAAATGTTTTGGCTGAAGATAATTTTGAGAAGCTTTCGGGTAAGAATTATGATTTTGTAAATAAAATTCCAGCCGAAATTGCAGCCACAATCGGGCGTTGATGTTCCTTTACATCCGGAATAATCCAATGGCATTCGACGACAAACTAAGCACAACGAATGATGTCGAATGAACTCGATGATGAATCCTAACTGTTCCAGTCTGATCCCAGCTTTTTTTTTTCTTATAAAGAATATAATGAATATAAGAGCTTTTTTTTTTCCCTTTTTACGTCTAAAGGCCAGTATCGACTTAAAAAGTAGAGGAGTTACGGAATTTTGTTCATTATTCCCAAGCGGAATTTTGACAACTGATCTGCATGGAGTAAAATGTCACTTGTACCTTCGGAATAATCGAGCAGAATATTTTTCCGAAAGTAAAGTGACAGCTCCCATTACTTTGCGTGGGAACCTTACAAATTCCAATTTTGATTTTTGTTCTTGTCAGGTGGATACTGCTGAAAGAATTTTGTTTCGATTCTTTTCTTTTCCGATTCAGTAAACGGAATTTAGGGTCTGTCTCAATTGGATAATTAAACTGAAATTAAACTTAAAAGTGACATTTCAATAATTATCGAATAACCCTGCTCGCAGAGCAAGATTACTTTTGACAGATATCGAATCATTTTCCATCGATGCCCTATTGGAATTGCTGGGTAGCACCAGCCATTCTTATAACGGGGTGAATTTTTAATTTTCGAACTGTCACTTTTAAGTTTAATTCTCCAAATGAGACAGACCCTTAACATGTGATTGAGATAGAAAAAGAAATTTCTTTTGAACACGATACCAACCTTAAAAACAGTTGGCCTGAAAGAAATTTAACATTTAATCATATTTTCGATGAACCGAGAAACTCACCCATATATTTCTCGCCTAACTTTTCAAAAGGACCTAAGTAACATTTTTCCATGAATTAATTTGAATAGCGCAATCAACAGAACAACATGAAAGCTATTGATTGCACTATTCAAATTAATTCACGAAAAATTTGGTCCTTTTGAAAAGTTAAGCGAGATTTGTTTACTAAAAATGCGTTAATTTCACTCATGAGCAAATTTCTTGGAGGAATAAAAAGTACGCAATTTTTGACATAGAGCTGGAATACGCATTAATGAGTAAAAGAGTTTTACCCATTTATTGGGTAGTCCCAGTTGGTCACCGAAATGCGTATTTTGTACTAATTATTGAGTATTTTGGGGTTACCGTGTATATATGGGTACTTCCAGGCTATAGACATCCCTATCTAACTCCATTAGCCTAAAAATAGCCACCATGTCCCGGGCACAGTGTGCAGATAGACCGCTGTCAGTTGCATGAGATGTCAACAATCGTCAACAACACCAATGATTGTAGCTTGATAATTAAAAATATCCACAAAAATAAAAGAGCAGGATTTATTTTTAAATTCTGCTCAAGCTTTTCACGGTGAAATAAAAGACAAATTGTTGTTCTTCATGTAAGTAAAATCAAAATTGATCATGTAGATAAGTTTTGAATCAATTAAACTCATTAGTCATATTTAATGAATATTCCCGATTAAAGTTGCATATTGAAGAAAGCTGAATTTGGATGTTTTATGATGTTAAGCTTTTTTAGATTTGACGTACGTTGCTCGGCGTTGGTGTTGGTGTTGGCTACGCTAAACATGAGCTCTTAGCATAGGCCTGGGTACTTCAACCACCCATATTTGGGTACTGCAAACATTACTCATATTATGGGTGAAATGTACTAAGAAAATTAGTAAATTTAACTCATATTATTGGTAACATGACTCTACCCATATATAGGTAAACCAATTTACCCATATTTGGATGAAAAAATAAACATTAGCATCAAAACCACAACCAAACTAATAACAAGTTTTGAGGGCGTGTAATGTATTTATATAATGTCGGAGTTCGTTCGGTCAGCTGAAATAAAAATCAGGATCAGCTTCATCCGAACGCAGTGGAAACAAAAATATTTGCAGAGGACCACCTGTCCCTGGCCCCGATCAAAAGGTAAGTTTAAATAATAATCTGCTCCTCTAACTTTTATAGGTAATCAAACTACCTTTGTCACCCTTATAGGAACAGCAGAAGTCGTGGAACTATGCAGCTCGAATCACAAGGTTTTCCGCTGTTGGAAGTTCCGTTTTCGTTCGTGCCAGAACTGAAAGAATTCGACTTGCGTGCTGTGAAATACTTGCACCCGCCGGCACTCAAACAAGTGCAGTTCCTACTTTTCACCAATAGTTATGACCAGCAGATCCTCGAAATCCACTCATCACGGTAAGAGAAGCTGGTGATTTTGTGCTATCAGAAAGACTTTATGTGTATTATTATGTTTCAGGAAACCGCTGGCCGCGACAGAAACTTTTTCTACCACTAGCAGCTGCCGTCGATCTACAAGCCATGGCACCGCTAGCTGGAGTTACTCAGTTGCAGGGCGATATTACGAAACTCAGCACGGCGAATGCAATCATCGAACAGCTTGGAAAGAAAGCTCAGCTGGTAATTTGCGACGGGGCTCCCGATGTGTCCAGTCTTCACGACATCGATGAATACATTCAATCTCAGCTGCTGCTGGCCGCCCTCAACATCACAACTCACGTCCTGGCCGAGGGGGGTACATTCATTGCGCGATCAATTTTCCGCGGACAAGACACCACATGGAATGAATTGTCATCGGGAATACCTGTTTTTTTTTTTTTTTTTTTTTTTTTATTCTTTATTAAAGTGTTTTTTTAACGAATACCTGGTTTGATACTGCGAAGTGTTCAACGTGATGGGCAGCAGGCACGGATATTCGGCAACATGTCGACGGCACCAGCTTTTACTTAATCAGATGCGGCTCTTGGTGTTCCCGACTTTAAATTCATTACTATCATATTTCAGTCTGCTGAATGGAGGCTCGAATTACCTATGTATACTTTAAATCATTTTTACTTGATATTATATCGATTTATGATTTTTTCATTAAAATTATTTGTTTCTTTATATCTTTTCGAAAAACAAAACAAAAACACTACCTAAATATGGGTGAAATTTACCTATAAACCGATCCTATAGAAGTACCTATATATGGGTGAACTGGGTTTACTCATAAATAGGTAAATGGAAATTCACCCATATCTAGGTATGTGCACTTTTTGATGATTTTAGGTACTCTTCACCCATATTTGGGTGAACTGAACTAAGCGTGTAGGCTATCGTAAATATCATTCGTCGTATAATTACTGTACAATATTTCAAATGATTCCATAAAAAATTCAACTATGATTTTTTATACTCAAAAAACGATAGCTAGAAAAATAGTAGTATGATTCTTTTTTATTCGGGTATCCGCAGCTCTGACATGTAATCGCAATATCAGCCAGATTAAAGAGCCATCGTGAATATGACTTTCCGATGCGGGGAAAGGTGAGTGGACCGAAACTCGCAGGTCAGTTTCTGATGAGTTGCCATCGTGGAAAACAACATAACGGAGCGGCCAGGGGTCTTGGGTGACGTCAAGCGCTGAAAACGAGAGAGAAGTTTAGTAGGCGTGGAGCGATAAAAGATATTATTTGGAACGATTCATGTTTTGCTATTTTTTATATCACTGATGATTTCCTAGAATTGCCTCGAAGAAAGCTCTGAAACTTTTTCTAGAGTTCACATGGGGAAAATTTGATATTCCATAATCTTTAGGGATTCCGAAAGGTAAGTATCTTCAGGAAGTTCGAAAAGATCCCTCTGGACTTTTGAAAGGCATTCTTCTGGAATTACAAAGGATATCCTTCTGAAATTCTGAAAAGAAGCCTTCTGGGATACTGCAAATAATCCTTTTAAGATGCTGAGAAGATTCCTGGGATGAGAAACCTCCTGGGATTTTAAAAAGAAACCTTGGATACTGAACAGATTTCACCTGAGATTCTGAAAAGAACCATCTGGGTTGTTGAATGGAATCCTTCTGATGGGATTCCAAATGGAATTCTTTTGGAGTTTAAAATTGAGTCCTAATAGGATTCCAAATGAAATCTTTCTGGGATTCCGAGAGAAATTCCTTTGGAATTCCAAAAAAATCTTTCCAAAGGGAATGCAATGTTTATGAGTTTTTGAAGGGAATCCATATGGGATTATGAAGAGAGTTCTTATGGGAATCAGAGTGGAATATTTATGACACTCCAAAAGAAAACCTAATGAGAGCCCTTGCATATGTCATCATTCAAATAAATTCAATGCAGATGTTCTAGAGTCTCCAAATTGTCCGGGAGTTGAGTTCAAATGGTCTACTCTGCCAACTACGCCTGGTATCAAACCAATAGCAACCCAGCGTTTCCTTGCCCTTGCGTATGCTTCACCATTCAAACAAGTTCAGCACAGATGTTCTAGGTTCTCCTAATTATTTGGCAGTTGAGATCAATTGGTTTACCATGTCAACTATAGCTGGTATGAAACCGTTAGCTATTGATTAGCTATATGATTTACTATTCAAATAAGTCTTTAGCAGATATGTTAGGGTCTCCAATTAATTATGAATATCACATTAGTTGAACTACCAAATCCACCGGCACTGATAACAAACCGGTAAGATGCGCGGCTACAAAGCAAGACCATACTAAGGGTGGCTGGGTCCGATTCCCGGTGCCGGTCTAGACAATTTTTGGATTTGAAATTGTCTCGACTTCCCTAGGCATAAAAGTATCATCGTGTTAGCCTTATGATATACAAATGCAGAAATGGTAACTTAGCTTAGAAACCTCGCCGTTAACAACAGGAGAAGTGCTTAATGAATACTAAGCTGCGAGGCGGCAATGTCCCAGTGGGGGATGTAATGACAAAGAAGAAGAAGAACAAGCTGATAGCAACCAAGCATATACACAAAAGTCCTCAGAGCCCTGCCCTGGTGAATGATGAACTGTTCGAATAATTATTTATTTAATTTATTTATTTATTTAAAGCCGTAGTGGCCTGTGCGGTATATAAGAGTTTTCTCCATTCGGCTCGACCCATGGCTACATATCGCCAACCACGCAGTCTACGGAAGGTCCGCAAGTCATCTTCCACCTGATCAATCCACCTTGCCCGCTGCGCATCTCGCCTTCTTGTGGCCGTCGGATCGTTGTCAAGAACAATTTTCACCGGATTACTGTTCGACATTCTGGCTACGTGCCCGGCCCACCGCAGTCTTCCGATTTTCGCGGTGTGAACGATGAATGGTTCTGGGGAATCGTTGAATGGGGAAACGGAATGAATGGGGAGGAATCGTTAAGCCCTTGGACATAGTCCCTGCTGCCCCCAAACTGTTCGAGTAAGCCTACATCTATTATTCTGTGTCCTCTGAATTGGGTCCTAAAATGAAGAATCGATATTCGATTTTCTTTCAGGGAAGGTAATCATTCTAAACGTGTCAGTTTTTCTTTAGACTCAAAAATCGAGAAGAACATTGTTTAATTTGAAATTGAAAAATAGATGAAAAATGCTTCCTCGACCTTTTCGGTCTTGTTTGACGTACGGATTCAAACGCACTAGCAAAACACCGCAGGGCACTTGACTCAACCTTTGACAGGTAATATACACGCTTACTTCAGTTCACCCAAATATGGGTGAAGAGTACCTAAAATCACCAAAAAGTGCACATACCTAGATATGGGTGAATCACCATTTACCCATATTTGGGTGTTTCGTTAGGAACAGTGAATATTACCCAAATCTAGGTACTTTCTTGAGCTACCTGAGGATCGTTTTTGTTATGGACTCAAAATTGCATTTGTATGTTCCGATTTATTTTTAATTGCAAAAAAATGTTTATACAATTAAATAAATACGTGATAGAAATCATTTTTATTTGTGTTATGTTTATGATACATTTCAAGACAATAATAAACTGATTAAAAGGGTTAATAATACGTGTGGGAGATGATTTATGTTGTGATTTTCTTGGCTCCTTCCAATGTTGAACCATCTGAAAAGGCCGTTGCGGATTTCATTTTCTGGAATCTGGATCAGTAGTGGTGCTCGTTGCTGGCGACATATTGCTAACATGTTGTGCCTTATTGTGTCCAGTTTTGTGCTGCTGATGTTTCCGCGGTCGGCATCGTCGGCCCCGATGATTGTTGACCACGCCACGATAGCTCAAATACGCAGATATTCGGCACACCATACAGTGAAGTGAATTGTAATTGAGAATGATATCTGTCGCTTCATTGTGACCGTCGATATTTTTAAATCCATATGTTCGTTTCCACTGCAGCGCGGCGGTCAACGCTCGGGCGGAAACAGAATCTGAAATTCAAAAAGAAAATGTTCATGAAAGGTAAAAATAAAGTGCCTCTTGCCATATGGACAATTATTACTTATAAGTTAAATACTCACCAATAAATAAAATACATCTTTAGATTCAATCATTCCAAATAAAGGGGAATCACATTAAACACACCGAGGTTCACACTGGTCCATACTGATCTCGACTGAAAGAAAATGTTATTTTTTTCATCCAAATATGGGTAAGTTCATTTACCCATATATAGGTAAATGCTGCTTCACCAACATTATAAGTGAATTTTACTGACTTTATTGGTATATTTTACCCATAACTATGGTGTACCCAAATATGGGTGAATCAAGTACCCATAAATAGGTAAAGTGAACTAAGCGTGTATGGGGCTGACGTTTTGGGCTGCACTGTGCCAGCAAAGTACTCTTTAATGGGTGAAAAAGTACCCATTTTGAAGTTAAATAGTTCAACTCATTAAAAGAGTAAACAGCGTTTACTCATTAATGAGTAAAAGGCATATACGTCATATTCGGGCGTACTTTTTACCCATTACCGAAAAAAACATTTTTGGAGAAATGGGTATTTTTCACCCTTGATTATTTTTAAAAAATGGCCTGAATTTAATGATATTCATTAAAAAGTGACGCAATTACAAGGTATATGTAAAAAAAACTCTTTATTTTATTTATTATTTCCTGTAGATACATGACAAGACATATTTAGAATAGCAACTTTGCTTTTTTTGCTCGCAAATCTGTTTTACTACGGGGCGCATCGAGGAAACTATCAGAAGAAAAGATTCCACAATTGAAGAAAGAACTCGTTTTATGCGTGGGAGCTCCCACGGTGGCTGTCTCTGGAACCAGTCAACCAAATTGATGGTTTGTGCCAACCATCTTTGTCGATCGCCGCAACAACGGAATCGCCAGGGAAGTTTGGATTTGCGAAGCTGACATTCTGCAGACTGTGCACTTGGAAGACCAATTGCACATCCTCGATGTACCCAAGCACGACACCATCCATATTAAGGCGGAACAATCCAGTACTATCCTCGTACTGAGGCCTGCGGGTGAAAACAAAATAATTATTTTGTGAAGGTGGGCCGGGTTCTGAGGAACTTACATTCTAATCACTTCCACTAAGTCCGATTTTCCTGTGACGTTTTTGGATGAGTCTGACTGAAGTACAGCAGCATATCGTTGCATCCCTTCATTATGAACAGCATCAAATATCAACCGCAGTCTGATTATTCTATTCTGGAGAGAAATGTAAGATTAAAATGGAAAAGTTCGGCGCATCAAGCAAGCAACTTACAATCCTCATGAAAGTTCCTTAGCTATTTTAGCAATCCTTGTCTTGGAACAGCTGGAACAGTTGGCTGACGTGTTAGCTTTCCCATCCATGATGGGGTACCTCGCGTTATATTATATTTCGTAATATTTTAAAATATGTGTACCTAACATAATTAGCAAATGCTGCAATCGACAAATTGCACAAAAAGATTATGTACAAAAAGTACATTTTGTTTTTCACTCATTAAAGGGTATAAACAAGGAACTTGAAAATGGGCATAAAACACTCATTGTGCAAAAAAAATAATCACCCATTTTTTTGACATTTTCATATATCACCAGAAAAGGGGTGATTTTTACTCCTTAAAGAGTATTGTCGGGTTTACAGTGTGATGGTTCATTCGTTCTGAAATGTTGCACAGCCCAAAATTTGCCTTAAAATGTCTTGAACACAAAAATATTATTTTTATTGATCTAGAAATTTACCAGAATTTTTATAACAACGGTACAAGTATTCTTGACCGATGCACTATCGTTTGCAACTATAAACGAGGTAGGGCTTTAGGACCCAATTGTTCTAGAGTTCATATTAATTTTCCTACCAAGTCAGCTGCTGATTTTCAGTACACTGCTAAAAAAGTTTACACACAAAAGACTTTGAAGTATGCTCTTTTGACTATAAAGTATTTGTAGAGTAGGTGGTTCTACTTTTGATTTTGTGGTTTATGCTAACGTAAAAACAGCTAACGTAAAAACAGTTGGACATAGTCCTGATGATGGGCAACATCGCGCCCGAAACCGGTCGACGTAAAAGGTAATTTTTTAAATCTTAGTTGACGAATGTAAAAACGATAAGTGTTATGTCTTGTCTCGCGTCGCGTTTTATTAGTGTGGTTCTACTTGTTTGAAGAAACTTCGGAGGATTTAAGAAAAGACGTCCAAAGTTAGCGATTGCAAATTAACGAATGAATATTTATTTTCAATCAACAAATTATGTTACTAAGGGGTTTCTAGGATAACGTTGAGTATAACTGATTGGCTACTTGATTACACCCCCTTTCAATCAGTCAGTCCAAGGCTAGTTCGTAGAGTTTTGAATCTTGAGAAATCCAATGCTTTGGTGAACATATCTGCTAGTTGGTCCTGGGTTTTGATAGGTTCTATTTTTAGAGATCCAGAAGCCACATGATCACGTAAGAAATGATATTTAATATCTATGTGTTTCGTCCGCTTTGTTTCTAAGTTCTTCGCCATACAGATACTGCCTCTGTTGTCCTCATAGATGGTAGTTGGTTTGATAGCTTCTTGCAGATCCTCTAGAATCCCTTGAAGCCAAATTGCTTCAGTGACCGCCATGCTTAAAGCAACATATTCAGCTTCACTGGATGACGTTGCTACGGTACGTTGTTTCTTGCTGCTCCAGGAAACCGAACAACCAAACACCTTGAACAGGTAACCGCTCACCGATTTTCGATCGTTTGTGTCCGAAGCCCAATCCGCATCTGCATATCCAATCAATGATGAACCTGATTCGTCCCTGTTGGAATAATAGTTTTATGTCTCTTGTTCCCTGTATATACCGAACCACTCGCTTTAGTGCTTGCCAATGTTGAGATTTAGGACTTTGCTGGAAACGACCCAAGTATCCAATCGGAAAACAAATATCTGGTCGCACGCACAGCATGAGATACATCAGCGATCCCAACATTTCCCGATATGGTTCATCGATGTGTTGTCCCGTCAAGTCCAGTGACAATCCCTTTTCCATCGGAACTCTGACCGAATTGCAGTCACTCATCCCAAAACGTTTCATCAATCGGTCGATACTTGCACCTTGTGAAAGCTGCATCACTCCGTATTCATAGTTGTAATCTACTTTGATTCCTAAAAAATGACGAAGTTCTCCACAGTCCGACATTTCAAAAGCTTGGCCAAGTCTAGCTTCAGTTTCCGAATCGATGAAAGATTTCGTCCTGCAACCAACAGATCATCCACATACAGAATGATGATTAGTTCATCGTCTGGAATCAGCTTCGTATATAGACAATAATCGTGCTTCGATCTGGAAAATCCCATTTTGAGGAGTTCGTCGTTAAAACGTTCATTCCAGCATCGAGGTGATTGTTTGAGACCATATAGCGATTTGATTAAACGACATGTTTCATCAGGCTTCGCTTTAACACCAGCCGGAGGTTTCATATAGTTGATTTCCTTGAGACGACCATGCAGGAAAGCAGTCCTTACGTCCATTTGGTGGAAGTGGAACTTGCGATGAACTCCAACAGCTAACACTACACGGATTGTGGCCAACCTTGCCACTGGTGCGTAAGTTTCTTCAAAATCTCGTCCTGGTTTCTGGAGATATCCTTTCGCAACTAACCTTGCCGTATATCGGATGGGCCTGCCGGTTTCATCCTCTTGTAGCCGGAATACCCATTTTGATGCCAGGGGTTTTACACCGTCTGGGCACGTCGTTAGCTCCCACACGTTGTTTGCTTTGAGGGATTGAAGTTCGCTGTGCACCGCTTGAAACCATTCTTTGCTATCGTCTCGTCCAGCAATCTCGTCATATGTTTGTGGGACATCTGCATAAAATGAATCGCCAGAAGTTGCTCCGTAGCCAACAAAGTAATCCATAAACTTACCGGGGAGCGTGCGCTCCCTTTCGAGCACCTCATTTGCGTTTGTCTGCTGGACTCGCAATGTTCTAAGTGCGAAGGGAGCGCTGACAGTGGATGACAGGATCATCTTGTTGAATTTCATTACGATACAATTGGTCATCTGCATATTCAAAAGCATCATCGGTCTCTACATCAATAGGTTGAGAACGTTCAGCACCGATATCGACATTAACAGGTTGAACACGTTCAGCTTCCTCCTCTTGTTCAGCCGGGAATATTACCACCAATGGAGCTTGTGACGTCTCATCTGGTTTGGTGGTATAAGGAAATCTCGTCTCGTCAAACTTAACATCACGGGCTACGATGATTTTTCGATATTTACGGTCCCAGAGTCTGTAGCCATTGGGTGCATATCCCATCATGACCACTTCCACGCTTTTCGGATCGAGCTTCTTCCTTGATTGGCTTGGTATCCACGCAAAAGCTTTACAGCCGAAGATACGTACCTTCTTCAAGTTTGGCTTCATACTAAACCAAAGCTCCGCTGGCGTCGTATTGCACGGGAGACTTGTTGTAGGGCTACGATTCAGAAGATACACACCGGTGTAGGCTGCTTCAGACCACATATCTTTCGGCACTTGGGAGTCCAATAGCATAGCACGCACCTTCTCAATAAGCGTCCTATTGAAGCGTTCGGCCACACCATTTTGCTGCGGCGTATATGCAATTGTTGGTTCCATTTGAATACCCTTTGATTTGTACCACAATTTCTGCTCGTTGGAACAATATTCTCTTCCTTGATCCACTGTAAGCTTCGAAATAGCCTTTGCTGTCGCAGCAGCTTCAAATTCGCAAAACTTTTCACAAAACCTGGGATTTTTTTTCATAGTGTAAATAACCGAGAAGTGGTGGTCATCAATGAATGATACAAAGTATCGTAAATCATCCCACGCCGTCGGGTCAATTGAACCATAGACGTCCGAGTGTATTCGCCCCTATTCCCACGTTGCACGTTGCCTGGTTCCGCTGAAAGGTTCACGGTATTGTTTACTTTGTATGCAGGGATCGCAGAATCCGAGAGGTTTTGGATTTAAGTTGATTCCTTGGAACACGTTGTGTTGCACCAATTTCGCTATTCCCTGTTCGTTCAGATGGCCAAGTCGACGATGCCACAATCCGGTTGTTTCTACTTGGCGTACATTAGCAGAAAATGAGTCGACGCTAACCTCCAGCTCGTATAAACTGCCTTTCAGATGAGCTGTAGCAATCACTTGATTTTCCTTTCGCAGCACTGCTTGACGTCCATCGAATAACACCGAAATTCCAGCACTTGCCAACCGTTTGACCGACATCAGATTGTCTCTCAAATCAGGGATGTACAGAACGTCATTGATATTAACCGGAACTCCTTTGTTGCTGTATCCATTTATCACGCCCTTAGTCTTCGCCACCAGACTTTCACCATCCTTTGCTACTTGAATGACGATTTGATTAGGTAATTTTGATGACGACGAAAACACTTTGGCATCATTCACCAAATGGTCACTTGAACCAGAATCGAGCTTGAAAATTAGTTTGCCGCTTTCACATGGGTAAGTTTCTTCACGTTTAACCATAAAACTCACTGCCTTGCTTCCTGCTGCAACGTTAGCCTCACCAAAGCTTTTCTGGCGACAGTCCTTCTTCATATGGCCCTTCCGGCCGCATTTATGGCACTTTCCACTGAAAATCTTGAACTTTATTTTGCTTTTCTCACCGGCAAACGCTGTCGACTTCTCCAATACATGACGCCCTTAGTCTTCGCCACCAGACTTTCACCATCCTTTGCTACTTGAATGACGATTTGATTAGGTAATTTTGATGACGACGAAAACACTTTGGCATCATTCACCAAATGGTCACTTGAACCAGAATCGAGCTTGAAAATTAGCTTGCCGCTTTCACATGGGTAAGTTTCTTCACGTTTAACCATAAAACTCACTGCCTTGCTTCCTGCTGCAACGTTAGCCTCACCAAAGCTTTTCTGGCGACAGTCCTTCTTCATATGGCCCTTCCGGCCGCATTTATGGCACTTTCCACTGAAAATCTTGAACTTTATTTTGCTTTTCTCACCGGCAAACGCTGTCGACTTCTCCAATACATCTAGCTGCCGGTCTCGCTGCTTCACTTCCTCTGCTAGAAGACGTTGCTTCGCCGTATCCAATGTTAGCTCATCCTCACCTAGATTCTCAAGCGCCGTGATCAACGGATCATATGATTCCGGAAGTGTTCCGAACAGCGTCACGATTAAGTCCGCTTCCGCCAATACCGCACCCGCCAGTTTGAGTTGCCGAATTAAATCTTCAAACGCCACCAAATGACTGCGCATCCCAAGTAACATTTTAAGTTTTATTCCGCTCTAAGAATGGTTTTCAAGATCAATTTATAAGATCTAACAATAAAACCGAGTAATACACGGCAACCTTCTGATGACCACTATAAGAGTAAGATATTGCCAAGTGGCCCTCTCCAGATAACCACTATAAACCTATTATAAGAGCATTTAGAAACCCTTTTTAAACCACCCGCAAAAAAGGGAATTTGGCTGCGGCAGCTGTCAAAATGTTGCTTTAAAAAAAGAGAAACAAATCTTTGCAGAAAAATAATAACAAAATGGATTGTTGATGAAAATTATGATGATGACAACAAAATAATATTTTATTTCAGGTCGTTTTTACGATTCAGTACCATTGAAAAGAAGTGCGCTTCCGATTTTATGGTCAAATGTTGTGAAAAAAATAAGGTTGAACACCACGCGCCGGCCATATAACGTAGTTCAGGGAAATAAATCGAAAATATTGATCACCACAACATCTAGGATGTCCACTAAATCGATTAGTATTTTTGCCAAAACTATTAATTAATAAAACTATTTATCGGTAAAAGTATGATAAGCGGTAAAAATTTCGATAAATCATGCATTTCAGTGATGTATTTCACTGACTGCGAAATGTTTTTCCGTTTTCAATATGGCCATCATGGAATTTGATCAGAAAATTTTTGCTTTTATAAAACACCGTCATAAACTCTTCCCAATACAAACATTCTTATGGGGGTAATTCATTTGACCACATTATGACCAAAAATTGTAGCTTTATTCGAGCATTGAAAATTGGATTTATTACGCTCTTCATCACTACCATAGATCTGTTCATATGGTCAATAGGCATTTGACGTTTGAAGCTTTTTTCAGCAGATTTATGGGAGGTTTATTGATAGCAATAAGAGCGCCAATAAAACTGAGCAATCAGCTTGGTGATTGCTGTCATAAGTCCGCAATAAGAATTAGATAAATCCAAGAAGCATGGAAATTGTTACTTGGGATGGAATCACATTCCTTCATTCTTAACCGTCCCAGCTGCTTCCGCACTAGGTTTTGTGTTACAAGAGACTTCTTAGCAAAGGAATTCTCCAGAGCTCACCACATTTGCTTCGCCGTGACTTTATCCCGTACCATCTCCAAGCACTCATCACCCAGGAAACTGATCAACAGGGATTTCGCCTTTCGGTCCGCCTCGTCGAATTAGACTTTATCGGCAGCCTCCGCCGGAGAATCTTCTGTTAACGTGTTGACCACTCCACTAGCGTCCAGGAACATCCGCACCCGAAAACTCCAGTTGTGGAATCCAGAACCTCCGCTGAACTGAGGTATTCCGTGCGCCGAATCCTTGGTCGAGCCCATAACCTGTAGAGTAGGTGGTTCTACTTGTTTGAAGAAACTTCGGAGGATTTAAGAAAAGACGTCCAAAGTTAGCGATTGCAAATTAACGAATGAATATTTATTTTCAATCAACAAATTATGTTACTAAGGGGTTTCTAGGATAACGTTGAGTATAACTGATTGGCTACTTGATTACAGTATTCAATTATGATTTCAAAGTACGCTCTTTCGTGGGAGAATGGGACTACACATAAAAAGGAATAAATATTATGCACAATTATGGCTATCTTTTATTCACAAATGATTAACATTTATGCATAAAATCAGGAAAAGTGTGTAAAACTTATTCTTTTTATGCATCAAATTTTAGTCCTTTTGTGGGTAGTTCCATTCTCCCGCAAAAGAGTGTATTGCTCCCCAAAAGAGCATACTTTCAGCTGTGCGTGTAGTTTACGTTGCCGATTTCGTTATAATCAGCATAAAGTAGCCGAAAGTACTGTAATTGAATAGTTTTGACGACCGTTTCAGCTTAAAAAAGTACCGAACATCGACTAACCAATTAAGTGTGTAACTTTCTAACAGGTTACACAATAGAGGTAATAAACTATAGAGGACGTTTGTCGCTGCGGTTCCCTTTGTTATCGTTCCCAAACATGTTGCGTACCTATCTGTCAAAACGTACTGATTTTTCCTTTGTTGACATTTAGTGCCCTATCCTCGCCAGCAAAAGATGTTTCGCCAGTGACGACAGCGACAATCTTCCTCTATATAGTTTATTACCACTCATATTACACTGCCAAAAATATCTATATAAGATATATGTGTCGCCGTTATAGATTTTTGCAATAGCTCCACCCTAATATAATCGATACAGAACTACACATAAATTAAATAATTGCTAATTCGAGACCACACATAAAGTTTATTTGGATATATATTTTATCAGTAGTTCGCGTGGAGAATGATTATGTGTGCGCTGATACACATCATAAGTTAAATCTAAGGATTTTTGCCAATAAATATGTGTGGATTTTTAGTAGTGTAGGGTCAAGTTAGAGTAACCTTGTTTGCTAATGGGTATAGCTGCACGGTTAGATGACTTTACCCATTAATGGGTACTATGTTATTGTTGATATTATTCCCACCGTGAAAAATTCACCCATTTTCTTGAAAAAGTGCCACTACCCAAAAGTCCCCAGCAAACAAAATGTGAGTCGTGAGGCATTCGTTAGGCACTAGTGAGTGGCTGAAAATTGAGAAAAAAAAACAAACGTTTGATCGAAGCGTTTGAGCCTTGTTGATATTGTTTTTATTATTTCTCCACCGATGCACCAGACCTTAGTACTTGCGAGAAAAAACATGTCGTCGCGTCGGCGAAATCGTTATCTTTATAAAATTAAGCGCGTGTGGTGAAGTTTCAAACATCCGCAAACTAAATCCGGTCGATTTTCCGCGAAAGTGTCCAGTGAAAGTGGATTCCGTCGGGAGAATTGTAAAAACGAGGTGAAAATTTTCTTTAATTGATCGGGGTTTGTTTTTCGATAAAAAAAAGTGCTTTGTTGGGAAAGTTTTTGCCGGAGAAAATGTTATGGTGCTTCCACGAATGATCACATAAAGTAGATTCCGTCCGGAAATTGGTAGAAAACGTAGTGAAAATTTTATTACACTGATCCTTGCACTGATCGGTGTTTCTTTTGCAATGAAAAAGTGCTTGAGTAGAGGAGTTTTTTCCGGAGAAATGTCATGGTGCTGGTACGAATGGTTACATCCAGCGGCCGGTGAAAAAAATGCAAATTACGAGGCATGGTATTTTGAACCATGGGCGGAAGTGGATGAGTGAAATTTTGATAATAATCGCATCGTTGTGTTCTCTAATTCGATGAATTCCGTCAAAGGTGGAATATACGGTTTTTTTTCAGAAAAGTGTATCATCAGTAAACAAGTGTTCCAAGTATCTGGGAAAGCTTCAATTGCTTCGAAAATCATATTCGGAAGTGTATGTTTTATTATTATTGTCAGTATTCAAGAGACTTGTAGCCCTAGGCTGGCTCATTTCTAAAAAGTGTAAATACATAGGTGAATTCCTTCCGGCGGTAGTTATGGGTATGGCATTATTGAGACCCACCATTGTGCAGGTAGTGTGACTATGCATCAGTACGCGCATAGCAAATGTTATTTTGAGGTCCTTACTGTAGTGGCAAAGTCCACTCGGTAGAAAGGTAAATCCCACTGGTTGGGTTCTCATTTCCAACTGCGCTTGAGTGATCAATGTATTGAGTTTAAGATGAATAAACATCTTGTTATAGTTTGACTACCAACTGAACTAGACGTCTCATTCCCTGTGCAAACTCAAAGAAAACCCATATAGTTGAACTTTACAGTGGCGACGAGGAAGAATTTTTTTTTCAATTTCCCGTACTTTTCACGACCGCCGGTTTCATTATACTTTTGGCGTGAATTTTATCGGCGTAAGTTGATTTTGGTGAAACTGAGTGTGAATTCAGAATTTTGTTTTATATTTCACTATCGCATTGTATGACGCGTGCCGACTGTGTAGTGTTAAAATTACGGCGCTAAGTTCATTTTGAAGAGTTAATTGCTTCCATAGTGGTGTAGACGCTTTTCCTTGTGGATTTTTCGTCACCCATTTTATTTTATTTGGGAAAAGAGGCGTATTGTTGTTTTTTTTTGCTTCCTTTTTTTTCGCAGACAATTGATACAAAGGATTTTTACTTTCCATATTTTACCGCATTCTTTGCATTGTTCGATTTTTTTATAGGTGCCATTTTTATTTCTTCCGCAGCACGAAGTATACAGCTGCAACGCACCCTAGTCGTGGTCAACTGTGGCATACACGCGGTAAAATCATCACTTCCACTGAATTTGACGTTTTCGAGAAGGAAGTGAATAACGCCGAAAAGTGCATCAGTTGAGAATTTAGGAGTGCATTTTGTTTTGCTTAATGCTTTGCTATTTGCTATTGCTTCGTTCGACAAGACCAGTCGTTGATGGTGCATAAAGAGATCATATCGACCTTAATCAGCTGATGACTTCCGTGTATATCGTGGTGGTTGAGCGGATTTTGTGAAAGTGACTTTCCCCGCCGGTTTCTGTTCAACCATTTCGCAGAGATTCATCGCTGTTGCTGTTGTTGCCGTGTTGCTTGCTGTTGCTGCTGGGTGCATTCGGTGCATTTTGCTGTATGCTGCCGGAGTTTTTTTTCTGCTGGGCTTTGAGTACCGGCGCTTTAAGCGGTGATTTTTGTTTTTCACTGCAGTGTCAACAGATCTGCGCATAAGCGGCAGATCAAAATCACTGGAGACACTCGCCACCGATTTTCTCATCGTTTTGTTTAAAATGGAGAGAGTCCGACACAGCTTTCAATCGAGCCAAGCAACAGCACTTATTCAAGCAGCGGCAAGCGAAAAAGAGACAACAAGGAAGCGTCCGATGATTCCGATTCGGATTTTTACGGTTTCGCTGCTGACTCCTTTTTGTTTGAGGAGAATCTTCCACGCATGCCGCATTTGGATGATCAATCCACTCGAACTGCAGGATCAAATGATGCCGTTTCGAGTGGATTGATCATCCAAATGCGGCATGCGTGGAAGATTCTCCTCAAACGAAAAGGAGTCAGCAGCGAAACCGTAAAAATCCGAATCGGAATCATCGGACGCTTCCTTGTTGTCTCTTTTTCGCTTGCCGCTGCTTGAATAAGTGCTGTTGCTTGGCTCGATTGAAAGCTGTGTCGGACTCAAAATTTTATGGATTTGTTTGCAAAAAAAAAAAAGAAAGTTTATGTTTGTTAAAATTAGAGTTAAGAAATCGTTCTGTGTAATGTCAGCATGGAATTTCGATTTTGTGAATTAAAAATAATTATTTGCTTTCTGAAATTTCTAACTAGCAAATATGAAAAAAAAAAAAAAAAAAAAAAAAAAAAAAACTTGAGTGATCAATGTATTGAATTTAAGATGAATAAACATCTTGTTATAGTTTGACTACCAACTGAACTAGACGTCTCATTCCCTGTGCAAACTCAAAGAAAACCCATATAGTTGAACTTTACACTTACAACTTACAGTGCCTACTGAGGATCACCAGGGCGCATATAATGGGAATCAAACAAAACGAATAGCGTGAATTAAACAAAAACAACACAAAAGATATGGACTTAACCACGAGCGTGCGCGAACGCGTCTAAGCACTCGTGAAGCAGAATATCAGCAAGAGGATTCCTTTTGTCTTGGACGCATTCGCGCACGCACACGCGTCACTATGTCATCAGCCTTAGTCCATAGACCATCGAAGAAGAAACACTCCTTGAATTCGGACTCCGGCGATTCCAACAGTTCCTGTTTCCACCACGCTGGAGGCAAGCTGTCCTGGCATCAAGAGCAAGTTTCCCATAAAGACAAGGTAGGTCTTGGAATATTCAACATGCTTTTAGTCGTAATAGCTCAAATTGAAATGCCCACCAGGGGACAAGTAGTTTTAACGTTTTAGTATGTATCCGCTCGCACATAGCCAAATGTTTTTTGAGGAGCTTGTTGTAACTGTCTTTGCATCATTGAACCCCACGAGAGTGCAAGTACATAATTCGAATATGCATCAGTTTGCGCATAGCCAAGTGTAGTTTTGCGGTGCTTGAGTTGTTGTAACTGTCTGTGCATTACTGAACCCTACCAGGGTGCAAGTAATTCGAATATGCATCCGCTCGCACATAGCCAAATGTTTTTTGAGGAGCTTGTTGAAACTGTCTGTGCATTACTGAAACCCACCTGGGTGCAGGTAATTCGAATATGCATTAGCTTGCGCATAGCCATATTTAGTTTTGAGGTGCTTGTTGAAACTGTATGTGCATTACTGAAACCCACCTGGGTGCACGTAATTCAAATAAGCATCTGTTCGCGCATAGTCAAATGTAGTTTTGTGGTGCTTGTTGAAACTGTCCCTGCATCACTGAACCTCACCAGGGTGCAGGTAATTCGAATATGCATCCGCTCGCACATAGCCGTATTTAGTTTTGAGGTGCTTGTTGAAACTGTCTGTGCATTACTGAAACCCACCTGGGTGCAGGTAATTCGAATATGCATCCGCTCGCACATAGCCAAATGTTTTTTGAGGAGCTTGTTGTAACTGTCTGTGCATTACTGAAACCCACCAAGGTGCAGGTAATTCGAATATGCATACGCTCGCACCTAGCCAAATGTTTTTCGAAGAGTTTGTTGTAACTGTCTGTGCATTATTGAAACCCACGATGGTGCAGGTAATACGAATATGCATTGATTTGCGCATAGCCAAATGTAGTTTTGAGGTGCTTGTTGAAACTGTCGGTGCATTACTGAACCTCACCAGGGTGCAGGTAATTCGAATATGCATCCGCTCGCACATAGCCAAATGTTTTTTGAGGAGCTTGTTGTAACTGCCCGAACAAGGGTAGTGGGGATGGAAAGCTGAACCCCGGCCAGGTACCTCCAAAACCGGGGGAGGAAGAACCTGGAAAGGTCCGTCCACCCAGGAAAGACGGTGGTAAAGGGGTTACGGTAGGCTGAGAGTTCTCAGCCGCACCAGACCAGGGAAATAGAGAGGGAAGGCGTCATGGACTCTGGTCAAGAACAAGAAGAAACCGAAGACGTCAAGGGCCGAAAAGAAGGCCCAGGCGAATGAGGGTAGCAAGAAGTCTAGGGTAGGCGCCAATCGCTCCAGGGGCGATGCCCTAGTCATCACGGCGGACGAGGCTAAGTACTCGGACGTTTTGAAGGCGATGAGGAGTGACGTCAAGCTCGGTGAACTCGGCGCCGACGTACGTCGAATAAGACGAACCCGGATGGGCGAGATGATCCTCGCGCTGAAGCGGGGCGTCTCGCAAAAGGGCGCCGCCTATAAAAGGTTGGCGGAGGAAGTCCTAGGCGAGACGGTCAAGGTGAGGGCACTCACCGCGGAGGTCAATCTAAGGGTTAAAGACCTGGACGAGATCACCGAAGTCGAAAAGCTCGTCACGGCACTGCGGCGACAGTGTGAAGTGGAGACGCCCACCGCAGCCGTTCGGCTACGGAAAGGTCCGGCTGGGACGCAGGTAGCATTGGTTCGGCTATCTGCAGCGGACGCCTCCAAGGTAGTCAAGTTAGGGAGCGTAAAGGTGGGATGGTCGGTATGTCCTGTGGGCATATACGAGCAACCCGAAGTTTGCTTCAAGTGCCTGGCACCGGGGCACAAGCAATGGGACTGCAAAGGCCCTGACAGAAGCAATCTCTGCCGACGCTGCGGATTGGAGGGACATAAAGCACAATGCTGTACGAACCTTCCCAATTGTTTGATTCGTTCCAGCAAAGCTGTGAACAGCAAGCACCCCATGGGGGTTCGATGTGCCCGGCGTTTAAGCGTGCTGCAAAATCACATTGCAGGTAACGCAGCTGGCTTGCTTGGCCTCACCCGAGTGTTTGGTGTGCGCAGGTTTAGAGGAAACGGCGGAACACGTGGTGTTCGTGTGCTCACGTTTTCGCGCAATGCGTGACCACATGCTTGCCACATGTGGTCTGGACACTACCCCGGACAACCTAGTTCGGAGGATGTGTAAAGATGAAGTTGGCTGGAACGACGTTTTATCGGCTATCGCCCAAATCGTTTCGGAGCTACACAGAAGGTGGCGCGTGGACTCAAGGATGGCTAGTTCACGCGCAAATAAGAGGTGGCCCAAGGGATCCGAATCGGCTTCGTGGGTAATACCGGTGGTCATACTCTGTGGTCGAACTCGATCCTTTTATCGAACAAGTGGCCGCGCGAAGAACAACATGGTATCGTCGCTTTCGCGGCGTCGGTCAACCGGGCGGGTTCCGAGCACGAGGACGGAAAGGGGTCTTCGTCAAGGCTGGGGAAGGCGTAGGCACCGCGTCGGCAAGTCCTACTGTGTGTTGGCGAATAGACCCTGTCGCAGAGAGGTCAATTTGGGATGCACGCGGCATCATCATTAATACGTGGCGAAACGTATAATGGAACTCCTGTGTGACGACCCCAACTACTTAAATTCCTTCAGGGGGTTTGGCACAATCTTTTATGCGGAGTCGGTTTACCTTGGCACCGACCCGCACTAGAAAAGAGTTTGCGCCCAGCAACAGGGTTCACTTTTGCTGTTAAAGCAAATTACAGCACTTGGCAAGGTTCTAAATGAACGCGTTTTCGGGAGCACACCACTCGATACGGAAGCAACGCACAACTGTCATTTTTATTATTTCACGCATGCTGCGACGCAGCAAAGCTAAATCAACAAAATGACAGTTGTGCGCCGCCTATGAACTGAGTGGTGTGCTCCCGAAAACGCGAGCACTTTGGAACTTGAATTCCGTCAGGAGTGACCTTAAAGAGAGAGAGAGAGAGAGAGAGAAAATTGTCAACATAAAGTAGGTTAGCTGTAAGTTAATAAAGAGTATGATTGGTACCACCGCAGCGGAGTGGTGTTTTAATTGATCATATACCCGAAATCCAGTGCCGCCGCGCTCACCGGCGGGGATCATCGCCCCGTCGGTGGAGGTGCGCTTCACCTGAAGCAATTCCTGGTGGAACTCTTGTAGCAATTCATGGTGAAAAGCATGATGAAACTCCTAGAACAATTCCTGGTTGAACTCTTGGAGCAATTTCTGGCGAAATGTGTAATGGAAATCCTAGATCAACTTTTGGTGGAACTCTTGGAGATATTTCGGGAGAAACGTGTGATGGAACTCCTGGAGCAATTCCTGGTGGAACTCTTGGAGCTATTTCTGGCGAAACGTGTAATGGAACTCCTGGAGCAATTCCTGGTGAAACTCTTGTAGCAATTTCTTTTCTGGTGAAACGTGTGATGAAACTCCTAGAGCAATTCCTGGTGGAACTCTTGGTAGTGCTTGATGGGGATGGGTTTGAAGCTGTTGAAGAATTTATTTAGTTTGAAGCGTTTCAATGTGACATGCGTGACATGTTTTGCCTTTCTCGTACACTAAGTGTACGTAAAGGCTATAGGATCACTCCAAAACCGAACTTTTGATAGAAGGCCCGGGGACCCATAGTGTTATATACCAATCGACTCAGTACGATGAATTGAGGTGATATATGTATGAGTGTGTATGTGTGTGTGTGTGTACAAAATGTGAGACACACTTTTGGTACTTAGCATTATCCAATTTGCTCGCAACAAGTTCCAATCGACGTAGAATTCAATCCCATTGTTTGCTATTGAAAATTAGATCGATCGGACATTGCGTTCCGGAGTTATGGCGAAAAACTGTTTTCACGTGCAAAAAAAGCAAAACGCCCTAGCTTGATTCGAAATCGTGATCTATGGGGTGGGAAGCGCTTACTATACCACAACACCATCAACACACTTGACATGTGAGAAGATACATACAAATATTAATCATCGAATTGGAGATATGTTTATTGCCTCTATATAGCATTAGAGTTTATCCTGCAAGGGTGAATGTTCCTATACTGGAAATATTAATGCATTTAGAAAAGAAAACATTTATTTTTATCGTTGGTGATTGAAAATATACAGTTTCATTACATTAACTAATAGATAAAATATTGATTTTAAAATAAGATTTATTTCACCTAACCAATTATTCAAAATCGCCTCGTGTCCTATGGATACATTGTTCCTTTAGTGGAGGTAAAAGTTGCTTCACCAAATGTGAGGAAGCCAATTTTGTTATGAAAAATTATATTGGTGTGATAGCATAATTACATCATACCGCTTCAACTAACGAAAGGAAACATATGTGTATAATAATGGGAAATATCAATAAGAACCCACTACCTCCACTCAAGGTACGGGTGCCTTATGGAAATTACAAATAAGCAATTTGGGGTGACCGTTTTACGATAGGATATCCGTTCAGTAATTGAAAACCCTCTTTTATGCTAACCGTCAGACATAACTTTTCTCATGTCTTATTGCTATCATACGCTAAGAAAAACACAAATACCCTATATCCCATACTCATGCAGCAATTTCAAAGAGCATCGTGCTTTGTTCAACGCTCTCCCGTACGAAAGCGCATGAAAGAAGGAATGCCGTCGCACAGTGGCGGGCCCCCATATAAATGTCAGACTAGACGAATCTTTCACATTTTAAATTGCCCACACATTTTTTTTAGGAGATGTTTTACAGCATCAACTTTTACCAAGTTACCAAAAATTAAACTTACAAGCTACAATCAACAAATTAAGGAATTAGCTCATTCACAATATGTGTAAAATTGAAATAATATGAGCTTCGCGAAAAAAACGAATCTTTCTTGAGGTTTTGTACGAGTTTCCGCCACTGCGTATCGATCGGCTTAACCACCTTGCATCACGCATCGCATTGTGCACAGCCCGTACTGTTCTATTTTTAGCACTGATAGAAGTAAATACCAATGAGGCAAGAAAGCACATAGGTAGATCATTTCGACGTCTGACGGTTGTCACAAGAACCATAAAAAAGTGCTGTTGGCGCCGAACTGTTTGAGCAGCATAGGATGGTGTATGTTTCTTGTAAAATATTCGTAAAATATTGTAAAATCATTCAGTTTGTGAGTTTCAGGAAATTTTCACAAAGTGATAGAAAAGGTTATTATGGAAGAATAAAATTTGATTTTAAAGTTTGAAATAACGACGATTAAACGACTACATAATATAATAACTTAATTATGATTATTTGCTTTTTGCTGATTCCAAAAGACGTTTTAGTGGTAGAGTATGCTGTGGGAGATTAGGAGAAAAACTCACACAGCATACTCTACCATACCACAAAAGCGTTCTCGAATTCGTCTTTTGGAATTAGCAAAAAAGCAAATCATAATAATTATGATATTATATTGAAAATTGCTTTATTGCATTTGTACATCGCATATTTGTACCATCTTCATTTTTGAATGATTTTCCAGTCCATAAATTGTCATAAAAAGCTTTTAAGTATATCACTGATTAAACAATGGAATTATTTTTATTCATACGGCGTAAGGCAGGGTGAATATTTTTCTGAATTTTGTCTACCCCTTGCATAAATCATTTTGAAAGGAATACAGCAAAAAGTATTGGTAATTACACGACATGTGGTCGGGGCTTCGCCAAATCGCACCAAGCGTCTTTTTCACTGACTTGTTGTATTTCGTTCGCAAAAATAAAACGGACATCATTCCATATCAATTTTTACGTACATTTGTTGTAGGATATTCACAGTTATGAGGTTGAGGGATATCCATACGATTTGTGATAAATTAAATCTGCTAATCGAAAATTTGAGTAGAAAAATGGGTTATTTTTTATTGGCGCTCAGTTTTTTTAATCAGATTTCCTCAGAAAAGGAAAGCAGATTAATAATTTGTTTGAGAAACTGCATATATCCATTTTACACAATTTCGAGAAAACAAATAAAACTGTTTTTGAACAAATTGGTACCGAATCTTTCGATTTCTTCAATACATATCAACAGTTTTTGGCAAATCTCACAACCCTGGGGTACTTCCAATGCGAAAACTGTAAGCAGTACTCCATAATTGCTCTTCGAAGTGCATGTACATATGTAGTTTCTCAAACAAACGATTTTTTTTTCAAATATTCCACAACAATTTTTTTTTGTTTTTTTGCCAGATTACGTATTTTTGGCCAAAAATGTTACATATGCAGTTTCTCAAACAAACGGTTCAAATTGAATCCATAGCCTAGCCATACAACATATTAAATGAGTACTCGACCTTTCTAGCACAGTTCGACCAGAAACTGCCAATTTTCGTTTAATTAGATGAAATAAATTGACCTCCGTGTTAAACAACATAAAGTTATAGGTTAATTTAAATTTACACTGTAATTTTCAAGTTCATATTATTAATGGAAAATGAAAAAAAAACTAGATCTGGAGAAGAATCGAACTAAGATCCGTAGAGTGAGAGCCCATGGCTTATACCACTCGGGCAATTTCACTTCTTGATAGCAAGGCGATCAACGTGTAACAGATTAAGCATTCTAGTGATTCAATTATTCTTCATCAAAATGTTTGAGAGACTCAGTAGGTATGCTGAATGCATTACAGATTTCTCGTCGAAATGCTTGAAAAGATTAAGTTATTGCAATGAAATGGCCACTTTGTTGGAAGTTGGAACATTCGAATATATCTATTTGATTAATGTTTATATGAATAAAATAAGCACCAGCTGCAGTTTGCATAAAATGGAAGGGGATTTGTTTTAGCAGCCAAGTGCTCGCACAACAAGGTTTCCGTAGAACGCTAGTAAAATCAAGTCATACTGAATCGAAATATCAACGATTTTATCGTTTACATCACAGAAATAGAAAATTATGATCTGGTACACATTCTGTTAGCACATTTTCGTGGCTTTCGTAACATCTTACTGCGAGGTTTTCTGAATCGTTTTAGGACCACAATCTGCAAAAGATGGGCTCGATTGGTTGCGTCCCCGCTTTCCGCATCGCTTTCTATATTTACTTGATGAATAGTGATAGAAACCTCACTTTTAATTATTTTTTTGCCATTCTAATTTCCAACCAAGGGGCCGTACACATATTACGTAATCACTTAGGGGGGAGGGGGGTTCTGTCAATATCTTACGCGCCATATAAATAAAAAATCTATTGTATGGAAAAAATCTTAAGTGTACGGCCCCCAAACTATAAACGTGATGCGGGAAGCAGTATAAAGCGGTATAAAGGGCTAATTTTTTTTTTTAAAGAATGAAAACTTCGCTTATTTTGGTTCATTCAAAGTTAATTTCCTATGTTTCGGGTATTAAGCCACCCGGAGTGGAAATTAATTACTATGTCTGAAACTCGATTTATGCATATGCAATGCACAACATGTGATAGATTTAGCTCGGAAAAGGTATTGAAGGGTAACCAGACATAGTAATTCGCTTATTTTGTTACATTACAAGAAGCCGCTAGGAGCAAAAATCTTGAAAAGTACGTTTTCTATCTTTAATCATCATATAAATATAAAACACGATATGATGGAAACAATGAGATCTATCCTATCTATCACGATATATTTTATGACGATCGAGAAAGGCATCATCACTGCTAGGTGGATTAATCTGGGTTTTTTTTTATATTTTTAAGGAGACTTTCAGCCCTAGGCTGGCCTGTCTCCGGGATTGTGACATGGGGCAATGGCATTTTCCGTGAAGTGAAAAGACGTATTGCTTTTGTGAATATGACTTTCTACGGATTACTTATACCATCTTAGCCACCACAACATGCAGACGGAAACAAAATTTACTCTGCGTAAAACTCTGATTGTATCAGTGGCCCTTTCTGAAATTTATAAAGCATGGATATTAAAAGGGAAAGACCGGACAGTTTTCGGGGTTTTTAAGCGAATAATGCTGCATACAATACTAGGTGGGAAACCAGCAAATGGTGTGTGGCACAGACGAATGAATCACGAGCTGTATCAGGTGTTCAAAGAAGAAAATATTGTGAATCGAATTAAATACGCCAGACTTTAGTGGGCTGGTCACTTAGTGCGAATGTCGGAAGAATGAATAGCGAATATACAACAGAGAACCGGATAGAGGCCGGTGACTTCGTGGACGACCATGGACACGCTGCCTGCACGAGGTGGAATCGGACTTGGGACTGGAGGAACATCGCCCAAGACAGTCGATTGTGGAGCTCTACAATACGCTAGGCAAAGTGTATCGACGCTGTAGCCAACCAGGTGTCTAGGTAGGTATCATAAAGGACATACTGTTGATCGTTTGAGAAGCAAGTTTTAAAGTGAAATTTCCCTTTTTCCTTCTTTCGTTCCAGATCATATTGTTCGTGCTACCACCAGATCGTGTAAAAAAATACCTATAAAAACTTCAGGAGCGATTTTCAACTAATGATCGACTTGATATTATCATGGTACTTCAAGTAGGGACATTTTGTCAATGCGCTGTACACTATTCTTTAAAATATTGTTTTCTCTGTCTATAGAATTCTTCTGCAATTGTTGACTTCAACTATGTCAAATAAACACGGTGAGGGCGTCGTTGAAGTTTATGGCCCGATGTCATTATCCTACAAGATTACAAACAGATCAGTAGAAAACATTTCCAACCAAATGAACAAATGCATTTAATATTACTGTTAACGAAGCAAAATGCATCACTTGTGTTTTATATTTTAATTTGAAGTAAAAGATTTAATTTAAAAAGAAGGAAAAGGAGCAAGTGTAGTTATATGAACACAGTTGCTTTCATGAATTGCAACACGAAGAAGATAATTGAAATTCAGAAAACCTACAGATGTAAAATTAAAAAAAGCTAAATATTCAAATTTATCTGTAAAATGTTTCCAACAAAATGTTTACAATAAATAAATTGTTGAATCGATAAATAACATGTGTTTTGACTTCGTTTCTCATAACCTAGTTTGTTTGCTTACCTTCAAAATAAATACGGGAAATTGGTCAACCTTTAACTTGTCCACATGTTAGGGTGATAGCGGGGAATCGCCCACGATGAAAAGCTTTCAAGTCGGTCAAGTCTAATCTAATGAAAATTCTTGTAGGAGTTCCACTGAGAATTCCTTCAAGAGTTCCTCTGGATCTTCCTCCAGGAGTTCTACAGAGAATTCCTTCAGGAGCTCCTCTGGGAATTTCTCTAGGAGATCTGAGATTTTCTTTAGACGTTCTTCTGATCATTTTTCCAGGAGTTCCTCTAGCAATTCTATCAGGAGTTTCTCTGGGAATATCTCAATGTGCTACTCTGGGGATTCTTTCTGGACTTCTTCTGAGAATTCTTCCAAGCGTTTTGTAACAATTCTTTGGAGGTTCCTATGATTTTCTCCAGGAGTCACTCTCTGAAAATTCCTCCAGGAGTTCTTCTGGGAATTCCTCCAGGAGGTCCTCTCAGATTTTCTACAGAAATACTTCCAGGAAATCCTCTGGGAATTTCTTCAAGAGTTCCACTTGGGATTCCTCAAGAAGTTCCTCTGAGAATTTATTCAGGAGTCCCTCTGGCATTTTTTCCAGGAGTTCCATTAGCCTCTCTGAGAATTCTTCCATTAGCTTCTTTGAAGATTCTTCTAAGAGCTCCTCTTGGAATTTTACCAAGAGTTCCTTTGAGAAATCTTCCATGGTCTCTTCTGACAATTCTTCCAGGAACTTCTCTTCTTCCATGAGAAGAATTCTTTTGGGACTTCCTCTGGGAATTCTTCCAGAAGTTCCTCTGGGAATATTGCCAGGAGTACCTCTGGGAATTCTTCCATGAGCTTTTCTGAGATTTCTCACCTAAGTTCCTCTGGGAATTCTTCCAGAACTTCCGGAATTATTCCTGGAGGAATTTTCGGAATAATTCCTGGAGAAACTTCCGAAAGAAAATTTCGAGGAACTTCCGAAAGAATTCCTGGAGGAACTTCCGGAACAAATCCTGGGGAAACATTCTGAGGAATTCGTGGAGGAACTTTGCCGAGGAATTCTGGAGAATCTTCCGGAAGTAACCCAGGAGAAATTTCTGGAGAAACTTCACGAGGAACTCTTGGAGGAACTTCACGAAGAATTCCAGGAGAAAGTTCCGAAAGAATTCCTGAAGGAACTTTGCGAGAAATACTTGGAGGAACTTCTGGAGGAATACTTGGAGAAAGTCCACGAATTCCTGGAAGATATTCCAATGAAACTCCTGGAGGAACTTCCGAAGAAATTTCCGAAGTAATTCCTGAAGGAACTTTCCGAGGAATACCTGAAGGAATTCCGGAGGAACTTCTGGAGAAATTTCCAGAGGAATTCTTGGAGGAACTTACGTAGGAATTCTTGGAGTAACTTCACGAAGAATTCTTGGAGGAACTTAGCGAATAATTTGTGGAGAAACTGGAGGAACTTACTGAGGAGTTCCTGAAGGAACTTTTGGAGGAATTCTTAGTGAAACTTTCGGAGGAACTCCTGGAGAAACTTCCCGACGAATTCCTGGAGGAACTTCACGAGGAATTCCTGGAGAATTTTCCAGAGTAATTCCTAGAGGAACTTCTGGATAAATTCCTGGAGAAACTTCCGGAAGAATTCCTGGAGGTACTTCCCTAGGAATTCTTGGAGGAGCTTCGCGAGGAATTCCTGGAGAAACTTCTGGATAAATTTCTGAAGGATCTTCAGGAGAAATTTCTGGAAGGATTCCAGAAGAAATTCTTGAGGAATTCTCGGAGTATCTTTCAGATAAATTCTTGGAGGAACTTCCCGAGGAATTCCTGGAGGATCTTCCGGGGGAATTTCTCGAGGAACTCTTGGAGGAATTTTCGAAGGAATTCCTGAAGGAACTTCACGAGGAGTTCTTGGAGGAACTTCGCGAAGAATTCCTGGAGGAACTTTTGGAGGAATTTCCAGAGGAATTCCGAAGGAACTTCTGGAGAAATTTCCAGAGGAATTCTTGGAGGAACTTACGTAGGAACTCTTGGAGTAACTTCACGAAGAATTCTTGGAGGAACTTAGCGAATAATTTGTGGAGAAACTGCCGGAGGAATTCCTGGAGGAACTTACTGAGGAGTTCCTGAAGGAACTTTTGGAGGAATTCTTAGTGAAACTTTCGGAGGAACTCCTGGAGAAACTTCCCGACGAATTCCTGGAGGAACTTCACGAGGAATTCCTGGAGAATCTTCCAGAGTAACTCCTAGAGGAACTTCTGGATAAATTCCTGGAGGTACTTCCCTAGGAATTTCTGGAGGAACTTCGCGAGGAATTCCTGGAGAAACTTCTGGATAAATTTCTGAAGGATCTCCCGGAGAAATTTCAGGAAGGATACCAGAAGAAATTCTTGAGGAATTCTTGGAGTATCTTTCAGATAAATTCCTGGAGGAACTTCCGAGGAATTCCTGGAGGATCTTCCGGGGAATTTCTCGAGGAATTCTTGGAGGAACTTTCGAAGGAATTTCTCGAGGAATTCTTGGAGGAACTTTCGAAGGAATTCCTGAAGGAACTTCACGAGGAGTTCTTGGAGGAACTTCATGAAGAATTCCTGCAGGAACTTCCGGAGTAATTCCTGGAGGAACTTCTGAATAAATTTCTGGAGACACTTCCGGAGGAATTCCTGAAGGTACTTCCCTAGGAATTCCTGGAGGTACTTCCTCGCGAGGAATTCTCGCTTAACTTTTCAAAAGGACCTAAGTCACATTTTTTTCATGAATTAATTTGAATAGCGCAATCAACAGAAAAACGTAAAAGCTTTTGATTACAGTACTCAAATTAATTCATGAAGCAATTGTTACTTAGGTCCTTTTGAAAAGTTAAGCGGAGAGAGAGAACTTCTGGATAAATTTCTGAAGGATCTTCCGGAGATTATGGAAGGATTCCAGAAGAAATTCTTGATGAATTCTTGGAGTTTCTTGCGGATAAATTCCTGGAGGAACTTCCCGAGGAATTCCTGGAGGATCTTCTGAGGGAATTTCTCGAGGAATTCTTGGAGGAACTTTCGAAGGAATTCCTGAGGAACAAGGAAGAATTTCTGCAGGATTTTCCGAGGACTTCCTGCAGGAGCTCCCCGAGGAACTTCGCGAGGACTTCCTGGAGGATCTTTCGGAGTAATTCCTGGAGGATCTTCCGGGGGAATTTCTGCAATATTTTCCCGAGGAATTCCTGGAGCATCTTCCGGAGTAATTCCTGGAGGAACTTCTGGAGAAATTCCTGGAGAAACTTCAGGGTAATTCCTGGAGGAACTTCTGGAGAAATTCCTGGAGAAACTTCCGGAGGAAGTCCTGGGGAACTTCCGGAGGAATTCCTGGAAGAACTTCAGAAAATAATTCTGGAGGAGATTCCGGAGAAATTCCAGGAGGTTCTTTCCGAGGAGGAGGATTGTAGGATTTTCGAGAGGAACTCCTGGAAAAACTTTCGGAGGAATTCCCGGAGGAACTTCTGGAGAAATTCCTGGAGAAACTTCCGGAGAAATTCATGGAATATCTTCCAGGGAAACTCTTGGAGAAACTTCCGAAGCAATTTCTGGAGGAATTCCTGGAAGAACGTAGCGGTGAATTCCTAGAGGATCTTCCGGAGGAATTCTTGGAGGATCTTTCGGAGGATATCCTGGAAGAAATTTCGGAGGAACTTCTGGAGGAATTTTAGTAGTAACTTCCCGAGAATTACTCCTGGAATTACTCCTGGAATTCCTCCGGAATCTCCTCCAGAAATTACTCCAATATTCCCTCCAGGAATACCTCCGGAAGTTCCTCCAGGAATTCCTCGGGTAGTTCCTCCATGAATTCCTCGTGAAGTTCCTCCTGAAATTCCTCCAGAAATTTCTTCGAAAGTTCCTCCGGGAATTCCTCACGAAGCTCCTCTAGGAGTTTCCCCAGAAGACCATCCAGCAATTCCTCAGGTAGTTCCTCTGGAAGTTTCTCCAGGAATTCCTCTAGAAGTTCCTTCAGGAATTTCTCGTGAAGTTCCACCAGGAGTTCCCCCGAATAATACTCCAAGAATTTCTCCAGAAATTCCTCCGGAATCTCTTCGCGAAGTTCCTCCAGAAATTCCTTTGAAAATTCCGGAAATCCTCGGGAAGTTCCTTCAGGAATTCCTCTGGAAGTTTCTCCAGGAATTCCTGTCCTGCGGCAGTTTCTATGAGAATTCTCCGGGAATTTCACAGGAAATTCCTTTAGGAATTCCTCCGGAAGTTGCTCTAGGAATTCCTTCAGAAGTTCTTCCAGGAATTCTTTCTAAAGTTCCTCCAGGAATTCCTCCAGAATGAATAAGGTAGGAACTGAATGGCTCAAGGGAATCAAAACTCGGTTATCGGAGTAGGCAAGGCCCACCGCCGGGTACAAGCAGAGTAGACCGTGGCGTGCAAGTGCACCGGCTTCGGGTCATCGGGGCACTATTGAACCAGAAGTTATCTCCACCCGGAATCTTTGAATCGATCGACCTCAGCACTCGTCCGCTCACCCGTTGAGACGGGTCGTCAGTTACGGGGGAGCTTCCGACGAGTAGCTCGCAGTTAAGGCGGGAACTGAATGGCTCAATGGTTTAGCAAGTAGCCAAATAGCTGAGTACATGGGAAATCAGTTAATCGGAGTAGGCTATATCCACCGCCGGGGAACAGTTGAGTAGATCGTGGCGCGTGAATGCACCGGCTTCAGGTCGTCGGGGCACCATTGAACTGAAGTTATCTCCACCCGGCATCTTTGGTCTGACCTCGGCACTCGCCCGGTCACCCGTTGAAGTGAGAAAGTGCGTAGGACTTGAGCTGAGCTTTGAATATGCTGACCAGGTGAAAGCGTAGTGTTGGTAATATAATAGCCTTCCACGGATGCGGGTCGTTGGTATCAGGGGAGCTTCCGCCGCCGGATGACTCCCCGTCTGAGTAGGATAGATTCGCCACCGGGAACTATGTGAGTAGCTTGCATGTGCTGAATGGCACAAGGAAAAGATAAAGGGCTTGAGGGCTCAAGGCTTTTGTGTGCTTTCTGGCACAAACAAGCAAGCTTAAGGTAAGAAGTACCGGTTTGGGAGGAGTACGTTTAGTACTGCCTATCATACAGAAGTAATACTGGAAGGTCGTCCCGGGTAGATCAGGGCATTAGAAGAGAGAATAACTCAAGTAGCGTTCCTTTACTTGCGTGGGTTTACTGGGTCACCCTTCCGCCAATCCCAATCCTTGAGTGATAATTTCAGGTGTCTGTTTTCAAATTTGCCTTCATCCCTCTATACAAAAAAAAACATCTGTTCGTCGACTTCAGAGCAGCATATGATACAATGACAACCAATATAACTGATACGGTTGATAGAAGCGGCGATGGATCGGGTGATGTATGTAGTTCGAGTCTTAGGGGAATTCTTGAGTCCCTTCGAAACACGCAGAAGGTTACAACAAGTCGATGATCTATCGTGCCTGCTATTCAAAATCGCTTTGAAGGGGGTAACGGGCACGGATTGACACGAGTGATACGATTCACAAAATTTGTAAGACTGCGGTGGGCCATATACGTAGCCAGAATGTGTGACAAAAACCCAGGAAAAATGGTTCTCGACAATGTTCCGACGGATACAAGAAGGCGAGGTGCGCAGCGAGCAAGGTAAATCGATTAATGATTTACGGCCCCTCCTTAAAGTGCATGGCTGGCATTGCCATGGACCGTGCTGAATGCGGACGATTGTTATGTACTGCAAAGGCCACTCCATCCTTAATAGGCTGAATAAATAATTGAATTGGGTTTAGATTGGATTCGGATTAGATTTGGATTTGAATTTTGATTTGATTTGAAATAGATTTGATTAGGAACGGATTTGTATAAAAAAAAGTAAGTAATGTAAGTAATGCATAGTCATTGAAGACGACGCGGCATTCAGTTCACTGTTAAACATCACCTTGTCCTGTTACTCGGCAGCAATCTTCCTCTGTCCTCTAATTTTACCCAAAAAAAAAAAAAATTACTTATCTCCTGTTGTATGTATTACAACATGAAATTGAAATTTTTTTATACTAATATGTTAGAGCGTGGAAACGCCCTGCGTCACATCTTTGGTCTCGGATTGATGCCATCCTAGCTCATTCGCTAGATTAACTTCATCAACAACTGCACAGCTGGAAAATTGATGAGACTTCTATTTTGATTTAGGTACCTCCTGAAACCGAGTAGGTGGACAATGTGTCAAAATTCGAAAAAAAGCGAACTAGGTATCTATTTGTAACTCTTAATTACCTCACGAACTGTTGCGAGTCATCTCCGGTTGCCAATCGTTTCCCTCTTCACCGAATCACCGTCTTCAAATCGATTTTACGATGCTTGCTGAGTATACACTCCTCGTTTAACTTTCGGGTGCGATTGCAGCAGCGCTGATGGCGTAAGTAGCGGATTTACAGACGATTCCTTCAATTCATGTGAACATTCCGAAATGTGTAAGCACCTGTCCTTCGATCGGTTACATCATGATGTCCAAATCCTGAGATCGTGAACGACGTCGGTAGAATCGTTGATCGAAACGATCGTCAAGTCGGCACCACTACGCACTCGCCACCACCACTGGTCCCAGCCACTGACGAGTCCTCCGCCAAAACGCCACGAATGCCAATCTTTCATGGTGTGGGCAAGCTCTATATGAACCAGAACCCGTTATAATTTGAGATCCGGAACAGCAGCCTCGAGCTGGTTCGGGTCGTAGGTGGCATTCTCCCGTACGAGTGTATAACTACCTGTTGCGCTTACTTCAGGTGAAACGATCGTCACGTCGGCACCACTACGCACTCGCCACCACCACCAGTCCTCCACCAAAACGCCACGAATGCCAACCTTTCGCGGTGTGGGCATGCTCCATACCGACCAGAACCTGACGTAATTTGGGATCCGAAATGTGGAAGCCGCCTCGAGCTGTTTCAGGTCGTAGGTGACGTCCTCCCGTACAACGGATTTTCCTCGCGGATTTCAACCAATGCCGATATCGGATTATTCCTCGGTTCGAGAATAGAAATAATCCAAAAACCGGTGGCAAATGATGCTGAAGAAAACCCCTTTTCTATGCTATCGGCACAGCGAACGACGACCATGATATTTTCACTTCACAATTTCACTTTTTTTTTCTCACTTATGGCATCGGCAGAATTTTTTCTTTCTTTTTTTAAATTGTTTACATCGATCTGTCATCGAAGATGTACATGTAATGTTGTTGTATTAGTGAACACAAATCATGTTCTCACTACTACATACACTATTTTGGTCGACTCACTGAAATGACTCACGTTAGGGTAAGGTTACACTAATGTTACCCTAACGCAGACGTTTGATATCAGCAAACGCCTAACACGATGTTGCAATATAGCGTAATTTTAGTCGAGGTTTACCCTAACGTGAATCATTTTTTTAGGCTCATGAGGTAACATGTTACCCTAAAGTTCGGGTCATGTTAGGCTAATTCTCCTTGCTGGGTCATCTAACCGTGTGGAGGAAAGCTCAAAGCTCATTGGGGGAGGGGAAGTTAAAAAAGGCCTTTTCGCCGGTGAGTTTTCCTCCATGCTAGTGTCAAATGCTACAGTGACCGATTGATTTTTTCACACCGACAAGCCGCCATTACCGAGCGTGGAAAGCTGGATACTGTGTGTATATTATAATATCACAAATTAAAATTTAGAAAAGAAATATTGTATCTCTGGTTGTAGGATTGCTATCGGAAATGGCAAATTTGACAGATAGCCCATATATTTTCTGTCAAATTTGCCGTTTCCGTTGCCGTTCCGCTGACATTGTGTTTGGGATTCATCTCTATTTCGAAAACGGTCAAATTACCGAGGGTCCACGGTACGATTAAAAAGGTAGAATCGACTACGGTGTAACTGAAAAGACCAATTTATGTGCTGCGGTTTTGTTATTGTTATGATTCGCACACGAGCCAAAATTTGCGCACATCACATCATACTCGCATGCTGTTTTAGTTTTATTTTTTTGCAACATTGCATGCATTTTAACTAATTGTTTCTCTTTTTAATATTATATATAGTTTTTATTAGTCTCAATTTTTTCAATAAAGTTTCAAGTAGTAATGGATAGTGATAATAACAATTCGCAAATTGTCTGCCGGTTTTGCCTACAATACAGCAGTGCAATGTGGCCTCTGGAAACGGTCTACAACAGGGAGAGATCGTTTCTGGAAAAAGTCTACCAATGTGCTCACATCAATGTAAGGAAATAACTCATAGTAGGATATGGAGGTTTGTATGATAAATTGTGGGAAATTATTTTGCTAGATACATTATAGATATATCTGCCCCCGTTCTATGAAATCGCTAGGTAGACTCCATTAACAAACAAAACTAAACTGAAAAAAATCAAACATGTTCAGGGTCGCCTAATTATAAGTTATTATTATAAGTTGGTTTGTTTATATTTGGTTACTTCAGGACTAGTATCGACTAATTTATAACAGCTTTTTCAAATATAGCGTCAACTTTGTAGGTGCACATATTATAACAACGATTAAACTAGTTTTTTACTGTAACAAACTGATGGCCAAAGGTGACAGAAGGGCCGATTTCGACTACGATAACACTTGCAAAGAATGGCTTCATTTCATTTAACTCGCGAACGAGTTGACTGATTTCAAGATTTTGTCACTAATCGTTGATGCGCATTTTTTTTACGTAAGAAAAGTTAATAGAAAAATGATTCAAACGAATCGGATTCATTGAAAAGTATCGATCGTCCATAAATAAGAATACGGGTGATTGACTAGTACGCAAAGCTTAACAGCAAACCCGTTTTGATAGTAGTTGAGTAGATATTTCAGGTTAATCAAGTACCTGAGTGGGGACCCTCCTTAGCCTAGCGGTAAAATGCGTGATTATAGAGCTAGACCATGATGAGGGCGGCTGGGTTTGATTCCCGGTGTCGGTATAGGCAATTTTCGATTTGGAAATTGTCTCGATTTCACCGGACTTAAAAGTATCATCGTCTCATGATAAACGAATGCAAAAAAGGTAACTTGGCTTAGGAAACCTCGGGGTCAATAACTGTGGAAGTGCTGAATGAACACTAAGCAGCAAAGCGAGGCGGGAGGGATGTAATGCCAATAAGAAGAATTCATTACTTTGCCAATGAATGTGAAACAAAGCAAGCTTGTGAGTCTTGAAGTGTTGGCACACATTTTCTGACTAATTATGCGCATCTACTTACATTCGTTCAATTTATGTTTCCCTAAATTTATCATATTTGAGTGAATATTGAATAGACAAACTAAGATCATTTTATCGAATTACAGATTATTGACCTTGACGAATTGCGCACGTGGGTCTGCGAAAGCTGCCTAAACAACATCGAGAAATTCTATAGTTTTCGAAACATGCTCCAACACAACTTGGCGGATTTTAACGAACGGTTTCGTGAGGAACAGAAGGAGCATCAGCACGAAACCGCCTGGAACGACAATCAACAGGTGGAGGTCTATTTTAGTGATTTTAGCAACTGCGACGATTGTTACGAGATTCCGCCAACAGATTCAGAGTATGAGACGGAAGGTGAAGTTGGAGTTCGTGAGCGAAAACCGGACGACTATACGAGAAAAGGCTCGTATGAAGTAGCTCAAATCGAAGCAGAATTTGCGGAAATACTTACGGAAGATTGTCCTTTGACCAATTACGAAATGTGTCCTCCTGTCGAAAGACGGGAAGAAATCAAACAAAACTGTACATAATTTAGGAGAGTTGTTTGAACTGTTTGGAGTAGATCATTAATTCGTTGAATGAATTATGTTGTTGAAATTGTTTTTCTTTCCAATGATTTTACTCGGTTATTGTGTTTACGAAAATCTATTATATAATTTGTATAATGAAATAAATCGTGCCAGAAATTTACTTTTGCTCCCCTCCTATTGCTATTTTGGATTTGAAAACACGCACCGAATTGTCCGACCCTCCCGACAGAATGAATTTCGGATTCGACCAATCGCAGGCCAGCACCTTGTCTTCGTGACCAATTAGCTCAAAGATGGGCGCCTTCGGGCTGCGATAATCCCACAGCTTGACATGGTTGTCGTAAGCTCCGGACACAAACAAGTATTCATTGGTATTGCTCCAGCGCACCGATTGGACCCACTGCGTGTGACCGAGGTAGGTATTCTTGACGATGGTTCCCTCTGTGAAACGGGTAACAACAGATGTGACACTCAAAACTTAGAAATTGACTTAAAACTATGCAGTAGAGACAGTTACGGATAGTGCTAAATAAATTTTTAGTGCATCATGCTAAATCCAGTCACCCAGCATTAGTCAAATCATTGCATCAAACTCAGTAAAGCCATTTTTAGTAATTTTATCAAGTTTATTAATTTGATTGTCTACTGTTTATACTTGAAATAAATTTGTTCTGATTCTTTTAATCGTTATTTTTTCAACATTCATTACGCATGATAAAAAACAAAACGAAATCAAACTTCTTTGCCAGTAAGTTTCCAACTTCAATAAAATTAAAGTAAAGTTTATACTCACGGTTTGACTTGGGATCATACAGTCTCAGGTTTTTATCTGGCGAAGCAGCAATGATCAACCCGTTCAAATGGGAGTAGCTCAAATCGAAGAACGATTTGTGACCGCAGATTTCCGACTTTATTCCGTTGAGGGATAGGTCCCAAATTTTGATGGTGTGATCCCACGAGGACGTAACGAGCGTGTTGTCGTCGATCCACTGCACACCGGAAATACACTCTCGGTGGCCGGCCAGGGTAAGGATCGGCGTTCTCGCATTGCCTTGGTCAAGTTTTTGTCTCTTGCTAGTAGAGGGCTGCGTTTCACTTTCGTTACGCACATCCGTGGACCAAATTTTAAGCATTGTATCCCAGCTTCCGGTGGCCATCCGCGTTTTGCTCCGATTAGCTGAAATACAGTCAACTCCACGTTCGTGTCCTTTGCAAACTTGAACGCACTCAACCGAGTTTGCTGCAACATTCCACTCCCACAGCATGACAGTTTGGTCCTGCGAAGCGCTGGCAAATACTCCCTTCTCTTGATCTAACGACACCCAAGTGACTCCCTTTACCGGCGCAATGTGACCCGGGATGGTCAACTTGTGCTTCCCTTTCGTGGTCCAGATATTCAAGGTGTTATCATAACACCCTGTCAGAATCCAGTTATCCCTAGCTTCGACAGCTGAAACCCAGTCATCGTGTAGCAGACAATCTTGTGGTTCCGGGGCCGGATATCGTTCTACATATTCAAGTTCCACTTTGTCTTCGAACGATATTTCTCGCTCCTTCAAGTGTTGTCCCAATGAAATCTTAACAAATTCTCCATTTAGGAGAAAATCAAATTCAACCTTGCCGGCCTCCGGGTTTCCCGAGTCTTTAAGCAACGTATTAATTAGCACGTTTAGCTCTTTATTGTTAACATTCGCTCGAATGGAGTACGGAACATCCGGTACGGCAAATCTGTAAACAGAGTGATTAGGCCGGGCACTCATTGTCGATCATCGTGGATACTCACTGTTTTTGCTTGGTGTAAAGATGCAACTGCAGTTGTCCTTCGGACTTGCCTGTGATTTTAAGCGACATATTTATTGTTTAGCACAATAGGTGCTCTACGTTGATTATTGCTGATGAATTTCAGTTCGTTTTTCCACGGGTTATTCACTGGATAGCACAAAATCCGCAAAAAAAAACAATCCGCGCTTTGGAGACACCGACCACGCTGATAGTAAAAATTCTTGTTTTGACAGTTTGTCGACCACCAGGGTGGCCAGATATTGTTCTATAACAAATTTGATTGTACCACCGGTAATTATCGGTATACCGATAACCTATATCCAGTTTTCCGCGCGAGCGATAATGGCCGCCAGCTATAGACCAGTGCATGATGACGTAGATTGACAGTTCACAGAGCTTTTTCTCCGGGACTTAGCCTCCGGCGCAGCTTCCGATAAAATTGTTTCGTCATTTATTCGCATGTAGATGTTCATTGCGATTGATTTCATGCTGAATGCAAAGAATAACACTAAAATATTCGGAAGACAGCAATTTTAAAATAAAAATATGAATTTTAATTTTCCCTTCGTCGATTTTTCTTCTAACACCTTGTAAACAAGCTCCGTGAACTGGCAAAATAAGTGAGGTTAAGTTAGAGTTTGCATTGGTCTATAGCCTGCGGGTTGATGAAGTGAATTCAAGCCTTCTTAAATATTATATTTACCACATTGATCAAACTACTCAGAACGGTGGGCTCAGTTGACCTCCACAAACGTCAAATCAGAGACTAATGCTACGTTTAGACAAGGCAAGTGAATTGAGCAAGACGCTTGAATTGAACGCGAACTGAACGTGTAAACACCTTAATTCAATTCACTTGAACGAAAAGAAAGTTGAGCATGTTCAACTTTTGGCAAGTCAATTGAATTCAACTGAGTTGTTCAATTCACTTGCCCTGTCAAAACGTAGCATAAAGGGGCAAGCCAGAGTAAACGCGACGAGCGATGCGACGCGACGCGACTCACGTAAAAGAATAACAATCATTATTAACAGGCATCGCACGTCGCGTTTACTCTGGCTTGCCCCAAACCCGCAGCCAAGCTGGCATCCATTACCGCTCGTGGAAAACTAGATAGGTTTAGACTATGAGGAAAAAATGAAACGCCCCAGACTGAGTTCGAACCATGGACGTCGGGGCGTCCATCGACGCTTGAATACTCGGGAAGGTAACTGATGAGTATAAGAAGTATTGTCGGTGAGATAATCAGTCGAAGATTTTTTTTCCTTTAAGTGATTTTTTAATTTTAAAATTAAGTTCATCACTAACAGTTGAAGATTCGTAAGGCACTAGTTATGAATTTCGATAAGAGATATTTTAGTTAGAATATAAAGATTGTCGCTGTCGTCGCTGTCTGGAACATCTTTTGCTGACGAGGATTGGGTGCTAAATGTCAATGAAGGAAAAATACATACGATTTGACAGTTCCGACATGTTTCGGATACCGTCATGTTTCGGACACCAGCAAAAAGGGAACCGAAGCGAAAATTTTTATCTTGAAACTAAAACATCTTTTATTTCGATAGTCCAGTTTGCTGAGTGAAAGTTTGTTGAAAACAAGTTTAAAGTAAATTTATTTAACTATGATCGTGTAGAAAAAATTAATAATTTTTTATGTCAAAATAACAACATAGTTTTCAAAAACACTATGCTGCCAAGGTACATAATTAACCATCTAATACTAAAGACACACTGGTGGTACAAGTACCACGGTTATATACCCTAGTACATATTGTACCATGGTTTTCCACGTTGTACCAGCATGGTACAAGGTGACACACTAGTGGTACAACTTGTACCATGGTACGAATACCACCAGTGTGTCATTAGTATAACCTCGCCATCTACACTCAAAAAAATGTAGCGGACGAAACTATCATTCCGAGGGTTAATTTAAGAATACGCACCGACGATTTTTAGCAGACAACAAACCCGTTTGATTTTACCATCCGCGCAGTAAAAATCAACTGTGGTCCTGGTAGAATGTTGTTGCATGAACTGAATCAGTGGTGAATTTATCCGAATGCGTGGTTAATTTAACTGAAAATTTGTGGTTGTTTTAAAAACATGACGTAGTCTACAAAATAGTAACCGTTACCATGGAATTTTTTTCTGTGTACATGGTTAGGCTTACAACACCTGTTCTTGTTCAGCTGCAGGAAAGCTCTCTGGCGTTCCTGGTTGAGGGAAAGGGAAAAAAGGCCTTTTCGCCGGTGAGTTTTCCTCCAGCTAGTGTCAAAAAGTACAGTGACCGATTGATTTTTACACACCGACAAGCCGCCATTACCGAGCGTGAAAAGCTGGATACAAATATATCGTACACGCTCGTCCAGCTGAACTCAAATTTGGGTCAGTTTAACTCAAAATCGGAAAAACTGGCTCAAGACAAAATTGAGTTCACGACCCTTAACTCAATTTTGAGTTATTTAAAGAGATATTTTATTATGAGTTACATTCACTCAAATCATAAAATCGATTTTTTATGAAATTGAGTTTGTCATGCGAGAATGTTATTATAAATTTCAATTTCAAAGAGAATGTTTGAGGTGAAAAATGAAAAGCATTTTATTCATTTTATTTGCCAAACTCGTTCGCATATAAATAGATACAAAGCTTAATATAAAATAAATTGAAAAGGATTAAAAATATATGTATGAGATTGGAGGAAACGGAGAGCTCGTTGTTTATAGATCTGGCCATATTTTCTGCGACGTATGTTGGACGCTTCGGAAGAAGTTTGCGATGAGCCTTTCTTAAATATATTAGCATGCTATAGATGTTCGTGTCATGTCTTCGGAGCATCCTTGACTAGAATTTCGCCGATAAAGAGTCTCGTGATAGCTGGCAACGATGTAAAAAATCAGCAGTCGTCGAGCGAAGTCTATAAACAACTGGATGCAAATGCAATGTTGTTCATTTAATCTGTATCAAAACATAAAACAACATATTTAATCGTGATTCACAGACACAAAATGTATATAATTTTCTCTGGAACTTACCGAACAAAATTCCCTGGCCCTTTCTAATTTCCTATTAGATAATTTCATTAATCATATAACTCAATCTCTTTGCAAATCAAATTCTCATTGCTAGCAAGTATGATTCTAAATATAGAATTGTTATAAAAAGCTGCCTGTTACTTAGTAGCAGTAAATAAAATGTAAAAATATATTGGTATTCATTTGTACCCGCATACGAATGCTATATACGGTCGCTACGCTCGTGCAGGCCTCATACAAGTAAGAATGTGTGAGGTTGATGTTCGGGTAGCGATGGTGTGGTAGACGTGTGCGTGGTATTAGAATCCAATAGCATTCAAATTCTAATTGTAAAAAATGAATCCCATTAGAACTCACTTTAATACTTTCTCATTACTCTAGTACTTCTAATTCTCATTCATAAATTCCTACCCCATAGATCGCATCACTTACCAAAGTGAATCCAGATAATATATCCCTTCATACTAACACAATATCCTATCCTAAGACTATCGTGGAAATGCAGAGGTATACTCGGTCTCTAGTAGCAACGAGAGTTGAACTAATAATCCTTCCTTCCCTTGATGACCGTAAGGACGTGGCCGGCGCCGTAATTGACTTAGTAAAATGCATTGAATTTCCGAAATTTGCACATTGAGAATGATAGCTAAACCCAAGCTCCATTCAATTGGTTCCCTGTGCAATTTCGCAAGTTCTAGTCAATCACGGAGTAGTAACTACGAATTGTACGGTTATCCTGCTCATGCTCATGCTCATAATTTTCTCTGGAACTTACCGAACCAAATCCCTCCTGACTGTTTTTGCCTTTCTCGTATTTTTCTGGTGATTAAGCTGACTCCAATAAAATCTTTTCCGGAATAAAAGCCTCTGGACTCGGCTCTGGAATAAGAATGACAAATTTCATCAAAGAGGAGGCAAAAAATAACGTTTTGATAATTTTAACTTACATGAAACAAATTAACAAATTTTAACCCTTTTGCTATTACTGACCGTTGAACTTCGCAATTTTTCTAAAATTTTCACGGTGAACTCAAATTTCAGATAGGGGTCTGTTCAAATATTACGTAACGCAATAGGGGGTGGGGGGTTGTTTTATTTTTGTTACGATTTGTTACGCAAAATATAGGGGGTGGGGGTCCTTCAAGAAATTGTTACGCGTAACAATGAGAAAAAATATTTATATTTTTCAAAAAATAGTTATTGTCTTCAAAATAGCATAAAATACACAAAAAATAATAATTTATTGTATCGTGGTTCTAATTCTACCGAAAACAAGATTGTTCTAAAAAATGTATTTGTTACGCGTTACGTATGGGGGTGGGGGTAGTTCTAAATTTTGTTACAGATTGTTACGAGGGGGTGGGGGGTTCTTAAAAACAACGTTTTTCGCGTTACGTAATATTTGAACAGGCCCTAGTTACTTATTTATTTTAGTTTGAGTAACAGTTACTCAATTTCATAAATCTCTCTTACTCAGCGTTTGACGTTTTAGAACAACTTATGAAATGTTAAAGAACAACATCTGGCAACCCGGTTGTATCTTATGCAATCGCCGCTACTGTGGTGTGCCCCTACCGGATAGGCGTCACTGTGGTAGCTGTCAACCTTTCCCTCGTTTTTCAACAAATGTAAAAATCATATCGAACAATATAAACGTGTTTAATCTTGTCTCTTCAAACAGTATTCTTTTATTTCCGTTTTTCCGTACCAATCCGAAATCCTATTTCAGGTTTTGGGTCCAGTAAACGCGTTGCGCGAGTGGAACATTTTAGTGAAGTGGTTTCGTGATGGAAGTTGAAAAAGCCGATCGTGTTTTTCTGCCGCTTTTCGACGGCACAAATTTTTCAGCATGGAAGTTCCGCATGCTGGTACTCCTGGAAGAGCATGAGCTTGTGGAGTGTGTGCATACTTTTGCTGCTGATGTACCGGCTTTGCAGTACGAGGCTGGTGACAGCGATGCTGTGAGGAAGACGAAAGATGTGGCCAGAGAGAAGAGAAAGAAAATGGACAGGAAGTGTAAATCGTTGCTAGTGTCGCGTATACATGATTCGCAGCTGGAATATATTCAGGACAAACCCGATCCAAAAGACATTTGGGATGCACTGCGTCGTGTGTTTGAGCGCCGCAGTATCGCGAGCCGCATGCATCTTAAGCGCCAGATGCTCACAATGCGGTTTGAGGGTGGTACGCTACAGCAACATTTTCTTCGGTTCGACAAGTTAGTGCGTGAGTATCGTGCGACGGAAGCAGTGCTAGAGGAGATCGACGTGATTTGTCATCTTCTTCTCACACTTGGCAATTCGTATGCCACCGTGGTTACCGCGATTGAAACAATGCCGGAAGAAAACTTGTCGCTCGAGTTCGTAAAATGTCGGTTGCTTGACGAAGAAACCAAACGAAAAGGTGTCGATTTGTGTTCCTCAGCTGCGAGTGGTGAAGCTGCTTTTTCGGGCTCAAAGAAGCCAATGAAAACGAAGAAGATGAAATGTTTCGGGTGTAAGCAGGAGGGACATAAACTTTCGGAGTGCCCTGTGAAGAAAAAGGAAGGCAATAAATCGAAGGCGAATCTTGCCGATCAAGGTGGCGTGTGTTTTGTTGGCTTCAGCAGGGGATCTGATGTACAGTGCGGATCGCGAAAAGTGAAATGGTTCATTGACTCTGGCTGTTCGGATCATATAGTGAATGACAGGTCGCTGTTTGATGATCTGAAAGTATTGGATCAGCCAATCGAGATAGCGATTGCTAAAAATGAACAGTGCATTGTGGCAAAACATTCCGGAACGGTTCGCGTTCTCTCCGAAGTTAACAGTAAACAAATTGAGTGCACAGTAAAGGACGTTTTGTACGTGCCGGAATTAAGGTGCAATTTGTTTTCGGTGATGAGAGTAGACGATGCGGGAATGAAGGTGATTTACGAGAATGGGAAAGTGCAAATTTTGCGTGGATCGGAAGTAGTCGCCACTGGCTCGCGTGTGGGACGCTTGTACGGTTTGAACTTTTTCGTTGGCGAAGAAAGTGTGCGTAAATCGTTGTTATCGTGCGGGCGGATTCCAAAAAGTTTGGAATTATTGCATCGTCGGTTCGGACATTTAAATGCAAGAACCCTTGAGAAACTTATTCGCAATGAAATGGTTATCGGAATAAAATCGGACAGTGCAATTAAATGCAAGGACATGATAGTATGCGAGCCGTGCGTCGTAGGCAAGCAAACTCGAAAGCCTTTCGCAGTGCGTGAAGGAAAACGTTCATCGCGTGTGCTTGAACTGATTCATTCGGATGTTTGCGGTCCGGTTACACCAGTTGGAGTTTCGGGAATGAAGTACTTCGTTACGTTCACCGATGACTGGAGTCATTTTGCCGTAGTGTATTTGATCACATCTAAGGACGAGGTGTTCGAGTGCTTTCAGATGTATGAGGCATTGGTATCGGCAAAGTTTGGGCGTAAGATTCATCGACTGCGCTGTGATAATGGCGGTGAGTACAAAAGTAAGCACTTTGATCGATTTTGCAAATCTAAGGGGATTCAAATAGAGTGGACGGTTCCTCACACACCTGAGCAGAATGGGGTTAGTGAGCGGCTGAACCGCACTCTGGTGGAGAAGGCTAGATCCATGCTTGAGGATTCGAAGGTGGATAAGCGTTTCTGGGGTCAGGCAATCCAAACGGCTGCATATTTGCTTAATCGTAGTCCATCATCGGCAATCATATCAAATGTGACTCCTTATGAGCTGTGGGAAGGCTGCAAGCCGGATGTAAGCAAACTTCGAACGTTTGGCTGCAACGTGTATGTTCATGTTCCAAAAGAACAACGAACAAAATTGGATGCTAAGGCATGGAAGGGGATTCTCTTGGGTTATGCTAACAATGGTTATCGCATATGGAATCCAAAGATAAGTAAAATCATTCATGCTCGAGACGTAGATTTTCTTGAAGGGAAAGAGTCAAAGCTGAACCCCAACAGCTTGGTGCCGAGTGATATTTTCTCTGTTTCGAAGAATTCTGCCAATAGTGATGATGAAGAAGAAATCCCCGTATCCGATGATGAGTTTGACAGTTTCCGCGAAGAGGATGGTCCGGATTCTGGTGAAGGACCGGTGGAAGAAGATCTTGGAAACAGCTCGGGAAACAGATCAAACGGAGAAGCAGCTCAGAACGATAATGGAACAAGTCGTCCTCAGCGAAATCGGAGTGTGCCATTACGGTACGCGGACTACGATATGGATTATGCAGCATATGCACTGAATGCAACAAGTTATGTTGAGAATCTACCAGATTCGCTAACTGAAGCAAGAAGGCGAAGTGATTGGAGTTTATGGCGTGCTGCCATTCTGGAGGAAATGGATTCCTTGAAGAAGAATGGCACGTGGAAGTTGACGAGACTACCGAAGAATCGTAAGCCGATAACCAACAAGTGGGTTTTTAAAATCAAGCGTGGCATGGATGGAGCTCAAGACCGGTACAAGGCAAGATTGGTCGCTCGTGGATTCAGCCAGAAGTATGGAATTGACTACAGCGAAACATATTCTCCAGTGGCGAAACTGGATACTCTGCGCACTGTGTTAGCGGTGGCGAACCAGGAGAAATTAGTCGTCCATCAGATGGACGTAAAAACGGCTTTCTTGAACGGAACGTTAACGGAGGAGATCTATATGGTGCAACCAGAGGGATTCGTGGAAGGAGAAGATTTAGTGTGTCGTTTAGAGAAGTCCATCTATGGGTTGAAGCAGGCTTCACGTGCGTGGAATCAGAGGTTCCACTGTTTCATCGAAGAACGATTGAAGTTTGTAAGAAGTGAAAACGACCAATGCTTGTACACTCGAAAGGTCGGATCGGAGAAATTGGTCATAGTTTTATATGTTGACGATATTCTCATAGCAGGGTCGCTGAAAGCAGTGAAAATGGTGAAAACTCTTCTTTCGCGAGAATTTGAAATGGCGGATATGGGCGACGCTAGAAGCTTTCTTGGAATGCGAATTGATTACGACATTGAAGGTGGTGAGATGCGCATCAGTCAGCAGCAATATCATGAGGATGTTTTGCGAAGATTCGAAATGTGGGACTGTAAACCAGTCTCGACCCCTTTGGAGAACCGTTTGAAACTTCCAAGAGGAGTAGAGGAGAACAGAATCAACAAGCCATATCGGGAGTTAGTAGGTTGTTTGACCTATGCGGTGATGACAACGAGACCAGATTTGGCAGCAGCTGTGAACTTCTTAAGTCAGTTTCAGAGTTGTCCCAATGAAGTACACTGGGTGCATCTCAAGAGGATTTTACGATACATCAAAGGCACCGTAAAAATGGGCTTAGTGTATCGGAGAATGGACAATGTGCCAGCAGTGGAAGTATATTCTGACGCAGACTGGGCCAACGATCAGTTTGATAGGCGTTCTGTCAGTGGCTGTATATTCAAAGTGTTTGGATCAACGGTTAGTTGGATAACTCGAAAACAGCAAACTGTATCTCTATCATCAACCGAAGCAGAGCTGACTGCATTGTGCACAGCAGCTTGTCACGAGATGTGGTTAGTTCGCGTATTGGAGGATCTTTGGTGTAAACCTAAGGAAGCGACGACGTTTTACGAGGACAATCAGTCAGCGATGCGCATTATCGAGAACTCAAAGGATTTTGGGCGACTTAAACATGTGGATGTGAAATTCCATTTCTTACGGGATCTGGTGAAGCAAGGAAAAGTTCGACTTCAGTTTTTGCCTTCGTCGGATCAGCCAGCCGATATGATGACCAAGGGTCTACCGTTGGCAGCCTTTCAGAGACATCGAGCTGCTATTGGTCTAACGAGTTGCAGCGATTGAGCAGGGTGTTAAAGAACAACATCTGGCAACCCGGTTGTATCTTATGCAATCGCCGCTACTGTGGTGTGCCCCTACCGGATAGGCGCGCGTCACTGTGGTAGCTGTCAACCTTTCCCTCGTTTTTCAACAAATGTAAAAATCATATCGAACAATATAAACGTGTTTAATCTTGTCTCTTCAAACAGTATTCTTTTATTTCCGTTTTTCCGTACCAATCCGAAATCCTATTTCATGAAATTGAGTTAAGTTCACCCAAAATTGAGGTCGCCTGGACGAGCGTGTAACAAAATTAAATAGCCCCCCACCCCCCAACCCCTACTGCGTTACGTAATATTTGAACAGACCCTTTGACCCAATGAGCTAGACTTTACTAAGGTGGCGCAGATCAGCGTTGCGTGCCACTAGTTGTCTCTTTTACTCTTCCGCTATTCTTATGCAACGCAAATAGTGACGTCACTATTTGCGTTGCATAAGATCAGCGGAAGAGTAAAAGAGACCACTAGTGGCACGCAACGCTGATCTGCGCCACCTTAGTAAAGTCTAGCTCCTTGCCTTTGACCATTGAGATTCTCACGTCCGAATGTGTGAGTGGCGATAAAAGGAAAACAAACACTCCTAGATGGAGCTACTCAGCAAAGTTTGGGTAAAAATGAGTATATTTCCATATAATTTTTGACTCCTTCGCAACCATTGTGATGACTCGATCAATTTTGAGGTTATGAGCAGAAGGAAAACAAACATGTATTTACACATGCTGAATTGCACATCAGTGTGCGAGCGTTAAACGTCACTCATCTCTATGCTTCGATCGAGGCTGAGTGAAATATTTCATCGTCTTCCATTCCTACCCCTGTAATAACAAAAATTGTTTTATTTTTTCCCATTTTCTTTTCTGCTTTCTTGCTTGACGTTCGCGGAATTTTTCTTATTACGTCTTGTGAATCTCGGCGCAGTAAATCAAGTGCAGAAAGTTGTCAATTTCCAGTGAAAAGTGAAGAAAACATGTAAATTCGTACAAAAAAGTGGTTGAAAAACGTTACGCCTGGATCAAGTTTCCGCGGAGGATTGGAATCTGTGCTGCCCCCGATGTTGCAGTTCCTGAAAAAGTCGGGTAAGTTGCAAGTTGCAATGCTTTCCAATGGAACCCCCTGTCGCTCAAAAGTATGCCAAACCATGATCGCCTTCGTCATGGTCGTCATCACTAATCGTCGTTGTATTGTGATTTCCGACGTCAAATTATCGTATGAAGCGGGTGGTGGGGAGATTTTTTATTGCATTCCACTGGATATTTCATTGAAATTATCTTTGATCGCTTTGATCAACATACAACATACACTTTTCGGTGGAACCGCAATGTTGAAGATGTTTTTGTTTTTTTTTCTAACACAACAGGGCTAGTAGCGAGTCATTTATATGATTTTGGTATTTGAGAGCAATGTCATGTTTAATAACATTCAAACAGCTTTTTTAAATATTGTTCTTGTCTACTGCAATAAACTGTAATACAATCCAAGCTTGCAGGCGCTTATACTGATCAGTCGCCTTGGTCGAACTATCAACCGTCTTAAAAAACAAAAATGTTTTTTTTAATCTTTATTAAAGAGACTTTCAGGCTGGTTCGTATCTTATAAGTGATTTTATTTTGTACGGTTGGATTGTATAAGAATAGATTATGAATGAGTGCCTCGTCGATCTTTTGAAAAATTGTGTTTTTATTCACGGTAGAATTATAGAAGCGCATATGCCCAATCCCCAATTTCTTTGATTTTGATCATTAATAGAAAGCACTATTTTTTTAGGAAATTTGTATGGCATAATATTATGGTCTTTTATTTATTTCTATTTGAATAGTGTTTGCTACCAGCCCTGTAGCACCCTCAGGTAACGCGCGGAAAAATCAATAAACGATTTTGATGATAATGATGATAACTACAATGAAAGGAAATGATCAAAAACTTTCTAATTTTGTTGTTGTTTTTCTTTTCCTAACCATTCAGCCGTGGCGCGAAAAAACTCCAACAGCAGCAGTAGTTCAGCGCATCAGGAAGAAAACACCAAAGGCAAATCATCGAAGGCCGGTGATGTCATCAATGGCTCAATTGGATACGAACCGGTGAACGATGAACAAGCACTGCTCGAAGCGGAACACTACTGGTTGGAGCGATGGAAGAACTTACCGGAAGTGAGATCACGGTTATCCAGAAACCTTTTGGACATTTTGGCCGAACATAGCTGCATATGTTACTACGTGCAATTTCTAGAAACGAAAGATGCCCTTCCGCTGGTCAAATTTTGGCTAGATGTCGAGAGTTTCAAGGCCGCTGCAAATGTGGAAAATTCGCGGTTGGACGGCAGAAATTGCAAAGGGGTGGCGCATCGTGGCTTACAGAGAAGCGTCTCTTCGGACGGATACGATAGTTTGTCCTTTTTGAGTGTTGACTGCGATTCGATATCAACTTTTTCGGAAAATGCTTTCGATGACGGTACAACGGCAACTGACGAAGGCGGACCAAGCTGTCGAACGTCCGGCAATTGTACTCCAATCCCACCCGCTTTGGAAGTGGTATTAGAGGAAGAAAAGAAGCCATTAAGCGACAGTTGCAAGCAAATGCTGGAAGTGTGTGATATGACTATGCGCCAATCGTTGACCGACGACGAGAAAACTCAGATCTGCGAATCAAACAAAATGAAACAAGAGGACACGCCCGATTCCGTAACACATAAGGAAAACGGTTTCAACTCGTTGGTGAACTCGGACGCGGTAAGAATCTACCGAAAGTATTTGACCAGCAACTCGCCTTGTTACATTGATGTGCCGGCGACAGTTCTGTCCCACATTTCGTTAGCACTCTGCGGTGGCAGCTGTAGCGAACGAATTTTCGACGAGGCTCAGCAGTATTTGCTGGATGTGATGGATAAGAACTACCTGAGCTCGTTCCTGGAAAGTAGCTTCTACTGTAAATACACCTTCGAGGTAGGTATTGCGACCTTGTAACTGACTGTAACGGCTAGGTGGTGACCATTACTGGATATGACGCAGTTTCATACAATAAGTCAATCCCGTAAATACATTATCATTACGTATTATAGGGGAACTGTTCGGCACTGTCGTAGCCAAGCAAATCCGTCTTCCGATTTTCCCTCTACCAACGAAAACAAGCGTAGAACACCGAAGGATAATTCGCATGTTCACGCCTCAAAAACAGAACACTGAATGATGATCGTTTATTTTCACCGTTCTAATAATCTAGAATTCTCTGTCAGCCTACTGAGATTAAATTTCAAATTTCTTCTCATTAGCTTCTTAATATGCTGGCATTTCAAATGCCTACTCACCGAGAAAATTCTTTAATACTAATGCTCTCATTATGTTTTCTTTGCTCGGGTACCGGACAATTTTTACTTTTTATTCGGAATAACTCCCTATACACTGCTAAAAAAGTGTACTCACAAAAGACTTTGAAGTATGCTCTTTTGATTATAAAGTATTCAATTTTGACTTCAAAGTACGCTCTTTCGTGGGAGAATGGGACTACACACAAAAAGGAATAAATATTATGCACAATTATGACTATCTTTTATTCACGAATGATTAACATTTATGCATAAAAACAGAAAAAGTGTATAAAACTTATCCTTTTTATGCATCAAATTTTATTCCTTTTGTGGGTAGTTCCATTCTCCCGCAAAAGAGTGTATTTCTGCCCAAAAGAGCATACTTTCAGCTGTGCGTGCTCCAAAGCCCTATAAGATCAATAATTTTCAAATGACACTCAGTTAAATTATTGGTCCACGTCCACGTAGTTCGGCAGGGTTGGCAGAATAAACGATTTTTTGCATATGGTTTGAACTAGAGGCCTTGATATCGAGGCCTCTAGTTTAACACTCAATATAGCGTTATAACTTTTTTTGTGGACGTTCCAGACTTCAAACGTGATAAGGAAAGCGAGGCCCAAATTCTGTTTAGGACCCAGAATTGCTTCGAAAAACCATTGATTTGAAAAAATGACCATGACGCCCCACTCCATTGTCCATATATCACCTAGATGTTTATTGGGGAGGGGTGGGGGGTTGTGCAAATGTCTACAGTTAATACACATTTTTGAAAAATTGTATGAGCAATTGCCTACGCTAAGGCAGGGGGTATCCAAAACTGATCAAAACAGTCCTTCCGCACTTAGAGGTATGCTCTGGTTTAAGCCTAGTACGCTGCTCTTACGTAATGGGTTTACTGAAAATTTGATCAAATTACCACGGTAAATTTGACAGCTGATTCAGTATGGGACAAATGTCACTTTTCCGTACGGAATATTTTTCCGTAAGGAAAAGTGACAGCTCCATTCAGTATTTTATTTTCTAAAATTTATCGAAAAATTAAAAAAATAAATCTCATTTTTTTAGGAATTCCTTAGGGAACTTATTTACCGTGGAGGTACCATATTCTGCGCATTTCATAAATCTATGAAGCATGAAAATTTTGATAAAATTGACGAAGAACATATCGTATTAATCGTTTTGTAAATTGCCATATGGTTCCTAATTCTGCGCACATATTTTGAAATGTTCCATATTCTGCGCACAATGTTCCTAATTCTGCGCACAATAATAAAATCTCAGTTGGGTAATTTTATGTTTCATGAAATGGTTTTGAGCATTTATACAAACATTTCATCAACTTTTGCACGTTTTTAGTGCCATGTAGGGGAACCAGGGGCAAAAAGGACACCGGGGCAAGAAGGACACCTTTGATTTCCCTGTAAAATGTAATAATATAAGCATAATCGATGACTTCTTAAACTTCTTGACAGTCTTATAATGTAATATACATCAAATTTCGTATTGAAAGTCTTGAATAAAGCTAAAAATAGCTGAAAAAACAAAATGCTACTTGGATCTGGTAAAAAATTATAATAATGACATCACATAAAATAAGAATTTTCAAAGGGCATTTTATATATATATATATTTTTTTTTTATCTAATTTTATTTGCTAATTATCTAATACATGCATTCATCTCTTAAACTAGGTGTTCCGTGTTTTCTTAACACTATCATCCTTATTTGCTATGTTATATTTTTAGTTATTATTAATACATTTCAATTGCCTCTGGCAGTTAGAATTTTTCCTCTGGTTGAATTAAACCATGTAGGAATTACAATGTTTTCTACTTAAACTAAACTTAACCTAATTTTAACTAAGGGTACAAGGAGCTAATCGTTGCAATAGAAGATTGCAACGATTTTTGTCTAAAATTGGAAATTATTTTGTTGGACATTTGTTGCAATGTCTCAATATTAGAAATTCTATGAAGTTCATTGGTACTATACCACGGAGGCAACTTCAGAATCATTTTCAGAATTTTATTTTGAATCCTCTGAAGTGCCTTCTTTCTGGTATTGCAGCAACTAGTCCATATTGGCAGTCCATGACTCTCGTACTTACGAGTCGAGTCGAGTCAAGTACGAGACACTGAAGACGGCCTTACTGTTGAGGTCGAAATACGTATCTGTCAAGATACAATTAAGTGGTGGAATTCAATGGGATGGTATAAACTCGTCTTAGGACAAGTGAAGACATTCCACTAAAAAGCTCAAAATAATTTTCTTATCAAAATGAATTGACGTTTGTCGCATAAAATATTAGACACTCTTTTATGTATAAGCAATAAATTGCCCCCAAATTGATTTCAAATGCGTTTTTAAACCAAAATGATTTTTGGCAAATGAGTGAAATGATGCGTTTTAGCATGAAAAATTCAAGCGTGATGCATTCCTTTAAAATCGCAGACGATTTCGTTCGCCCGGGAACGCTCGTTGATTGAGATTTGTGAGTGATTTTACCAACACTGCTTCTTGCCCCGGGCTCCCCTATACTTTCTAAAGTACATCTGACTACAACGTTTTAACGTTCTTGTACGCTAAATATACGTAAAAACGTCCGGACCAAAACGAACTTTAATAAATACAAGACCTGGCACATTAGACCCAATCCAAATCGACTCAGCTGCGATGAATTGAGATGATGCCTGTATATGCGTGTATGTGTGTATTATGTATGTGCACAAAAATCTTATTCATTTTTCAAGACCATTATCCGATTGCTAGCCATAGCCACAAGTTGCTTTCGACAATCCATTTTTTTCTGTTAGACAACTTACCAAATCGGATATAGTGTTCATATCAATGGTCAAATCAATGTTTTGCCTTGTTTACTGAAGGATATGTTTATGTTTATGATTATGTTTACGGATATTCATATGGAATGGAAATAAATACAATTCAACGCGAAAAATAAGACCAGTCCTACATGAATGTGAATATTGCCCATAGGGGAAGGTGGGGAGACTTGATCACTCCCCGTTTTATCGAGAACTAAACCGCCGCTAACCGCAAGTCGATCACATCTGTATATGGGCCTCCATATACAGATGTGCTCGACTTGCGGTTAGCGGCAGTAAAGTAGTTTTGTTCTAGCGTATTTTTTAGTATAGATCCTCTAAACAAATGACCTTTATGTGCACACTTAACTCATTTCACCGTATTCGGTAAATTTTACCGAAATCTCAACAGCAGAACTGTTCGGTAATTCATTTTACAGATTTTTTGTATTTTTTTCCATTGCTCAACTGTCAAAATCACCGAAAATCAGTTAAATTATTTACCGAACAGTTCTGCTGTTGAGATTTCGGTAAAATTTTACCGAATTCGGCGATTTATTTTAAGTGTGTGGTGCACACTTAACTCATTTCACCGTATTCGGTAAATTTTACCGAAATCTCAACAGCAGAACTGTTCGGTAATTTATTTTACAGATTTTTTGTAATTTTTTCCATTGTTCAACTGTCAAAATCACCGAAAATCAGTTAAATTATTTACCGAACAGTTCTGCTGTTGAGATTTCGGTAAAATTTCACCGAATTCGGCGATTTATTTTAAGTGTGTGAGTTATTTTTTGGATTGACAACCTTGTTTATTCTGCAGGGCAATTTGTATGTTTGTATGTTTTGACCTTCCTAAAGATTTTTTTTCTTGGCCACGCAAAATTTGAACAACTTTTAATAACAATGACCAAATGCTTTCGTTTTGTCACAGCACAAAGCCATAAATATGCTTAATGATCTGTACTGATGAAAATGTTAACATTCCATCAAAGTTTTAGGATATTTGGATTTGAAGTTATTGCCTCAATATGGGGACACTTGATCCCCCATTAGTCGCCCATACAAAAATTCGTCGAAAAAAATTAATAAAATATAAATCTGTTCTCATGCTTCTATTTTTTTGTAGATTTGACAGTTTTGACAAAGGGTTGGCAGGAAAAATTATTAATTGCGTAGACATCATAGAAAGGGGATCAAGTCTCCCCAAATTTAAAAATTGCATGTGCTGTCGAATTCACTAACAAAAATCGTTCGGAATCGTTCAATTCCGCGTATTTCGAAGGAAAAAATATGTAAAAAATCTGACGGCACCTTTCTAATTTTATCAAAGCGAGTTCTTAGAGAGGGACCAATTTCCCCCGAATATTTTAAAAGTCGATTTTTAACAAGCACTCCAAAAAATCGATTGTGTATCAATAACAACAATAATATAAGGACTGTCATACATCAGTAAAGTTAAATACTATATTTCTTAGAGAGTCTGTGTGGAAATCGTGTATGTTCATTTATGTTTGGCTGTGATACATCGGAAATCCGAAAAGGGGATCAAGTCTCCCCAGTTTCCCCTAAGTGCTATTTTCTCAAATGTCGGAATCCCAGTCCAGCCTAGCAAAATCAAGTTGAAAATTATGTCGATTGTAAAGGGAAAATAATTCGTGCTAGCCACGTGATATACACATTTTTAGATACCTACCGCGAAGTTTAAAAAACGCTTAGGGGAGCTGTGGTGCGCAAGGCCAAGTAGCAGACGTCCCTTGTCTTTTTCCGGATAATCTATCATCGCATTTTTCTTGCTCTTCTTTTTTTATTCCAAAATTTTGAAATATTCTTCCTTGCTAAAACAGTTGCTATGTCCAATTTGGGTTGACATAACGGGCCCGCGCGCACAATTAGGAACAGAAAGCTGATTTTGTGCCATATTCTGCGCAACATAAATTGCTTTCTATAAGATAGAGATTACACTCTGACAGCCAATTTTCATCATATTGAAGCAACCTGCTTTTACACTTAACTTAAAAAAACGAGTCCAAATCGTTTTAATAAAATATGAAGCAAGTAGGAAGAAAGAAGAGAGAATTAAGGAGAAAAAGGAGAAGAAAGAGGAGAGAATGTATAGCCACCCTCGATTTGTACAACCACATATGCTAAGCTATGCTAAAAGGAGAAGAAAGAGGAGAGAAGAATAAAGAATAAAAAATAAAAAATAAGTATTCTTGGCAAGAATTAAAAACCAAATACATGAACCAAGAACAATAAAGTCTTGTTTTTTTCTATGTTACCTCAAAATTGTTTAAGCTGTGTGTAGTGACCACCCTATCAGTGTGGCGCATGCGATGTTTTGATTATAAAGGACTGTTGGTCTGTTCTGTGAAATATATCGCTCATTCGAGCCTGAGCCGTTGACTTAGACGGAGACATATTATACTTGTTATATATATATTTCAATTCGATAAAGAAACCCCTTATACGGTAACATATTGTTATAATAATTATTATTATCATCTTAGTGATAGTACATCACAGTGGCGACGAGGAAAATCGTGGAACAGTGCACAAAGTGTTGTTGAGAAAAGACAAGCTCAAACGGAGTATATCCAGAGTGGGCGAACGTAAGTATTACACAGAGTTTCTTTGAAAGTAGCGTTTCGAGAAACTTGATTCTAGACAGATAGGTTTTGCTTGAAGATCGTTGCGTCAAAAGACGATTAGAGCGCCTGTTGGGTCATAAAAATAGTAAATTGTACATATATTAATATTGTGAAAGCCCCATATGCAATATCGAAAAGCGTGGTTTTAACACCATTTTGATTTCTAATCGTTTCATTCTATAGCTCTTGGATTGGCGCTCTTCATAATTGCTCTCCAACCTGTTCTCCATACGTCGAGATCTCTAAGAGAAACTGTCGGATGAGAGTGAGTGCCTCTGAACATTAAGTGTTCAACTCCGTGCTGCTGCTGTTGCTTGGATATACCTGTTGTTGCTGTTGCTGCTTAGATCCGTCGTGCTGCTGTTGAGAAAGGTGCTACCCACTCGAGAACGGGAGAAATCAGGTAGTAAAGCTACTGAGATCCTTTTCATCCAGTACTAGATTGTGGCGGAGATTTCTCACATCTCACGAAGCTCTACGGCGCGAAAGTGAGGACACATCAGATGTGGTAGACGACTGCATGATATCGTTGAACCTACCTACAGTATAGAAAAGTGCATGCTGGGAAATTCGTTGGAGGAGCAGAGCTGATTTCATTAAGTGGAGTAGAAATCTATGGTGAGATAAATCTTCAAAGACCGTGAGTAGATTTTATATTTTGTCTTTTTGTTCCTAGTGAAAGTAGTACAATGACCACTATGATAGGATCGATCGATCAATATCAGCGACACAAATCATTCACTCATTATGTAGAACGCTTCGAAGTGATGTGTAAGCTAAATAAAGTTAATGATGAGACGAAGCAGTCTTGGTTCATTTCGGTTAGTGGGGATGAGGTTTTTGAAGAGATAAAACTAATTTTTCCAAAAAAGGATGTTTGTGAAATTCCCTATGACGAAATGATCAAGAAGCTAAAAGCACGGTTCGACAAAGTGGAGCCCGCGTTGATGAACAGATATGAGTTTTACAATCGTATTCAAAAACCGAACGAGTCTGCTGAAAATTTTGTGCTAGCAGTTAAACTTTTAGCTGAAAACAGTAACTTTAGGGAATTTAAAGATGAAGCTATTCGCGATAGATTGATCATCGGGCTTCGAGACAAAGACCTGAGGAAAAAGCTTCTAATGGACGATGATGTGAATTTGGAAACTGTTGAAAAGACAATAATAACAAGTGAGAAGGCTGAGAGTAGAGCTGATCATATTAACGATTTTAGTGAATCGGGCAAAGTGATGTCAGTTAAGGAACGTTTGGGCAGAAGATTCGATGATTATGAACGTAGGGGTAGCTATGAAAGACCTCGTTATCGTAGTTGGAGTCGTGATCGAAGTAGAAGCAATGATCGTGCTAAGGGTTTTGTTAGGAATAGAAGCAGGGACTATGAGTGGAACAGAGGCCATCGCGATATTCGACCAAAGCATATTCACGGTAGTGCAGTTTGTAATTACTGTAAACGTAAGGGTCATATCCGTAAAAACTGTTACTTTTTGCAAAATGATAAACAAGTGAAGACTGTCAACTTTGTTGACGAAAAGAAAGACATTGAGGAGCCATCAATTACGGATAAATTCGATAGAATTCGCGTTAACGACTCTAGTGACGAATCAGAAATCAGTTGTATGATGATAAGTAGTGTTAACAGGATTTCTGAAGCGTGCATGGTTGATGTTTTGATACATGGTTACAATGTATCTATGGAGATCGATACAGGATCCGCTGTAGCTGTAATTAGTGAAATGCTATATAAAAGATTGTTTCGTGGAATTAATATTGCCAGGTGTGGCAAAAAGCTGGTCGTTGTCAATGGTTCCAGTATTTCGGTAATAGGACAGATTTATGTGAAAGTAGAACTGAACGGAATGCACGCTGAGACAAATTTAATTATTTTAAAAACTTCCAAGGATTTCACTCCACTTCTGGGTAGGAACTGGCTGAAGTTATTCTACCCGAATTGGAAGGATGGTTTCAAGCAGTTTCATTCTCTCAAAAGCATAACTTGCATGGAAACACCTGAGCAACAGTTGAGTACAATTAGACAAAGATATGCCAAAGTATTTGATGAAGATTTAACCGAACCAATTACAGGTTACGAAGCGGAACTCACCTTTAAATCAGAGCAGCCAATCTTCAAAAAGGCCTATCAAGTGCCATATAAAATTAAAGATAAATTTTTAAAACATTTAGAATTGCTTGAGAGACAGGACGTGATAACACCGGTACTGGCGAGTGAATGGGCATCCCCAGTAATAGCTATTATAAAAAAAGATGGAGAAATTAGAATGGTAATAGATTGCAAGGTATCTCTGAATAAAATTTTGATACCAAATACTTATCCTCTTCCACTCGCTGAGGATATTTTTGCATCCTTGGCTGGATGCACAATTTTCTGCTCTCTTGATTTGGCTGGAGCATACACTCAGCTGAAACTTTCTCAACGTTCCAAGAAATATGTTGTTATAAACACTATTAAAGGTTTATATACATACAATCGTTTACCCCAAGGGGCCAGTTCCAGTGCTGCAGTTTTTCAAAAAGTCATGGACCAGGTTCTTGAAGGTCTGACGGGTGTTTGTTGTTATTTAGATGACGTGCTCATTGCAGGCAAGACTTTAGAAGAGTGTTTAAACAGATTAGAGGAAGTTCTTGTGAGACTTTTCAAGGCAAATATACATATAAATTTTAAGAAATGCAAATTCTTTGTATCTTCCTTACAATATCTAGGGCATTTGATTACTAGCAATGGAATATTACCGGCTCCTGACAAAATTTCCACAATTGAAAATGCAAAAACCCCTGAAAACGTGACTGAGTTAAAAGCTTATCTCGGTTTAATCAACTATTACAACAAATTTGTACCAAATGTTTCAATGAAATTGAAATGCTTATACAACCTATTGAGAAAAGATGTTTGTTTTAATTGGACTAAACATTGTGACGATGCTTTCAAAGAAAGTAAATTAAATCTTTTAAATGCAAATTTATTAGCATTTTATGACTCAAAAAAACCACTAATAGTTGTTACGGATGCATGTACTTATGGTTTGGGAGGTGTTTTAGCTCAAATAGAGAATGGAACGGAGAGGCCAATTTGCTTTACTTCATTCTCACTGAATGCTGCACAACAAAAATACCCGATTTTACATTTAGAAGCCTTGGCTTTAGTTTGTGTTATAAAAAAGTTCCATAAATTTCTTTTTGGACAAAGATTTCAGGTGTTCACTGACCATAAACCCCTAATTGGAATTTTTGGTAAGGAAGGACGAAACTCAATATTTGTTACGCGATTACAGCGTTATATAATGGAGTTATCCATATATGATTTTATAATTGAGTATCGCCCTGGTTCCAAGCTAGCCAATGCTGATTTTTGTAGTAGGTTTCCTTTAGACCAAAGAATACCGAGCAGTTTGGATCAGGAACATATACATAGTTTGAATTATACCAGTGAGTTGCCAATAGATTTAGCGTTAGTTTCAAAAGAAACACAATCTGATAAATTTTTAACAGAAATAGTTAGATTTATTACGTTTGGATGGCCGAAAAAGATTTCAGTTCAATTTAAAGATTTCCTTGCGCAAAAATCTAAGTTAGAATTAAACAATGGTATATTAATGATGGAGGACAAAGTGGTCATTCCTTATGCTTTAAGAAAAGGTATATTAAAATTGCTGCATTCAAATCACCAAGGAATAGTAAAGATGAAAACTTTGGCGAGAAGGGTGGTGTATTGGCCTGGTCTGACTGTAGATATTGAGGATTTTGTAAAATCATGTGAAGTTTGTGCAAAAATGCAAATAGTTAAAAAACCAGAAATGACTACCTCTTGGATACCCACTTCACGGCCATTTAGCCGCCTACATGCAGATTTCTTTTATTTTGAAGGCAACAATTTTCTTTTGGTCGTCGATAGTCACACCAAGTGGCTAGAAGTAGAATGGATGCGGTCGGGTACAACAGCTAGAATTGTCAACAAGAAATTTGCAGCCATTTTCTCGCGCTTCGGCCTTCCAGATGTGGTCGTTACCGATGGTGGACCACCGTTTAACTCACACGAATTCATTAATTTTTTAGAGAATCATGGTATAAAAGTGCTCAAGAGCCCGCCTTATCACCCGGCTAGTAATGGCCAAGCAGAAAGGATGGTAAAAACTGCTAAAGAGGTTTTAAAAAAATATTTGCTTGATGACGAAATGAAGACACTAGATATAGATGATAAACTAAATTTATTTCTTATCAACTATAGGAATAGTTGTACGGGCGAAGAGAATTTATTTCCATCAGAGCAAATGCTTTCATATAAACCAAAGATGTTATTGGATTTAATTAATCCAAAAAGGTCTTACAAACATTATTTAGTTGAATCTACTGAGAGCAGGCAATCTCATAACCAAAACAGGTCAGAGGTACCGAATGTAATACCTCAGGATGACTTGGACCAGCTTGTGGCAGGGGATAAGCTATATTATAAGAATGTCAATAAATTCCCTAGATGGCTGGAAGCTGTTTTGATTAAAAGAGTATCCTTAAATGTTTTCCAGGTCCTAGTGGGTAAACATACGACGAATGCGCACAGGAATCAACTAAAGGTTGCGCATAAGACTGGTAGACAAAAGACTGCGATCTTTTGCCCACGACAGGACTCGTTGTGTACAAGTAAGCGAAGGCGGACCTCTTTAGACGACGAAGATGAATTTGAAGGATTCGGGGATGTCCCAGAGGCGAACAATAGACCGAGGAAGAAGAAAATCAGAACACGTGAGCGAAGCCCAATACTTACGCGTTCGAAAGATGTTCATCGTAGCTAGGCGAATACGCTGTAGCGTTTCATCGTCGAATATTCTGAATTTGGAGTGCTAGTGTGCAAGTGCAAGTTATTGAATTATTGAAAAAAAAGTAGCAATGAATTTGCATTCGAATTGTATTATTTTACATATCGTAATTATTTACTTAAGAGGGAAGAATTGTAGTGACCACCCTATCAGTGTGGCGCATGCGATGTTTTGATTATAAAGGACTGTTGGTCTGTTCTGTGAAATATATCGCTCATTCGAGCCTGAGCCGTTGACTTAGACGGAGACATATTATACTTGTTATATATATATTTCAATTCGATAAAGAAACCCCTTATACGGTAACATATTGTTATAATAATTATTATTATCATCTTAGTGATAGTACATCACACTGTGTAGACTAAAAAATAACAATACAGTTTTAGAAAAAGGTTTGCCTACTTTCTGCAAAGGATTTCTCGAATCCTCATAATTGTTACATACGTCTTTATGAAAAGTTTGCTTCGACCGCGGTCATTTATCTGGTTCTACTTTTTGTGCGAATCACCGCACAAAAGTAGAGCGCAAGAACCAATCGCACCAGTGGTCGTAACGAGACTCTGAAAATTTACTGGGTTTGTAAAGAATTGGTATTTTTAATGTTTTTACGTTGATAATCAAAAGTTTTAATGGGCTTGAAAAATTGCTGGAGTGTTTTTGATTCGATTGATAATAAAATATCAAAAATCCATCGAAAGATAAAGGACCTATTAGCGTTTGAAATCTCGCCTAATTTCGTGACGGTCTCGAATTTGGAAATTTTTCGAGTTCTCTGTATTTGAGTCTTCCCCTAAGACATAGTTTACGTCAAAGGATTTGGATAGGCAGTCTGCAACGGGAGTGCTATGATATAACGCTTTGTTCTTACTCATTTTATGTTAAGAACCATATTTTTTTTAAATTACTATGTCTGAAACTCGATTATGCATATGCACAACATGTGATAGATTTAGTTCGGAGAAAGTATTGGAGGGTAACCGCCCCTTCGGTGGGGTTTGATCCCACGAAACCAGTACGCTAGACAGGTGCTTTCCCTACTAAGCTACAAAGGACCTCCGTCGTCCTCCGCAGCTTAGCGGATACTGATTAAACCAAATTCCCAGCACCGGGCCAGCCGAACTCTTGCAATACATTTTCAGAACTAACTCTCTCATATGTATTGGTTGGCATTTGTGCAAAAATTTGTACTGGTTGTACTGTACAAACATCAGAACTGGTTCTCCATGTAATTGGACCGTATTTTATACATTTATACTGGAGCACACTGGAATATAGCCCCCGAATCAGCTCATTGTAACAGCTTGCGAAAAACATCTCTCACGATCAGTATGCTACACTGCAAAAAATCCACACAAATGTATTAATCGAAGAAAAAACATAAAAACAATCAACATTTATAATACTAGAATCAGGTATTAAATGAAACCTCAATCAAACATTTTAGGTTCTATCAAGCGACAGTTTGACCTTGAAGGATATACTCTGCAGTGAAATGGCTCTGTTCTACTTCATGGAGTATCTCGAGCAGAAAGGTAAGCGCCACATTTTGGAGTTTCGCGTTTCAGCTAACGACTTCCGCAGGAGTGCCGAAAACAGTCAAGCACAAGCCGACGCCGTTGTCTTGTACGAAAAGTATTTCTCGCTGCAGGCGACCTGTCCGTTGAACGTTAGTGATAAAATCCGCTTTCTGGTCGAAGAGGGAATTTGTTCCCAGGATGCTGCTTCCATCAAAAACTGCTTCGAATTGCCTTCAAGAATAATAGAACGCTTTTTGGAGCGAAGGTATTTCCAGGGATTCTTGAAATCTCAACTCTACACGCAATATCTCTCCGAACTGCTGAGCAAGATCAAGACTACTCCGGCGGGAGAATCCACCGGTAGCAGTTTGGGCATTCTGGCGGGTCGAAAGCAAATATTTTCCGCCGACCGAAACAGAACGAACAATCAAAGACGCGGCCATCGGAAAACGTTCTCGGATGTGACGAGTGAGAGTTCCGGACGAGCGAAAAATTTTGTTTCCTCGCAGAACACTCTGTTGGCCATGTCGGATACGAGCTTTCATCGTAAACGAACAAACACGATAGGAGCTGCAACCACAAGCGACATCATGCAAATCGATTCACGTCAACTGTACAATCCGGACCTGTTGTGGAGGCGGAACTCGGTTGCCGGGCTAACGTTCGGCCGAGTGGACGCGTTGGGGCGCTACGAGCGAGATTTTGATATCGCGGAACCCCCGCAGGACGACGACCGTTGGAGCAAGAACCGGCTGAAAAAGGCAATGCGAAAGCTGGTGAATTTGCCCGAGGACAAAGCACAGGAGGAACTAGCCTGGCAGGTGGCGGAAATGATTGTTAAGGATATCACGAGCGTTACGATGAGTGGCAGTAGCGAGGGTGGCGCTCAAACGTGATTGTGGTGCTGGCTCTCATTTACGTTTTATTCCATTTCGAAAGTATTTCTTATCGTATGTATTTTATCTCCCTAAATATGTTAAACTAATCCCATAATAATGTTTATTGTTTATTTAATATTGTTTCATCGTACGTCCACGTTGTTTACTCGAATAATCCTTAAGTACTTCCTTGAGTTTTTAAAATTTTATCTCTGTTTATTTCTCTCTATAGTTGATTATTTTCATATAATAATTTATGGTTGCAAAAAATGTACAATCTGTAATAAAGACATGCGTGTAGAACTTGTTTAGTATAATTCCGCTACTTTTTTGCATCTTGGCAGATAATGCTTATCGGTTAAGATTAAAATAATAACGCATTAAAAGTAAACGGAATATTACAAACTCGATCTCTAGACGTTTGAATAAGAACATTATTATTTTGTAGGAATCAGATTCAATTGATCAAATAAACTCTCTATGACTCTTTCTACTTCAACTCATAGAAAACATGAATCTGTATGGTGCTTGATAAATTACGTAATAAAATGGACTTTATATCGCTCGAAATTCACATATAAATTTTTCATCGAAATTTACTCTTTATAACTAAGATCAGACAGTCAATGTATTTTCGGTTGTTTAAACTATAGCCAATTGTCGTAAGGTAATTAGGAGCAAAATTTATTCACCATGTTCTCTTTTTTGTTATGAATGATAATTCAGAGCAGGATGACAGAAATGTGAAAAGCGTGCCAATATCGAAGAAAGTGGATTATTTTCGTTTTAATTTGAGGCAAATAGAGCACGAACATTAGGAATGTTTGAAGGCGTACTATTGATGTAAATCTTGTGAAATTCTGATTGATGTTGACAAAATCGATAGTGATGAAAAGAAAAGGATTACCATTAATGGCAGAATAATTCTAGAATTCTAATAAATAAAATAGGTACACAATTATGCATAGGTTGAATTATCCATTTGCCGACCATGTTTGAAGAATCTATCTCTCACTCACTTACGTGTCATGAGCACCCCCACACGGTAAAAAATATACACGTCCATGCGAACTGTTCTGCATTTGAATATGCACTACTTTGGAATCAAATCAATATCAATAGCTGAGCTCGTCGCATTCAAAGACCACCACGGGGCCATCCAGAAACCACGTGGTCATATTTTTGAAGATTTTCAACCCCCCTCCCTCCATGTGGCTTATCGTGGTCATTTGGCAAACCACCCTCCCCCCCTATGACCACGTGGTTTTTCCAAGTACAAAAATTAAAAATAAAACCTTATGTAACTAAAACATATGGTTAATCCGATCAATTTTGAAGATGGACAATTTCAATTGATTCAAAATTAAACTAAACCCAACATGGAAATTATAAATTTTCATGAAGTCGAAAATTTTGATTATGTTATCATGTTGTAATGTGTATCAGGTATTAGGATATCTAGAACTCGCACACCTTCAATGCATCAGGAGGATACAAAAAAATGTGGACTCGCGAATACCTATCTATGATTTACAAATTTTCCAAAATATCCCTATATTTTAATTTTTTCAATTTTTTTTTTAGTGTTTTGTTTTAAATAACTGTAAAGTTCATCACTGAATATCCCTATAGATACCTTAGAATATTTGGGACCTTCCATAGCTCTGGAGCTGGAATTCCTAAAATATTAACCTCAGCGAAGCATCTGAACTGAACTCCTACATCGAAAAGTATATCAGAGAATCACAAAGTTAATATGTAATCTTAGAGATGCAAATAAAACTTCCTACTGTTGTTTCTTTTGAGTAGCATTCTTGTAGAAATTTCAGTATTGTTTTCAGAATCATCAATATTAGAAATAAATAATTATAATTTTTTTTTAATTGATCATTGCTAATATTGATTTATTCATGAAATTTTTTTATTTTTTCGTTGAAAATTTTGATTTCTTTATGGAAAATTCTTATTTCGTAATTGCAATTTTTGCTTTTACAAGTGCTAATTTATTATTGTTGTGTGTATTATTGTTCTTTATTGGCAATTTCCTATTTTATTATGGAAAATTTCTATTTTTATCTATTAAAGAGATTTTCAATCCAGAGCTGGCTCATCTCTCAAAACTTCTAATACTTCATTGAAATTTTATTTTGATATCGACTCGTGGAAGCCAATGATGCCATACTAAAAATATTTTCTCGGTCACTCTGATGGTTCTTTGGAATAATTTTTCAAGGAACTTCTATTCCACATCTCGAATATGCTTCAGTCAATGGTCCTTTCATAAGCGACTCATAGAGGAATGGATGTATTATAGACCAATTATTATTTTGGAGTTCAGATCATTCGATTTATCCAATTAACCAACATATGAATGATGTATGATATAATATCCCAGTAGGTCCATTGGGTTGATATGACTTCAATTATTATTTATACAAGCTACTACAGACTTTTCAGGTTATACAAAACGTGCTGGAAGTCGTAATGTTTGAACTACTTGATCATTCAAGTCCGTGAACCTAGTGCTTCTAAGGCCCTACAAAGCGAACAAACCTCATAGTCATTGTGCAACTTGCTGTTGATTGGGTATATACCGATGATGAGAACATTGCAAATGTCTTGACTGATCTGGTAGATTCGTGGGCTGAACTTGAGAGCATTTTGAAGTACCTTGAGCATCCCGTATTCCTGAATATTAATCACTGGCTTAACGTTCAGGATGACCCATCTTATCTAACCACCCATCTGAATGATTCAAACATTTAAAATTTATTTACACGCTCTTAGAATCGAAATCTTCCCAAGGTTTCGGATATCTGAGTTTTCATGGTCAGTCAAATTTGAGCTCCCATATTTTTTCTGTAAAGCCAATATCTAGATAAACAATTTTACTGAAGAAAATGGTGGCCTACCTCTCTTTTGTGATTTTATAGACAATCTAAAACGCTGGGCATATATGATCCATCACTCCTGAAAGGGTTGAGATTTGTTTTGGAATTCAATTTCAATCGTTATTATAACACTATTTTTTAACCTAGATTGTTTTAGGAATTGGAGAGTTTTTTTTCTGGAACACTGCCACTTTTTTTCAATTCGCAGGAATCTCTTTAGTTCTAAGACCCTTTTATGAATTTAAAAAGCATTTTATTTAGAATTTCATGTTGATTTTTTAAACGCAAGCTTCTCTATGTCATAACCTTTTTCATGCGCAGCGCACTACTAGAATTTTGTGCAATCAGAACATTTAGGTGCATTATTAATTTTTTCGATCAATTATGATAATTATTAAATATCATAAAAACTAGGCTTCTTAAGCCTAAATTATTGCCTACATTTATTGCTTGGATTAATTTTAAATTCCAAGATCTTCTTAATTTTCAAGAATAATTATTCTGGAGTTGCAAGGGAAACCCTTCGGAATATTGATAGGAAATTCTTCGGAGTCTCCCCGGAAAATCTTTAGAATTTCAACGACATTTTTTTCCGAAATTCTGTGGAAGAGTTCCGAAAAATGTTCGGCAGAAATTTTGAAAAAGTAGAAGAATCCGTAGAAGGATCGGAAATGCGATTTACGATGAAAAATCCAATAAACATCAAATTCCGAAGAATTTCCAGTATAAAATAAAAAAAATCCAGCTTACTTTTTTACAGAATCTCTAGTGTTTTTTTTTTCAAAATCCTGGGCAAGTTTAATGAATCTTCAAAGGAAATTCTTCTAAATTTCCAATGGATTTTTTTTCGTTTTCCAAAAGAAATTCTTAGACATTTTTAGCAGTTTTTTTTAATTTCCAAAAGAAATCATTCGGAATATGCCAAAATATTTCCGATGGAAATTCCTAAGATTTTCCAGTAGAAAATCGAAAAAAGTACATCTGAATCACCAATAATGATTTTCCCGAGGAAATTCCGATGTTTTTACAAGTGGAAATAACGAAACAAATGTATTTTTGTAGTACTTCTAAGGGTTGTACTTTTGAAGCATTTCCAGTAGGAATTCCTTAAAAAATTAAATCAAAATTTTAAAGATTTTTCGATGTGAAAATTCCTTAAACCTTCTAAATCATTTCTTGTACATCTTTGCATGGTAAAGATTTAAAGCAATGTTTAGCTAAACCTACAAAGAAATCAAAATGACACCCCGAAGAAGAATGAATTCCCGATGAAATTTTGAAATGATTTCTGGTTAAAATTCAAAAAACATGAACCTTGAGAATTCTAAAGATTTATTCTTTGAAAATCCAAAGAATTTTTGAAGATAATCCATAGATTCTTCCGTGGAAATTCTAAATAATGCCTCGAATAAAAAAATACTTGGAAAATTTAAAAAAATGTGATAGAACTCACAAACAAGGATGTTATCGATCACTTAGTAATCTGCCTTCGATCATTTAGTAGTTTTTCAATAACTCATTCCAGAGGCTAAATTTCAAAATGTGTTGTATGGTGGACTTCTAGTGCAAAGGTTTATCTACAACTCTGCCTAACAGTTTGTTGTTCGAATTTCACTAATAACGGAGCTATAAGGCTTGTAGCAGTAACTTAGACTAAATGATTGCATATTTTCATTTAGTATAAGTATAGCAACTAGCACCGTAACTCCTTTAATAATGGAATTCGAACATCGACCTGTTAAGAAGAGTTGTAGAAAAACCTTCGCACTAAAAGTCCACCACACAATACATTTTGAAATTAGGCCTCTGGAATGAGTTATTGTCAAACGACTAAATGATCGAACGAAGATTACTAAATGATCGATAACATCCTTGCTCACAAAAAAATTAACGGAAATAACAAAGTGTTTCATGTGGCATTGGCTCCATATTCCAACTGGAAGTTGGTCTGCTTTTCAACTTAGTATATTCTATTAGCATTTTCTCAGTTATAAATTGAAAGCTTTTATATGCCAGCCATTGCACGATTATATATCTTGTGTAGCAAGTACGATGGATACACTATACCTAGGGTGTCGGGAATGTTTCCCACCCGAAAACATCCTAGACAGGAACGAGAATCAAACTCGTCATCTCCGGATTGGCAATCCTACGCCTTTGCTCGCAAGGCTAACTGGAGACTGAACATTTTGAAGTGCACTCCTTAAAATCTTCGAAAAACTTCTTTTGTAAATGAAGAAGAATTTCTGGTGCAGATTCACTTGTCGAAGAAATTAATTAGAATGTTTTTTCACCGAAAATTATATGTATTTCCCACGGGACTGTTTTTAATTTTCAGACAGAATTCACATGGAATTTTTTTCGGAGTTTTAAGGAAAATTTTTCGGAATTAACACTGGAGATGTTTTATTTTTTTTTTTTCATTATCAATTCGTATCAAAATTTTTCAGAGAGAAATGTTCAAAAAAAATTCTGAATGCTAGGCACTTTATCAAGATTGTATGAAGTAATGTCAAAGTTTTTACAGGAAATTTCTTTACTTGATCTTTCCTGAATATCCACAAGAAATTCTTTTGAATTTTTCTTCTTAAGATTTTTTCTTGGATTATTGTATAAACATGAACAATTTTCAAAATTGTAGCTGCAGTCCGTTGATGAAAAAGTGTGGGCGGCGTGATGCCAAAAACCATCTGCGGCAGATTTTTTAAAAATATTTTTCCATTTTTCCTATCCAATTTTTTTTTGTGGAAATTGAGACTGAATCGCAACCTGTTTTTTCGTTTATTTATGTATGGACATAGAATCTTAGGCTAAGATGGTCAAATAATGCAGATATGTATCGGCGTTGCGACCGACGCTGCGTTATCGATTTTTCTCGATGCACACCTACGTCTTTTTAACGCTGAGTTGAAAAGACGCTACGTGGGCATTGGCCCTTAGATGCGCTGTGCGTTTAATGATTTAATCATTAAATTTTAATGATTTGTATTTTTTACACCGCTATTCCAAAAGTTTTTCGTGTAAAAAAAAACCACGTGGTTCGAGAGCAAACCCCCCCTCCCCCCATGTGGCTTATCGTAATCATTTTCCAAACCCCCCCCCCTCCCCCAATATATGACCACGTGGTTTCTGGACGGCCCCCACTTTCATTTGACGTGCACAATGTTTTGAATATAAAACAACAAAATAAAAAAATAGAATTACCTCAGCTCAGATTTGAATAACATACCTTTGCTTAAAAGTCCTTCGTCTTACCATGACTCCATCTCACACTTCGAAATACCTCTTGAAATAAGCAGAACAGATCAAAGAACTGTCATCTATTTTTAGAACAACACCAATATCGCTTGTCATAAGACGAGTTAATACAATCCCATTGAATTCCACCACTTAATTGTATCTTGAAGACACTGAAGACGGCCTTACTGTTGAGGTCGAAATACGTATCTGTCAAGATACAATTAAGTGGTGGAATTCAATGGGATTGTATTAACTCGTCTTATGACAAGTGAAGACATTCCACTAAAAAGCTCAAAATAATTTTCTTACCAATATCGCTCCACTCTTAAATCCATAGCCTTGAACCTGTGAATTCAATAGCATAGCACTTTAAATTCTAGTGGAGACATTATTGGTGCACAGAAAAAAATTCCATGGTAACAATTACTATTTTGTAGACTACGCCATGTTTTTAAAACAACCACAAATTTTCAGTTAAATTAACCATGCATTCAGAGAAATTCACCACTGTTTCAGTGCATGTGACAACATTCCGCATGGCCCACAGTTGATTTTTACTGTGCGCATGGTAAAATTAAACGGGTTTGTTGTCTGCTGAAAATCGTCGGTGCGTATTCTTAAATTAACCCTCGGAATGGTAATTTCGACCGCAACATTTTTTTGCGTGTGCAGTTCGAAGTGCTAATCATTTCAACATCCAGTGAGTAGCACTTTGATCAACAGTGTTGATGTTATGGAATTGTCTGCATTCAACACACTTGTGAAAGGTGTGACACCACTTTAAAATCAAAGGAATATCATTTTCAATAATAGTGATTTTAAAATTGATCATTCAATAGATGGAACAGTTAAATTGAGCGTGCTAATTTTTTACTGTGTGGGGTAAATAAGGCAAACGCAAAAGTAATCTCTACTACTAAAATAATCGATTACTTCGATTAATCGATTCATCGTTATGATAATCGATTAATTTTGAATGGATTCCTATCCAATGATTAATCGATTTAATAATAGAGGAGAATCGAGAGTAATCGATTAGTTACTAATCGATTAAATTGGATTTTACGACATCATTAGGATGTCGCAAATTAATCGATTACTTCGAAAAATTGATTCATCGTTGCGATAATCAATAAATTTTTAATCGATCACTAGCCAACGATTAATCGATTCAATAATCTACAAGAATCGAGAGTGATCGATTGATTATTTATCGATTAATCGGGATTTTACGACATCTGGGCCCAGGTCAGATTCCTGTTGATTTTCTTTATTTCTTTGTTGAGGCTACGTCGCCGTTCTGTTGGATTCCAGTCCAGTGCTTGCTTGAAGACTTCGCCTCCGCTCTTTCGTAATGCGTGGCCGACCCACCTCCATTTACGCTCTCGAATTTCAGTTGATTTCAGTTTTTGATTACGGCTCAGCTTTCAAGATTCAGTTGTGAGGCCACCTGGTCCGAATTATATAATATAACCTTTAATTTGAGTATGCTGGCATTTGGAATAAACGGAATAAATTCGAAAACTATTCTTTCTGTCCTATCAATTTGGCACCAGATAACCCAGACGTATCTTCTGCCGTAGAACTTAACTTTCAAATTCAAATAAAATTCATGAACTGATGGTAGACAGAGCAGTGTTCTCGGCTTGAAGTGAATGAATGACTGCATCAGCATTTCCTTTTTATTACTCGGTAGACCGTAATGACGTGGTTCACACCGTTATTAGCCATTGAAAATTATAGAGCTGCTTTGACTGTTCACATTGCGATTGGAAAGCAAATCCCATACTTTATCTATAAGTTCCCTGTGTTAGTACAATTGTTCTGGCCAATCACGGTATTAATATGTACGGTCATCATGTAATGCAATCTGGTACGGCTCCGCACTGCTGTGTAGAACAAGTTGAAACAAGTGCAAAATGGGTGCCACAGACAGCCATTCCTCTGGCTGCGGCAAAATTGACAAGCCTCAGGCCGATGACATACTCACGCGTGTGCGTGCGCGAACGCGTCCAAGACAAAAGAATTTCTCTTGCTGATATTCTGCTTTACGAGTGCTTGGACGCGCTCCGCATCGCTCGACGCGTCAGTATGTCATCGCCCTCAAGCCGTTGTCATTAGGAGTTAATAAAATAATGTCATCCATGCGAATAAATTTTTGGAGCGTCTCCCTCTGACGCGCCTCGTGATTATGATACGGACGGCAACTTTCTGCCATCGCCAAACGATTATGATTTGCACTTTGAAGAAAACATGCGCACCTACATCCCTACAGATGCAGGAACCATCGTCATCGATGCTGAGACAGCTACCGGCCAAGTTCCAGTTGGAGAGTTGTAGAGATATAGAAGAAGAGGAAGAACTACTACTGCCCATGATCGCATATTATTTGTAACATTTGCATTTCGGTTGATTTTGTAAATTGTTTGTCAATCCTCCACAAAAACTCAATCAGTTCCAGATTACCATAGATAAGGAAGATAATAAAGCCTATTTTACTGAATAATTATTTGCTTAGGGGTCTAGTCTTAGGGGAAAATGTTACACGGTTGAACGACTATTGTCTTCCTTTTTCTCCCACTAATTAGTTTTGTGGTATCAACACAGATACGCATTTCGCCCTCCACTTGAGGACTTCTTCAGTGTGAAGTCCTCATGTGGAGGACAAAATGCGTATCTGTGCTAATACCAAAAAACTAATTAGTGGAAGTAAAAGGAAGACAATAGCCTATTTTACTGTTGTTTGATTGGATACAGTAAATTGAGACAATTAAATCTGTACAATTCACAGGCTTTTTACAAAATGAACAAAAATGCGAGTGTTACAAATATGTGATCATGGGCAGTACAAACATTATTTTAAAGCTGAAATCAGAATTTCTTTCATTTGTTTCATTATTTGAAAAATATTTTTGACAAGATGTGAGTTTATTAAAAAGATTATTTATGATTACGGTTTCCATTTTTGATCACGTTTTAAACACAGCTTATAGACACATGAGCGCTCACTCCAACTATGACACTAATCTATACATAATACTGAATATTGTTCACACGTGGTTAATACATTTGCTATTTCTAGGGCTTTGAATGACAGCTATGTTGCTGAATTAGAAAAATGAAGAAGATGCAAGCATAGATTAAGTTGGATGACAAAATGCAAAAAACCTTAATTCGGCGGTAGCCCATATTGAAGGCTATAAGCATTCTTTATGATTGGCTTATATGATGACTGAATGACTTTCCGCAATTTGTCTTACAATCGCAGATGCTTATGGGTATTACAATGTCTACAAAACGTCGTTGTATCGTTCCTCAAAGTTATTTTTAAAAGCAGTTGTTGTGTGTATAGATAAAACATTATAATATTAAAAGCGAATACTGATCATATTATGCAGAAAATAACATATTTAGTCTAATGCTGCTTTGCGAGCAAACTGCGTCAGGGATGAAATTTCACTCGGGTTCGAGTCGGAAGGTAGATTACTAAATTCGATCTCTTCGCTGATAATGTGTTCTGGAAATGATAAGATGTTTTATTTTACCATTAGAAAATAGATATTAGGTGAAACCTGATAACAATATACGCACCGGTAGTTTCGTTGGCTGGCCATTTCTTATGGCTCGGAGCATAGAGAACAATCAGGGCAAAGATATAGATATTCCACATGCCGTAGACTCCAGTGAAAAAGGCTGAGGTAAATTCCAGATCAATGTTCTCATCCCACTTCCAACGACCCTCCGATACTTGACCGATGATGAAGCCAATCACGGTAAGGGCTGCACACAACAGGGTGGCCAACATTAGGAATTGGAAGCGATAGATTATCCCTTCGTAGTGTAGACGGCGAGCCGATGACATTGATGGGAGTGATGTCCTTTTAAGATTTATATTGCAGAATACCCTCCAAACCATGTAGCAAAGAAATAGGAAGTATAGTCCTGCCGAGATGCCCGCCAGAATTATAAAACCAAGCTGTGCACAAAATAATCATTAGGTTTAAATAATGTTGATATTAATAAATCGAATTTAGATACTTACAGCAACGGTAGAGCCAATCCTTGAAACCCAAATCGAGTAGAAGGGATTTCTTAGTTGTACACCACGCTCGCACATGTCGAACATGAACAACGAAATACATCCAACAGCTACCGCGCTCAGATGTTTCCAATAGGTTTTGAGAGTAGATTTTTCGCCAGATTCTTGGATGAGCATGTGCTCCCCGGCAAACACCAGCCAGAATGACAACAAGCAAGCGTAAAATATACCTTGGCGTATATCACTTAACAAAAGCATGAACGGCATATCGAAAACCAGTGTTAGATATTCCAGAGGAAGATTCAAGAAAGTTAGAGCACTACCGAGAGCAAGCAACATATACTCCAGTAAAGCGGGTTTACGTTGAAGCAGATGAACGCGCTGCCAGAACCAAGCCATAATGATAACGACAAAAGGCAGAAAAACAGTTTTCAACGAAACCCATATTTTCGTGAATCCACCGTTCTGGTAGATAACCGACAGATGCAAGTCTTGAATGTGACCGATATCCAGATTCATCTTTAAATCGCTGTCGACCGGAAGCCGCACGTTCAGTAGATAATAATCATGGTGCAGAGAGCCCAGTTCAAATAGTGGAATGGCATTGCAGTTGTACAAATATTCGTCAGTTACGTTGTCTGCGGCACAATCTAGATCGCGTCGTTCCAGCGACGAAGCAAGATATTTCCAATCCTGATCGGAATCACCTTTATTACGGTACGCCAACCGTGCATCAATAGTCATCTTGGAATGTGGCTTTAGCAGTATGTTCTTATCGTAGGCAATGTCTGTCTGGAGGACACCGATCAGATTCTGCTGCCACCGAGAATAGTCCAACTGGCGACCTTCCCGCGGCAGTGGCATTTGAAACACGAAAACAATTTGGTTGGCCATTTTAAGGTCGTGGTTCTCGATGTCCAGATGGTCCAAACTTTGGCAGTGATCCTCCCCGCGGGAATACAACCAAATGGAAGTGTCATTGTGCGAACCGGGCACGTCCTTGCAGATTGTAGCTAAAATAGTTTGCACACTCGATGGCACAGGAGCTGAAATTTAAATGAAGGTTTGAAACTATCAAGGAAATTGAAAACATATTTCATTTATATTTTACGAGGATTCTGGATATGGATTTTGAACGTCATGTCAGCATTTAAATATGAATTTGTTTTTAACATAGCAAAATATTTTCCATGATTTTAATTTCATCATTATCAGGATAGAGTGGAGAGGAACAGTGTCTTGAATTTAATATTTTTATAGTAATGTTTGCAGAAAGATATTGTGTTCATAAAATTGGATTATTTTAGTAAAATAACATGCCATTTATTTGATAAATCTTTTCCCTTGATTATTTAATATAAAAAACAACTCATAATTTTACTTATTTGGAAATTAGCAGATCGCCATCATCAATATAAATGTGAATATGTAGAAACATTATCAAATCTATAACGATGCTTCCCGGTGAGCAACAAATAAACAGCATGCAAGTACACCCACACATCGAAATGCATATAAAATATAGTAATAAAATAAACAAAGGTAGAGCGCCGAGACGCCATTTTTCGACGTCTACCGAAAACTATAAAAATACCATTCTCATTTGAATTACACCGCTGGTATTAATGATCAATGATATTGAACAGATCTTATGAATAATGAGCCAAAACCAAACATACTATTCTTAATGAGGCACACATTGATATAGTTTCTAGACAGACTCACCTATAAGACCACCCAACAGGAAGCAAAGAAATTGCAGAAACAGCAGACACGAAACAAGAATGCTGAGCTTCTTGCCGCTGAGATTCTCCAGAATCGTTCCGGACATGACGCGGTGTGATCCCGTTGCACCAGTTCACCTTTTTAGCTGATGTTCTAATCGAAATTGAAGATGAAAAATCCAATCGATACAATACAGCGGAGATGTATCTTTGTCGATCCTACTCCGATACCTGGAGCCGACCGATTGATGGGTAAGTAGAAGAAGGTACACTCAGAAATTAAATAAACCCGTAAAGGCTTTGAAATTAATCTGTTCAGTTATTTTTTACTGTTAAACATTGCATAGTATAAAAAGTATACTATTCAACATCATTATTTATACTAAGCCGAAATAACGCGAAAAAATGTTTGTTAGTATTTTGTCTTCTGTGAAAATTTATATTTCGTTAAATGTTGCCGCGATTTTTTTGCCAGAAAAGAGCTGAGCAGAATGGATACGTTTGCGTGCGTTTTGACAGTTTTGCCATGGAAAAACTGTCAAAACGCACGCAAACGTATCCATTCTGCTCCGCTCTAAAGGCGAAGTGCGGACAACTAGCTTGCATTGGGAGATAAGTAGGCCTCTGAACTAGAAGATGTCACTGGAACAAGCAGGAGCTGCCATTTACGGCTTCATACCAACAGGGTATGGCATGGAGCAGCGGCCAAATTTGATTACGGTTACAACGCTAATCGGTTCCATAATTCAGAGGACGTACAGTACCGGCGGAATTGTAAGTAATATACAAAATTTGGTTTGGTTAGTGAAACCATTTTGTTGAAATCATATTCATATAATGCAATACAAACTTGAATTAAATTGGAAAAAATATTTTCAGGTTAGCGCTCAAAATCAAAATTTAACTTTCCGGCTAACACCAGGATGGTGTTCATCGAGTTCTCATGCCTGGTGAAATGGACCAACACCGAAAGGCTCGATCCAAGGTATTCAAATCGGCCAATGTAATGGTTTTTCTGGACCGTCACTTCTATTCATGGACACGGCCGACATCCGAAAACGAATCCGATTATTTCCCTGGTGAAGCGTAAGGCTTTGTAGTATTTGATGATTGTGCGGCGATGGCAAGATCACCCATCGTCTATAAACGTTTGAACCTGCGTTTGTATTACTTCTGTTAATCCCTGCGACCTGAGCTTTTGTTGAAAGACAACTTAGCACAGTGCGGTTGACGCATCATTTTCCAGTTCATCGAATAAATGACAGGTTGCGGCTTCGAAGCTCCAGAGCTCCCGAGCATTCACATCTTATTAATGTATCTGATCGCATGGTTTTAATAAAACTAATAACTTTCACTGTGCGAAATCTTAACTCTCATTTTTATTTTCACTTTTCCAATAAGAAAAACAGAAAAGCAAAAGAACATAACCCAAAAAATATAAACAAATCGAAAGTAAGCTAAACAGTCATAAAGCTTAGTTATACTAGCGAACGATTATCTTCAACACGCAGAAAAATAGTTTGTTCTCTTAACAAAAATTTGGGTCAAACTCGGCAAACATGTTTGTTATCTGAGGGCTTACAAACATTTTTGTTGAATTCAACCCGAATTTATTGTTAACTCAACAATCTTGATAGTTATCGCCAGAAATCGAAATGACAGCCCATTCAACAATCAATTTTGTTACATCAACAATTCGGTTTGTTGATTCAACAATATGTTTATTTATTTTGATATTTAACCTCCAGATGTTTTGTTTTCATTTCTTGTGAATAAAAATACAGTTTCCATACCTGTCTTAATATTATTTATATATATTTTTTATTAACATTTTTGTACAAATCGATCACTAATTTATGTATCCATAAAATTATTCCTTTCTCCATTTTTTTGTTCCACGAATAACGCCTGCAGCGATGGGTAGTCCGCTTGTTCTCCACTAGAAAACAAATGTTTTTTTATAGTTATTGTCACTCTTAAATAATTATTTGAAGTACTTACTGCTTTTTTGTTGTAGTTTACGAACAACCTAGAATAATGAGCATGAATAAAACTCGAGATAAAACTTACTATTAAGCACAATAATTCCACAGGATTCTTCTTTTAGTTTGATGAAACATCCAAGGATGAAACTAATTTCTCTAGCACTACACTGTGAATTTTTTTTACAAGTTTCAAAAAACTTCTCCATTTTCAACAAACTAGATTGTTAACTCGACCTTAAATATAGTGGATCAAACAATACGTACTTATTGATGTGACAAAAATTGTTTGTTGGTTTGACAAAAATAGTTAGTTGCATATGACAAACTTTTTTATTAAAACAACCAAACACAAATTCTATGCGTGAAGTTATACTATCCCAGTATTGTTGGTTCGAATACGAGTTTGGGGTCAACCAGGCGAATAGCCATTTAGAATGACTATTAAACTATTTGGTATATAAATATTTCTGAGTGTAGCATTTCCAGTTTTCTTTTACCATTCTCTTACGCAGTAGGGTGTTCCATTAAAGCTTGATCTGAGTCCACAGTTTCTTTCAACTGGATGAATTTGCCTCAATATCAAAAGCATCACCTAGATTTAAAAAAAATATCAATTATTGAACATTAGTGGTCAAAGTTTCATGTAATTTTATATTACTAAACTGCTTTTTTGTGAGTAAATGACGATTAGTTGAATCATATACAAACATGAAGAATAATTTTCTAACGCTCCATTCTGTGAAAATAATTTGTATGGGAAATATCTTAGCATTGGCTGTAGGAAAGGGGAAAACAAAACTCTTTACGTAATTAATGTAATATAGTTTCTAATTTAAATTAAAAATTTAATACCTATTTTTTCATTGATTGGGTCACCTCTGGTTTGGGTTACACCCTCTATTCAAGCAGTCAACGGCCCACCAGCTCATACAAATAATACAAAATTAGCGGAATTCTTCAATGAATGCCACTATAAGCAGGTTGCGAGAATATGAATGAACAAAGTTTTGGGATCGAATATTGATTCGATTGAAATGATTTTGTTTTTAATAGTTCTAACGGTTATTATCGGTATTATTTTAACTATTGAAAAAAGAACTGTGCCTGATTTTTCACTCATTTAGCATAGACATCTCAAGCAATCATAAGATTAAATTAAAATTAAAAATTATTCAGAGCTTTTTAGACTTCATTAAAGTGGTGGAATCAAATGGGATAGCAGGTACTAACTCGTCTTACGACAAGTGATCAAAAGTAAAAACAAATAAAATTCAATAGCAATCAACCAGGCTTAGGTCGAATCCAACTAAATCCCAAGTCTTGTGCTAAATCCGCGTGGACATCTATGTTGTTGACAGGTCTCTCGCTCATTTGGAAACTGAATGTGTATGAAAGTGACTGCCTGAATTGTAACACATGAGGATACTGTCATTCGAACTAAGTCGAATGGCATGTTAGGATGTATTTAAGTGACTTCACGATATAAGCCGTTGGAAGAGTAAAATGATAGCTTTCGGTACGTTCTCATACAAAAAAGCATAATATCCTATATTTTTACATTTTAAACATTGACAATGCTCCATTTCTAATGCATTTTTTCGATTTCATCGCTCCGATATTATTAACATTCGGGGGTTCTCGTTGATATGGGGGTCGCACGGTGTTGTATATCACTTTATCGTATATCGTTTCTTTTGAGGGCCTAGATTAGTGAATCCATAATTTAATTTCGACCAACAAATAAACTTTCCCGAAAAGTTCCATCGTAGTTCTTTTTGTTTGTTAAAGATTTGAATATACATTTTTTATTCTTTATTAGTGATTTTTTCACATAAATTAAAGAATTCATCACTTATAAATTACAAAGGTGGGTTTTGGATGAAACCCTCCTTCGCACCCAACAGGTAACATTTAACAGGTTAAAAGCTCAAAAGCCAGGTTCCGGTAATTATTGACGATACAGAATACAACTGAAAATTGTCGCCGTTTTAGAGACGTACATATATGACACAACAGAACAGACTGCCGATAATATGTATACATGCCGGTTTATTATTCTATGTATTCTTATTTTTTATAAGGGTTATATGCAGCATTTTTTTTATTTAACAGGAACATTCATCTTTCAATTCAGTCTTTTAATCTTTCATTCAGTCTATACTTTCAGCGCTATCAATTAATATGAAATATTTCAACGGAGTTTTTTGCTCGGGTCCATTCATAACTGTATCGTCTGCGGCTGCCTGTCATCGTTGTCTTCTCGGTCGCATTCATTCTCGCATTCTTCTGTTTATTTACAAGTGCTTGTTTACAAGAAATTTTGAGAAATTTTCTTTCACGCGCATGTCCAGTACTGATTTCATTGATAATTTTTTTACGGTAGTACTGTTTTCACCGCCGTGTTTACGCAAAATACCGTTAGTTCTCAGAGTGTTTTGAATTTGTGGTTTAAAAGTACGTATCCACAATTAAGTATACATATGCGTTATGCTGCCATCATAATTTAGTTAAATTTGTTTCATTTTTAACAATCCGTTGACCTGATACAAAGTGTTCCAACAATCGAGGTAGGTTATTGTCTTTTGCAATATTATCTAGCAGAGCAAAACAAGTCAGTGTATTTGGATAATAAACTATTTAGTACAAACCTGTACAAACAGGTTTTTGAATAAATTTAAAACTAACATTTAAATGTTCCTCTATTTGGATATCCATATCGTCCCCGAATTTCAGATGTTATCGGGCTCTGGTGACAACGACGATGGTGCTCGTTGTTTGTGATCCAATGTGTTCTCCACATCATGTTTCACTAGCATGTAGAAGCCCAGATTTCATGTTAGCTTAGCTTTGCTATAGACTGACTGTACATATCAATGTTTGCTACTCCGTGATTGACCAGAACTGGTGTAAATTGCACTACGATCCAAGTAAAAAGTGGTTGGGATTTACCATCTATCTCGAAGTGCACGTTTCAGCAACTCGCAAATGTTGTACAATAACGGCGCCGGCCAAGTCCTTTCAGTCAGTTAAGAAAGGAAGGGAATATTAGTGTGTGGTTATTGTTGCTACTAGAGACCGAGAATACCTCTGCATCTCCACAGTTACCGCGGGAAGGAATTTGTGTTAGTTGGGTGGGGTATTCAGTAACATAGATCGAAATTCAGCATGGAAAGTGATGTGACCTATACAACTTCTACACAACAGTATTAGCATTTCCTTAATTTGTTCATTTGAATTTCGGGTTAGGCTCCCGCGTCGTCATTTCTTTAACATAAGGAAAGTAAAAAAAAAAACGGGATTAAAATTGAAAATAAAGTAATAATTTACGGCTGTTCAACCACATTGATAGTGATCGGAAAGCTAATGTCAATCAGCAACCCTTATTTTATCTCTATTTAAGGTTAAATAAGAATGTTCTGCCAGACATTTTTTTGTTAATTTACGTTTATTTTACGTCGTTTGTTTTGCATTACTTCGCGCGCGCGCGTGTGTGTCGTTTGCCGTGACCCGTACATATACCGTAATCAGGATCTTACTGGCATTAATCCTGATGTGCTGGTTGGTACTCGTGTTGGACATGTGTGCTTTGAGCTGCACACGGTCGCCTCCCAGTCAACATAAATCGTACATGGTGCATGTTGTAACAGATGAAAAAGTGGTGGTGGACATAATAAAGTACGGAGCAAGGAATCACATTAATAAAACACATAAATCGTTTATTCGATAGAGTAAATATATCTGACTACTCTTTGTATCTCATCAATATCGGGGTGCGTTCGTAGGGCTGATACAACAGTGGATGGGAAAAATCTTACATGGGGGGAGAGGGGGTTGAAAAAACCAGAAAAAATGCTTACGTAATTAGTGTACGGCCCCTATTCTGATCATCTATTTTAATGTGTAATTGTAAACGATTTGAATAAACAACAAGGGAGATATGAAGATAGTTAATTTTCTGATCATTTTGCTAAAAATAATTGTGTTTTCGCCACTAGTATTCCATTACCATATATACGTTCAATCAGGTGAACATTATACCATTTCGGTAGCCTATTGTGTAGAGTATTTTATGGTGTAGAACATTAATTCGGTTGGTTTTCCAAGAGGTTTTCAAAACCATAAACTGAATAAATTTTGGGGCTGTGGTGTAAAAGTACGCAGAACGAGTGGGGCAAGAGTACGCATGTGAACCTTTAAGTTCTGTTGTCAAACCCGTATCTCCGGCCGAAATAAGTCTACTTCTAATCCGTATAAAAGATCCAGCACAAAGAAAAAAGGAACAGAAATCGAAAATTATCATAAGTTCTCCTTTTAAAGATAAGTAATTTGGTATTAGAAAGGAACAAAACACTGAAGCGAAATTGGAAAATTGTATTTGGTATTGTTTTACACCTCAACATAGTCCGAAAACACAATTTCATCTAAATGACAATACTGTAATCAAAAGAAACATCCATAAATTATGCAACGCTGAACTGGGAGGCGTTGCGAGATGTATGACGATTCATAGCATTCAGGGGGATTCATACAAAAAGTGTAAGATAGGGGGCGGGGTGATAAAATGGTCAAATTTTCCGTTACGTAATTAGTGATCTTTCTTTAAAGAAAATTCCTTTGTTCAAGCCACGCGAAACCTGGTATATTTTACACCTGTAGCTTTTTTTGTATATAATAAAAAAAATGTTTTTTTGTAGACGGGCTTGATGGTCATATGGCTACCGCTTCTGCCTCATCCGCAGGAGGTCGTGGGTCAATCCCAGGCCCGTTTCATTCCTTCACTTTGTATCTTTTCATATATTTCTCATGTTCTAGAAATTGCTAGAACTGGAAATGGGCTTTCATACCGTTTCCATATTCTATCCTATACCTACAAAACTTGACTACCCAGCCAACACAAAGTCACATATGCTAGCGAATAAGTGTACAAGATAGAGGCGATATAGGCGCATTCTTCCATTTGACTGCATGCAAAGTGCACGTATATGGCCTCCACTTTGTACACTTATTCGCTAAGATATACGATCTTGTGTTTGCTGGGTAGTTCTAGCAGGTTACTGTTAGAAATGAGCAAAAAAACTCGTTTCGGCATCCAATTAGAATATACACCACCCTTTCATTACTATCACATTGGCAACCCGTTAAACAAGACGACCTCTACCATAAAACCTAACCCCCCGATTCCAATAAAATTCCGCAGGAACTCGTGGCGAGTGCAGAGTTGTTCTCGGCTTGCAGTGGGCGAGTGACTGCATCATCAATTCCTTCCCATCCCCGATGACCGTGAGTACACCAGCGCCGTTATCGACCATACAAAATACTAGAGCTCTCAGACTGTGCACATTGAGGTTGGAGAGCAAATCCCATGCTTCCATCCATTTGTTCCCTGTGCAATTGCGATTGTCCTGGTCGATCACGGAGTAGCAACTACGGAATGCACGGTCATTATGCTCATGCATGCTCAATAAAAAAAAAGTTGTTTCGTGTGAAAGTTCATATTGCAGAGTTACGTAATCTTTAAACATTCTATAATATACTTTCAATAAACATCAATTAAATATTTTTTACTTTTATTTTTATTAATATATACTTGAAACACATGACTGGAAAATTGCGTAGTCTCACCCCACCCGATACCCACTCTTATCGCACCGGTGGGGTAAGAGTGCGTTTTTCACATATCTTGCAATAAAGGTTCTACTAAAACTAATTACAAATATTTCAATATTTTTTTCCACTAGGTAACATATAGGAAGAATATATGAAAAATATAAGAATATTCCCATTCCATATGGAAATTTGTTTGACCGTATAATGGAACGTACACATGTTCAAGCAGTTTGACCAATATTGACTCCACCTCTCGTTTATTCAAACATCCATCAAGTTTCACCAACAACGACACGAACAATCAATTTATTCGACCAACAATATCACACACGAACGACCGAAGCGCCAACTTGAGCACCAACAATCAAAAAATATATGGGGGTTTGTGCAACTTCACTACACAGAGTCTCAAATATTCATCTTCATGAAGCAACTTCGGTCCGAATTTTGATAAACATCGCATGAATATTCAAAACATAGAATGACATAGTCAGACGACTACTCCACGAACTCATTCATTCGACTGTCACTGAATGTGTTTACTATGTGCAGAAAAAAACATAATTAGCATTGTTTATGCTGGTGTTTACCACTGAAAGTGCCTCGCGGATGAAAATCGGATTCAGTCCTGTGTGATAAATCACTTTACTCATTTGAAACGTGTTCAGATTTCAGATAATTTATCAATTTGTAAAATGTGCATAAATATTCAATGACTAATATTCAACTGAATATTGACTGTCCAGAGCCGACTATGAATGTGTCGGAAGTGAACTGACAAATGAAGAAAAATGGTCTTCACTAAAAATTTTCGATTATTTTACACTCTGTCACTACAAATGCTCAAACATGTTCGGCGAACCTTGACTCCACCCCCGACAACTCAAACCAAAATCAAACCGTTTAAATTTTTTCCAACCGAGCCGACAACTGTCAAATGGTTGTTCGAACAACTTCACACACGTTCAAACAAAGCAGCAACTGAAGCGTTTTCTTGGGGGCGGAGGCAATGTTCGTCAAACTGCTTGACTGGTGTGTACGTTGCATAAAATAAAAGCATGAACGTGATAAACGACTGCAAGAATAGTACTGCCCAGAAACCTCTCAATTATTAATTGTTGAAATATTTATTCAACACTTGGCTGCGACAGTGGGGGATGTGAAGACAAAGAAGGAAAGAAAATACATAATAATCTTCAGTATTTCGTATAATAATCCTTAGTATTCTAGATTTATTGTTTCTTCTTGATGATCGGTCATCATTAGCATTGACGGGACGCTTCCTTTTTCGCAAAGGAATCAATAATTTAAAAAACGTCATACTCATTACTTTTTGTTTATTCATTCAACTATGTTACAAACGAATTTGTAGTCACGAACTAGTACACAAATATGTCTATGTCTTATTCATCGAAAAGGTTTAATACTCCAAATTTTAAAATGCGACCTTAGTATAATGCCTATATCGATACGTAGGAATTGTTGAGCCCGCTGCTTCGTTCTCCAATGTGCGTATGAAACTAGTTACAGTATGGATGGCATCATCATGTAGAATAATTTGCTAACGAAAACTAATGTCTACTGCCGGGATGTGTTATAAACTATTTAGCTTATGAAGAAGATAATTCATTTATTAATTGAACATGTTAGACTGCAGAACATTGGAGTTCACTAAAATAAATTAAACAATTTAGTTCGATGATTGAGATGCTGATCAATTTTCGATTTGAGCACAAGTTGTAGCGTTCATGAGTTACAGAAACGACCATATTTTTATATCCAAATATGCCGAAATATTGAAACTGAGACCCCCTTTTATATGATTCTGTAAGTACATTTTCCTAATACATACACATAATGCACTCTATTCGCGTGGTAGTTATTTTCCCGATTAATTTTCAATTAGTAGAAAGTCAGAATAAATATTTGAGTTAACTTTTTTGTACATTGAAAGTTGCTATCAGAAATCAAAATTAAAAAGAGAATGTGTCGTGGGAAGATGCATATTTCGAGTCACTTGTAATTAATCCACAATATTACAAATATTTCCTTGGTGGATGTAATACATTATTTATAAATGGACATAACTTTTAAAATAAGAAACTATTGGCTGCATAATAAGTTATATATTCATATGTTCCCGGCCTTAATAAATAACATAATGATAACTTTCCAAGCAAAGTGTTAAATAATTAAAAAATATCTCTAGATGTTTTTTGAAGACTTTTTTTTTTCTCTGATACACAAATCTAAACATCACACTCGTTGATATTTGCCCCTTGATACGTCGTGTAATCAGCTGTATCAACATTATTCCCCAGATAGATATCCTGTATGCATCCACTAAAAGCGGCCGAAAATTTTCCAAACGTTCGATTTCGTATATTTTCGTCGGGAAATCCACCTGAATCGAAAAAAAAAATGTTATCTACAATTACCGACTATCACCTTATAATTCGCTTACCCAGATATGATGCTTCATCAGAGGTGTATCTGAGATCTGTTTCAGATTCCATCGCATTCGACCATATTCTCAATTCACTAAATAGTGGATAACCGTCCACCAGGACTTGTACGGTTCCATTTTCAGTATCTATCTTCACGTTGTGCCAGTCTCCGTCAGCAACATAAGCCTTCCAAGGATTCGTCGAGACAGTTGGATTCTCTGTTTCCTGTACCATGTTGCTAGCGACAGTAATGAATCCGTTCTGAATACCAACTCCAAAGTATCTGGAGTTCCGATCGGTGGTCCAGAATACAACACCATCATCAAGTGTGGAAATGTTGAACGATATCTGTAGTTCTAATCGAGGACTAAAGCTGATCGATTCACCGTTTCTTTTGTCCTTCATTTTAATCTTTTGCGAAGGTATCAGAATGTAGCTTCGATCGTTGAATCCTAAGGCAGAAAATTTCGTTGTCGCTATTTCACAGTAATACCCCGTCCATCCTATCGCACAACTACAACGCCCATTTTTCAGACATTGTCCATTGTTACGACACTGCACTATTTCACAAGATTCTTGAATTTCACAGTTTACTCCCTTGGAGAATTCTGGGCATTTGCAATGTGGCTGCGAATACTCGTCCAGCCAACAGAGACCACCTTTCGTGCAGATATCGCCTCCGCAGGGTGTACCGTCGCAGTCGTTAACGTTTCTTGATTCTACGATACTGCTTTCGTTCAGTGTGAGTCGAGTGCCATTCAGGTTGACGTTTCTGATGCAACCTCGGAATGGAATTGGAAATCCGGAGATGGCGTCAAAGGGTAGTTCGGATAAGTCTGGCAGTCCTCCGAAGTACACTTTCATGTTTGGGTTGATGAATTCTTCACGGACCGATCCAAGCGTAGATGTGCTCTTACCTTCAACCCATAGGCTCAGCCGTTTACCGTACTTGACGATTTTGATATTGTGCCATTCTCCAATTGCCAGAACATGATTACTTCGGACGACTGAAGTCTGCATTTGGGCCGACGATACCCTGTACTCGATTACACCGCCTTGTAGAGAGAGACTGATGAAGCCTTGCCTTTGTTCGTTCGAGTCGAATGTTCTCACGAACATAAGTAATCCCTTTTCTGAAAGAGGCCGTACCTGCAGTTCAATCGAGAGGTAACGAATCTTCAGCTGACGATAGTTCTGCGATCGAGTTGTTAAGGTGTGGGTGTATAAAAGGTTGTTACCCGTGTCGTTAATGTTGACGTTCAGGACGTCATTTATTTTGTCAAGTTCTCTTATAGACTTCAACAGAATGGATTGATTCTGAGACATTAAACTCGAAGGTTGAACTATCTTCTCATACCGAACTTCATTCTCTAGGTAGGAGTAGTCACTGTTGACTGCAGGCCATTTGAGAGCAAGGTAAGATCGTCTCCCAGAAAAGGATACATCGCTGAGATATTTGAGATTGGCCTCACAGCGTTTTCCGATCTTTCCAAATGGACAGTCGCACTCATAGCCTGATATTAGTGGGAAGCAACTTGCTTCTGCGGAACACTTGTTAGTATCATCACAAGGATTATTTTTTTGTGAGCATAATAAGCCATTCCAATCTTCCTGACAGATGCACGTGAATGTGGATCCGTGCTGCAGACAAGCACCGTTGTTTTGACACGCGTGTCGATGGCATTCCTTAGTTCCACATTGTCCAACACTTCGACCACGCATACCTCCGATGTGCTGTAATGGGATATGTACAGGCCCAGCTACTATGTGAATGTCGAACAGGCATCCTTGAAATCCAGAATGTAGTGGTAGGTCGTGAGGTAGGCTTGAAAAATTCGCCTGTTCGTGACCTCCGATGAATAAATGAGGTGACACATTTAGTTTGCTACTGCTTCCCGGAGAATTCCCGGAAATGTTAACCTTCCCGTCAATCGACAACCATGATAGCCGTCCATTTCTGCCAACGTTGATAGAAGTAGGGCGCGAGGGTTGAACATGCACTGGCTGCTGTGTGAAGATTCGACGGGGACCGCTACCCAAATTCCACGTGACCAGAATAAACCCTAGAATAGATATTTCCACGTCACCTACCATTTTTGAAAATATGGCTTAATCGATTTACCTTGAATGAAGCTAACGGAAAAGTGGTCACTTCTCTCTGAGTGATCATCTAATTGCCCAACAAACGCAAGTAACGATATTTGCGATATCGTTGTTGGAATAATTTTGAAACTGAACTCGAAGCGATCCTCCAACGAAAACGAAATTGGATATGCTACGTACGACGAGAGACCCTTGATACTGCCGAAAAATGATGGCTGCAGAATGTCCAGATCGTGTTCGCACAAGTGGCCGTGCTTACCATAAGGACATAGGCAGAGATAACCACTTTCCGGAAAGGTTACGCACGTTCCTCCATACTTGCAGGGATTGTTGTCACATATTGAACGTTCACATGTTCTTCCCATGTAACCGAATGCGCATTTGCAGCTCCAGGTAGCTTGAATGTTAGTTTTATATCGACTTTCCGGGGTAGTGCCTTCCTCTTCTACACAGATGGCCCCGTTTTTGCAAGGGCTGGACAGGCACGCCAGTGAAGTACACTCATAGATCCTGAAGGCATCTTCGGCGTTTCTGAAAATAGAAAATTCGTTATGTTGATGTGTAAATATGAAGTGTTGATAAACTCACTCAAAAACTGCAGTCGGTTTGCGGTTCACTTCCAAATTGTAAATGCATCCCGTAAATCCTTGATACCGGGAGATGTTATGACTCAACGTATACATGGTCTTGATTGGTCGTCCACCTAAATGCAACCAGCTGTGTCTGATAGGAACTGTTGTACTGTTTCTTTCTCCATTAAGATCCATATTCATAAGCCATGTTGGTTGTTCTCCACTCATGGCAAGCGTTTCGTTTACATGAAGAGACGCATTGCAGTGCGTTAGACGATTGTTGAAGTTCAATCTGCAAAATAAGCATCAGTTAACTGAGGGATCAATCTTGGCACCCTTCCAAACTTACTCCACTTTGATCTGTAGCTCATATCCATTGTTGACTGGTCCTTCAATTTCACTCAACAGCATTGTCTGAAGTCCACAAGAAAACTGAAACTGTAGCAGCCCTTTATGAAGAAATAGTGCCACATAATGACTGCCTTCATTCCCTTCGGCTGCAGCAAGCATGATCAACCCTTCCCGGGAAGTCATCTTCGCATTGAATCTGACACTTATTGGTAGCATTTGCTCGAGAGTGATATTTCGAAATTCACTGTCGTTTCGCCGGTAAATGATATGTCTCAGAAACGAGTCTCTCGAGAATGCAGCATTTTGAATGCTGACAGGAATGTCGCAGTACGTTCCCATATAGCGGAAATCACAATGGCACTTGATTCCACCATGGGTCATTGAACAGGTTCCTCCGTTAGCACATACTTTGTCGTCACATTCAGTGATGATTACGTCGGTCGGTCTTGGCGATGAAACGGTTGTCGTTGTAGAAGTAACAGAGGAAGACGAAAATTCAACTGGGCTGGTAGGGAAGTATGATGCGGTATCGTAGGAGGACGTTGTAGTAGAGGTAGACATTGTTACTTGTTCAACTGGTGGTGTTGATGTTGATATGTTTCCTGGCGATTCTGTAAAGAACGGAGTTAAAGTAACATCTACGAGTGGAATGTCCGTTGATTCTGTAGACGTTGGTATTCCTGCTTCTACAGCCGTGGCCGGTGATGTTCTGGGTTCGTCGACAGGCTTTACTGAAACTTCGTGTATAGCACCTTCAGTGGTCTTATCAACGAAATCAGTATACTCCACGGGTTCTGTAGAAACTTCTCGGGGGGTGGATGCCCTAGATGTTGTAGCTATATCTACAACTCCACCAAGTGTTGTTGAAGAATCCCTAATACCCGTCGTAGCTGAATCACCATCATCTGATGTTCCAGATGATGTTTTTTGATCATCAACTTGTAAAGTTGTGAAGGTTATTTCTGGCTTAGATGTTGTAATCGTTTCTGGCCCTGTTTCTATTGCTGATGTAGATAGATCTGGATTCATGGAGATCTCCCCAGTTGTAACTGCCCCTTCGATAGCTTCAGTCGAAACTTTAGTTGCATATTGGTAAGCTGTGGTTTCCGTCATTCCTTCAATAATAGTCACGGTTTCTATTGATGTAGGTTTCGTAGAAAACGGCATTCCGCTTACCGATGTGTATGAAGTATTCTCCATATCCGGTTGATACGTTACTGATACGTTGGAGTACAAGGTCGGGGTAGTTGATTCAATTGTACTTCCAGGACGCCAAGTTACGCTTGGCATGCTAGAATCTGTGTCAACACTAAATGAATACTTAGTGCTGAAAGTTGAATCGAACCAAACACCTGTCGAAGCATATTCCAATGTGGTCATTTCGGGAGCTGTATAATTGCAATCCATTTGAGAGTCCTCCAATACTAAACACTCACAATTTGTTCCACTGAACGAAGGGGCACAAGAGCAGGAATATTCATCTACCCCATCTATACAAGTTCCTCCGTTCACGCATTTAGGATACGGCCCAAGTTGACACTCGTCGTACTGAAACTCACATCGTTCACCGTGAAAGTCTGGCACGCAGTAGCATATAGGTTCACTCTCTTCCACTAAACATAAGGCCTGGTTGGCGCACGGAGAACTCTCACAGTACATGATCTCTTCTTCACAGTTATCGCCACTGAATCCCATCGTACAGGCACACGTGTAGCTGGCGAACTTGTCGATACAGATGCCACCATTTTGACAAGGAGACGACTCGCATTCGTCTGTTTCCTTATCGCAGAACTTCCCTTCGTAGCCTTCGACGCACTGACAAGAAAACTCTAGCCCCGGACCCTCTATGCATTCACCACCGTTGTGGCAACGATCGCCCGTCTCACACACGGCAACGTCTGTCTCACAGAACACTCCCACGAAGCCAGCAGCACAGCTACACATGAATGCATTATCCTGATCATAGCAGCTTCCTCCGTTCTGGCACGGGTTCGAAAGGCATTCGTTGAAGTTCTCTTCACAGTTGGTTCCTGGGGGAACATGAAAAATATTTGTAAGTGTGTATTTTTGAATGATTGTAGATTTTTCTAATGACATATGTTGTCAATGCTGATGAGGGTGAGGCATAATTCAGCGTCAGTTCTATAAAATACTTATTAATAATAATAATATAATCTCTGTACTGGTACATTCCATTTCGTGAAACGAAGCCTGAGCATAATGTAATAAATTTTATTACATTATCCTCAGGCTTCGTTCCACGTAATGGAATGTACTAGTATAGAGATTATATTATTATACCATTAAATCGTGACTGATTGCTTGTAATTGCTACTCAATTATGACCTAATCAGTTATTTTTGTACAGAACAAATTCTGGTTGTCTTAATTGATAGACCATTCCTTCCTCTGTCGAGCCGAACGTGGTGAAGTGAACAGATTGGATGGTAAATTTATTTGCCGACAGTAATCTGAAAATACCTCAAGTTCATTCCAGGAAAGTCCAGAAAAATTTCCAACCCGAAATTGTTTTATATCGAACCGATAATTAAACCAAGCCACCTACAGCGCAGCATATGATCTTTCTTTAAAGCATTGAACCTTAGCACTGGGCTAAGAAAATGTGTCTTTATTACTTTGAAAGATTTTATGTGGACTATAAATATACGTGGAGGCAAGATTTACTTACTGCAATAACAACTAAGTAAGCTTACCTATAAATCCGTCTCGACACGTGCAGTTGTAGGATGCAATTCCATCTATACACGTGCCCCCGTTGCGGCAAGGGTTTGACCAACATTCGTCCCAGTTAGTTTGGCAGTGTATTCCGGTATAGCCATCTATACAGTAACAGGAATATGTGCTGAGGGATAGATAAAAACAGAAAATAACGAATACAAAGTTCAACATGAAACTGTTAATATGCGATATCAAGCCTCCTCCCCCCTTCTGCTAAATCATTGCGAAGAGCATGGTGGAATTCTTTTCGATCACGCGAAATAATTTCTACGCTGCTAGTTTGCTAGTGAATACCTAATTTACAACCTAGCGCACACCTGAGTGAAATTTTGTTTATGCTATGTAGTCTGCTGCAGTCGTATTAGGTTCTGCAGCGTCTGTATCTAACCTCAAACTGATGACAGATTAGTAGTACTTCGCGTTGGACTCGGGGGCAGCCAACCAATCACGAACTCGAACTTTGTCGGAGTCCTCGTCGGAGTCAGTGGAAAGTACTACTGAACTGTCAAAAAGTTCATTTGACGAGGACCGAATTCATTCGTGACGTCATGCTGCAGAACCTAATAGAAAGGCATATGGTGTGAGACTCAAAAGTTTGTATGTTTTATGATTGTAAGCGATTTATACATACTTAGTTGTATGATAGGGTGTACCATATATAAATGGTGAAACCATTGTACAAATCCATTAGAATGAAATATTGAAAAAGTTTGCTTAGAAAAAATTGAATAATTCAAAACATGAATCCTGATTAATTCACCTATCTGTATCAGCTGTTTTTTGCACGATGCACTTTTATGTTTGCCACTGGCCAGTGTTGATTTGCTAGATTTCTGCCTATCTGGATAACAAATGTCTGGAAGCACATACAACATTGTCTATATCATGGTCCTCAACGACTCTCTGTATTTTTCCTTCATATTTGATGCTTCTCGATTCAAATTAAGCCCCTTTTTAATCGAAGTTTTACAATGTTCGACATTGAATCGCTTTAAAATGTTTGCCAGCCAGGCTTCTTGAGCAAGTCGAAGCTTAATGTGGCTACTGCTTCTGCCTTATAAGCAGAAGGTCGTGGGTCAATTGCAGGCTCGTCCCTTTCCTACTTTATATTTCTATCATAGTTTTTTCTGTGTTTCACGTTCTACCAACAAGATTCCTACTGTTATAACCTTCCACAATAACAATTCCAAAACCTCCCGTGGCATCTATGAGAGGTCGTAGAGTTCTCTGCATCTTTCTTAAGTAGGTGTCCGACTAACCATCCTTCCCCTTCCGCAGCATTCACAAGGACGTGGCCAGGACAGATCTGGACTACTGGAGAGTGCATTGCTTTCATCTAAGACAGCGGTTCTCAACATTTTTCATTAGTGGTACCCCTTCGAACTTTTTCATTTATTGAGGTACCACCTATATTTTTTCGTAAATAAAAATAAGCGTAACTCTCAAGATATATGCAAAACGGACCTGCAAACTAACGGGATATATAGTTATCCAACAAGTTGTCTGAAATATTCGTTATTCCGTAAAACTTTTCTATTGAAATTACGTTCATACATCAAGCTTCCCACAATACTTTGAGGACTTTTTGAGCTTTCCGAGCCTCTCAAAAGGAGGCTTCAGCATGTTGATAGGACGCTTCTCAGCCCCTTGAAAGGAGGTTTTCAAGCCACTCGAAAGAATAATTCCGTAACTCTTGAAAGAAGGCTTCCGAACCTTTTAAAAGTAGGCTTTCGAGCTTCTTAAAAGATGGCTTCCAAACTTCTTAAAAGGAGGCATCTGAGCATCTTCAAAGTCTCTTGAGGGGACACTCCTAAGCCTCTTGAAAGGGGGCTTCCAAGCTTCCGAGCCTCTTAAAAAGAGGTTTCCGAGCTTCTTGGAACAAGGCTCCTAAGCCTCTTGAAAGGAGGTTTCCGAGCCTCTTGAAAAGAACTCTCCGAGCTTGAAAGCAGACTATCGAGCCTCTTGAAAGAAGAATTTCGAGCCTCTTAAAAGGTGGCGTCTGAGTATCTTTAAAGGGAGCTTCCAAGTATCTTGTAGGGAGACTCCCAAGCCTTTTAAAGAGAGCCTCTTGAAAGTAGGCCTCCAAGCTTTTTGAAATGAGGTTTACGAACCTCTTGAAGATAAGTTAACGAGCCTCTTTAAAGGAGGCTTCCGAGCTTTTTGAAAGAAGGTTTCCGAGCCTTTTAAAAGGAGACTTCCAAGCCTCTTGAAAGAAGAATTTATAGCCTCTTGAAAGGAAGCTTCCGAGCCTCTTAAAAGGAGACTTACGAACCTCTTAAAAGGAGGCTTCCGTGCGTCTTGAAACAAGGCTTCCGAACCTCTTCAAAGAAGGTTTCCGAGCCTCTTGAAAGGAGCTCTTCGAGCCTTGAAAGTCGACTTCCGAGACTTTGGAAAAGAGACTTCCGAGCCTCTTAAAAGATGGCTTCCAAACATCTTAAAAGGAGGCATATGAGCATCTTTAGAATATGCTTCAAAGTCTCTTGAGGGGACACTCCTAACCCTCTGGAAAGGAGGCTTCCGAGCTTCTTTAAAGTTGGCTTCCGAGCTTTTTGAAAGGAGGCTTCGGAGCCTCTTGAAAGGAGACTTACAAGCCTCTTCAAAGAAGAGTTTTAAGCCTCTCGAAGCGAGACTTCCGAGCCTCGTGAAAGTAGGTTTGCGAGCCTTTTGAAAGTGGAAGAATTCAAAGCCTTTTTAAAGGAGGCTTCTGAGCCTTTTTAAAGGAGGCACCAAAGTCCAAGTTTTCAAGCCTCTTGAAAGTAGGCTTCCTAGGTTTACGAGCCTCTTAAAAGGATGCTTCCGAGCCACTTGAAAGTAGACCTCCAAGCCTTTTGAAAGAAGAATTCTGAGCCTCTTGGAAAAAGGCTACCGAGTCTAGCAAGGAAGCTTCCGAGCCCCTTGAAGAGAGGCAGGCATCCAACCCTTTTGAAAGAAGGCTCCTAAGTCTCAATGAACAGGCCTGGTGGCGGGTCACTTTTAGTGACTTGGTCACTTTCGGGCTAGTCACTAAAAGTCTCTTTTTCGACCTCAAGTCACTAAAGTCACTTTTTCTCGCAAAAGTCACTATTTTCAACTATTTTAAAACTATTGAAACCAGGATTTTTTTATCAAGGTTTATGTATCCATCGAATGATGCTTTTGTTCATGGCAGTAATGATATTACGGTCTAGGAAAATGATCTTTCTGAAACTTCGCCAGCCATTCAACTCGCTACAATTTATAAATTGGTATACAGTCATGCAAGCAGGTGACCTGTCGATTTCAAGTTATTTTAAACTCAATCTTTCTATACAGGAAGGGAAGGTGGGGAGATTTGACCCCTTGGGAGACATACTTCTCCAACCAAGAACTAAAAGTAGTATTGTTATACCGTATTTTTATAATAGATCCTTCTAGACAAATGATCGTTATGTGGAGAGTAATTTTTTTCTTGACAACCTTATTTACTCTATTATTGACTCTTTTTGTTCCTCCTAAAGATGTTAAAATTCAGGAAAATATAATTTGTTTTCAATTTTTGTAATTGGACAGATGTAATGAAGGGTTTGCTCTAAAACAATATTTATTGAGTAGATATCATAGAAAGGAGATCAAGTCTCCCAATTTTTAAGATTACATGCGCTGTCGAAATCCATAGCAAAATTGGTTCATGAATACGCTCAGCAAGTCGAAAAATCTGCGTATTTTGTAGGAAAAAGTATTTAAAAGTTCAGAGAGCATGATCGAGAGTTCAATCCCAGGCTCGTTGTATGTTAAATCTTCATAATTTTGTTTCGTTTTCTACCAAAGACGAATCCGGTACCAAGTTATTCCTGTTGCATTAAAAATTCCAAAAACTTCCGTGGCAATTCAGTGACAAATCGTAGAATACTCTGTATCTTTCTAAAGTAGGTGTTCAGTTAACCCAATGATCGTAATTTTCACTCATTTTCAAGAGAAAAGAGTGCCTAACTCACGTAGATTTTCGCCGAGAAATCATTTTCGAAAGAAACAGGTGTTATAATTGATAACCATATTCCGCTCACTTCCAGTGGCTTAAAACATGATTTGCTTGCAAGACTACTCATAGTTTTGAGTAGTCCTGCTTTAGACTGATATTGAGTAAAATTTCCGTGGGGTTAAAAGAGAGGGTAATACAATTTTACTTACCCTAGGAGCACAACTCACACTGATTTGGTTGCAGCAACTCAAATGTGACCAAATTTGGTTGCATAAAAGTTACCGTAACTACTCTACAACATGTTACTCGGTCCCGAGCAGCAACACATGTTGCACAAAAGATACTGTAACCTCCATACAACGGAATTTAGTCATACATTTTAGTTGCTGCAAACCAAATTGGTCGGGATTTAATGCTGCTAGAAGGTCACTGAGTAGATAAAAGTTAGCGTGTACGGTTTTCTCTTTTTCTATTCTGAGTTTGTTGTGAGAAAACAGTGGTGAGATTAAAGATGTTTTCCGCCACAAATTACGAAAAAAGATTCTCATTCGACCCAAAAACGCTTGATTTCGTCTCATCGAACTTGCAAATGAAACTGAAAGTCACTATTTGGTCACTTTTTCTGCGACTGAAAGTCACTATTTGGTCCTTTTTTTCGTCAGCTTTGGTCACTAAAGTCACTATTTTGAGCGGCATCGGTCGCTACCAGCCCTGCATGAAGGAAGGCTTCCAAGTCTTCCAAAATTTTTACCAACAGAAGTTACTGAGCTTTTTCAGAAAAAAGCCTTCACGTCTCTCAAATGGAGACTTTCGTCTTTAGATTCTTAATTTTAGTTCAGAAATATATTCCTTACATATTATTCAACATTTTGTCTCGATCAGGCAGATTGCATTGAATTTTTTTAAAATTTGTTTATTCGACGTTTTGTGCCTTTGATCTTTTGTCTCATAGCTCTTTATACACTGTGCCGCATGGGAATTGATTTACTGAACGCCATGCATATTATCTACAATATAACTTTATAAGAACTTTATCAAAAAGTTTTTATTGAATATTTTCCATATCCGGGCCATTACGCATTTTGGTCCGAAGTAAGTACCCCTAGGCCTAGGGCCAAGCAGAAGGTACCCCAGAATGTTTATGTACCCCAAGTTGAGAACCACTTTGGAGTCTCTATATGCATAAAGATGATTATTTTCAGCACTAGTAATACGTTTATCCAACGAGGCTTTTGCCTCGCACTCTTCAAAAATGAAAAAGAAACATCTGCATTTGATTTTTTTACAGTTTGCGTTATAAGCAAGGGGGAAGGGATATAAATTGTTACTTTTTGAAGCATGAAAACCACAACACTGTATAATAGAAGATGGGAGTTCAAATTTTAGCTTATCTAACGTTATTTCTAAACAACTCGAAATGAGATTTTCAGAAAAAAAAATTTAAGCTCTCTTTAGTGGAACTCCATTTAATTCCACCAATTATTTCAATATCTTTGCAGATACGTATTTCGACCACAACTGTGTGGTCGTCTTCCAGTGTCTCGTACTTGATTCTCGATTTCTTCAGCTTGACTCTCGAGAGGTCAGGTCAATTACGAGACACTGAAGCTGTTCAATACTGAGTCCCCTAACTCGTCTTAGACGGTCGAAATGAGAGTTCTGTTTGATAAGAGTAGTAGATTCATGACACTGCAAAAACATTAGCACCCATTCCGCTCGAGCTCACTATGCTATGGAAGGAAAAGATCCTTTTGATCTTAATAAACCATTGTTGACAATAATAGGTCCTAACCTGCCGAAACCGTCATTTTTCCTTCACAAAATTGTAAGAATATTGAATAATTATAAAAATATGAGAAGAGAAAAAATCTGTTAGAACATACCCAATGGAAAACCATTCTCGGATAATTCGTTAAAAAATCAAACAATTTTTAGAAATTAAAGTCAGAGATTTTACATTTTGTTTTACGTTTTTCACCGATTTTGAAGGTTGTCATAAAATGATATGCTATTAAAATCCAGATTCCTCTACCAGCGGTGGTAGTGCCCAACATTGTAAAATGTAATGGCAGAAAAACACATGCTACTATGCTTCAGAGAAGGTATCCAATGCAGGTTGCAGTATAACCACTCCAATCTTGGAAAGAGGGGAACTCAATGCTATTCGTAAGCTGTACAGATCGCGATTTGTACAGCCTGATGCCGTCGGAGAGTTGTGTCTATCTTCTCCTGGTTTCGATTCAGAATGGCATTTACAGCATGGGGCGCCTTCAAGAACAATGCAGTAGCATGATGCCCCAAATCCAGTGGTCGTATTATTCAGCTATGAATATCACAAATAAACATTAATTTCGCGCTTGGGTACTTGGTGGCAACTTGTCGTTGTTTGCTTGGGGAACGCACTTTTCGGTACCTTCACTAAGAGGCCCTACGTTTAATCGACCGAAAATCTGGCCTTGTCCCGGATATTACAGAATATTTGATGCAAACATATGGGGTGATAGCATGGGGTTAGCTTTGCGCATCTCTACTGATATGCGATCGACCCCGGGAGCCTTGTTGGATTTCATGCTGCGGATGGCTGCTTCAATCGCCTGCAATAATGGGGCACATGTCGAGTAGTTGATGGTTGGTCGAGCGTCGAAACTTGAAGGAGTTGCTCGAAGTGCTTGAACCTACGCCTACGTTTCAGCTGATCAGTTGTGTCGGTGAATTACTGACCTGTCGCGGCTTTCACCGGCGTCGTGAGGTAGTGTACAGGAGGTGAATATCGGCAGTTGTTGCGGTTTTCTCCCCGTCGTCGGACAGGGAGTTCACTCACGCTTGTTTGTCCCATCTGCAGCGTTTAACTTCCTTTTCTAAAGCCGAATAAACGTTGACGGGACTCGTATCTCGGCATTTGCTTCTCTACGCTTCTCAATGTTCCGCCAGGTTGCATTCGTTGTCCACTTTTTCCACTGAGTGCGCAGTTCACCCAGGCTGTTCTCGCTTGTTACGCATTCTTGATAGCCATCTACTGCTCTTCTATGCTGGCACCTGCCGAAACAGTCATTACCTGAGTTTTACGTTCTTCAACGAAAGATCTCTTCACAGCTGGATTTTGAAATCGGCGTGTGTTGAATCGCCGTCTCTCCTTCCGCTGCTGAATCCGAGCAATGTGTAATCGGATCTTGCCAATTGGATGGTGATTGCCAGACGCGATGTCAATAATGCAATTATTCCGTACATTAAGTAAACTACGTTTCCATTCTCGGCTGATGCAGATGTGGTCGACCTAATTTTCAGTATGTCTATCATGAGAGAGCCACGTGACTGTGCACCGGTTGATGGAAAGAGCAATCCACCAATCTCTATGTTGTTTTTGCCATAGAGTTCTGCAAACAGCTCGCCATTTTCACTCTTTTCTCCAAGACCATGGCGTCATATGACACGCTCATAGTCCGGGTTGTCGGAGCCGATGTCACCTTCCGCAACATTATCCACGTCGGCATTCTATTCACTATACAAATTCTTCTTGTTTTGATGCTCAGCAGCACCGTTTGGTTCATAATATTCGTGTTCTGGAACTGGAAATGATTATTTGCTCTTGGTTCCCACTTCGCTTGATGAACGCCGCATGTACCTGGACGTTGTTCGAATACCGGAATATAACAATACCCGTCCCGACGGTAGTTTGTGTTCTCCAAAGTTTGGTCAACGGCCTCCACTCAGTCCCAGGATTCCGAGCTTCATGCGCTGCGTCTCGCCGGCGAGTTGTGCCAGCTTAGCATACTGAGCTAACGTTAAACCAATTTGTATCTTACGGTTCATCCCCAAAGTCGTTGCCGTTAAATCAGTTCTCGAGCTTTCTTTGTTGTCTCCTCGAATTGTTTGTTCAGTTTTGGGGAACGGTAAGTTGTTGGCTCAAGGTCCCTATCCACCGCGAAGGGGCTGCTATCTTAGATATATTTTCCAGAAAATATTCTATTTTTTCGCATACACGACGATTATTATAATAGATGGCGTAATCTGGACAGGCTTCGAGAAAAGCTACTTTGATATTTATGATAATTTGGCCGCAGCGTGGTGGACTCTGGCGGTGCTTTGATGCTATTTGTACTGCGGATAAATTTAACACATCTATGAGAAATGATCAGGAAAGTCATTTTGTTGCAAGGCTCAATATTATAGCCCAAAGATGGGACCTGTGAGAGTGAGATTTAATAGAAATTGGGCAATCCACTCTGAGCGTGCATTGATGACAGACATGTAAATATAATAACATTGACTAGTGAATAGCAGGCCATGACTTTACCTCTTTCCTCGTTGCACGCTCGAGAAGACAGCGATCAAATCAACGAATAGCTCGTTCGGCGGAATTAGGCCACACATTTGGCGATCTTGCCAGATTGTTCCTGGTTGGAAATTATTGTTCTGTAAGTATCCTGTGGGCGTGGTTGGGACATTTTTTTCTCTTTGGTTTCGACTTGTGATGTGATGTTTCGACTTGTGTCGCCGGAATAAATTATTTGTTTTCTCATCGGTTTCGACTTGTAATGTCGAAGACGCTCTGGAAGAGCGTCGGATTGAATAATTTTCTCAAGTCGATAGACTTGTGATGTCGAAGACGCTCTTGAAGAGAGTCGGATTAAATGATTTGCTCATCGGTTTCGACTTGTGATGTCGAAGACTCTCTGAAAGTGCGTCGGATTGAATGATTTGCTCGTCGACTTTGGTATGTGATGTTGAAGGCACCATGGAATTAAAAATGTGTTGTTGTTAAAAAATGTATTGTTTTTCAACGGTTTCGACTTAAAAAATTGGGGTTGAATACAAGACACGACCGCTTGACGTAAACTACGTCAGTCAAACCAAATATAGTACACTGAGTCAACTATTCTGCCTCTATATAGAAGAGAAGGAACCATCCAATTGATCACCCAGCTTTAGCAGCATCTCCTACTCAGAGGGGAGTAGGGACCCCACTGTTCAGCAGCTGGGCCACTCCCCATTCATACACCCCAGTTCAACAATATTGATAATACCCTAAAAGTTTACCAAGGTTTGGAACGCTCTGCATAGGAGATGCATGATGCATGAAAGAACTAAAATTTTCAATAATTTCCAATACTAATGGCCAATTGGTGGAGAGTTTGCGAATCGATTGATGTATAAATCTTTAAAATCCATTGAAAGATAAAGGACCTATTAGTGTTACAAATCTGACACGATTTCGTAACGGCCCCCAATTTTGAAATTTTTATTTTACACCCTGTATCCGAGCCTTCCCCTTAGACGTGGTTTACGTTCAAAGTCGAAGGCGCTCTGGAAGAACGCCAGCATAAATGATTTATTTTTTCATTGGTTTTGATATGTGATGTGATAAGCTGCTGTGGTAGAGCACCAGCATGTCGATTTATCTTTTCATCGGTTTTGATATATGTGATGTGATAAGCTGTTGTGGTAGAGCACCGGATTGAATGATTTGCCCATCAGTTTTGGCTTGTGAAGTCGAAGACGAGTACGGATTGTTGCAGCTTTTTGATGGTTGTGTAGAAAAGGGGCGAATCGTTCGCGTCAAAGAAACGTTAATGCGGTGGACCAACGTTTCAAATTTGAATTTTAAAGGTGTTATGTGAGAGTGCCGGACCGATTGGCTTAAGTTTTTCTGAAGGGACCAATACAGAGCATGTTTGGAGAGCCATCGATATTGTTTTGACTTTTCTTGTTGGAATGCAATCAAAATTGTATTGGATATATTCTGTCAGTTTGAATTCTACTTGGTTTTGGAATGCAATGCTGGATATATCTGCAAAAAATAAGAAGGAATACAGATAAAGAATCATGAACATAAAAAAGTTGCCATAGTTCAGAAGGCTCAGAAAAGGCTGGATTAATGTGTTTAGTAAATATGGACTTGCTTTAGGATTGGAAAATCGTATCAAAACCTAGGATTGAAATATTATTTTGAATTAGGATAATTTTGAATATGGGAATTGAGTACGGATATTGATACCGAATTGTAAAATTAAATTTAAAAATGAAAAAAAAATGCGTGAAAGAAAATGGTGTAAATCGCAAGTCAATGCTTTTTTTCTTTTTAGATGAGAGAAGAAGGGAATGTGAGAGCAGATTTACTAGAAATTGGGTAATCCACTCTGAGCGCGTATTGATGACAGACATGTAAATATTTCATTCGTAAAACGGTCTGGTTGCCAACATTGACTAGTGAATAGTATGCCATGACTTTACCTCTTTCCTCGCTGTTGCACGCTCGAGAAGACAGCGATCAAATCAACGAATAGCTTCTTCAGAGTTCGGCGGAATTAGGCCACACAGGACCTAACCTAAAAACCTAAAATTTTTAATCAATCGAAGAGGGAGACTAAATCCTGAACAATAACATTAATAAATCACATAAAAAAACACATAAATAAAGGGGAAAATATATTAAGCTCGTTTAGTGGAATGTATTAAACCGTCTAAGACGAATCTACACTGTCCATTTAATTCCACCAGTTAATTTTCGTTATCTTTGCAGATACGTATTTCGACCATTAACTGTGTGGTCGTCTTCAGTGCGTCTTGTACTTGACTCGACGAAGACGAAGATTGAATGACGGCTCCATCAGTTTTGGCTTCAGAAGTCGAAGACGAGTACGGATTGTTGCAGCTTTTTGATGGTTGTGTAGAAAAGGGGCGAATCGTTCGCGTCAAAGAAACGTTAATGCGGGACCAACGTTTCAAATTTGAATTTTAAAGGTGTTATGTGAGAGTGCCGGACTGATTGGCTTAAGCTTGAAGGACCAATACAGAGCATGTTTGGAGAGCCATCGATATTGTTTTGACTTTTCTTGTTGGAATGCAATCAAAATTGTATTGGATATGGTCTGCCGGCTCGAATTCTACTTGGTTTTGGATTGCAATGCTGGATATATTTGCAAAAAATAAGAAGGAATACAGATAAAGAATCATGAACATAAAAAAAGTTGACAGTTCAGAAGGCTCAGAAAAGGCTGGATTAATGTGTTTAGTAAATATGGACTTGCTTGTGGATTGGAAAATCGTATCAAACCTAGGATTGAAATATTTGAATTAGGATAATTTTGAAATAAGGGGGAATTGAGTATGGATATTGATACTGAATTGTAAAATTAAATTTGGGTGTAATGAAAAAAAAAATGCGTGAAAGAAAATGGTGTAAAATCGCAAGTCATCGCGTTTTTTTTTCTTTTTAGGATGAGAGAAGAAGGGAATGTGAGAGTGAGATTTAATAGAAATTGGGCAATCCACTCTGAGCGTGCATTGATGACAGACATGTAAATATCATCCGTAAAACGGTTCGGTTGCCACCATTGACTAGTGAATAGCAGGCCATGACTTTACCTCTTTCCTCGTTGCACGCTCGAGAAGACAGCGATCAAATCAACGAATAGCTCGTTCGGCGGAATTAGGCCACACAGGACCTAGCCTAAAAACCTAAAATTTTTAATCAATCGAAGAGGGAGACTAAATCCTGAACAATAACATTAATAAATAACATAAAAAACACATAAATAAAGTTGAAAAATATATTAAGCCTGTTTAGTGGAATGAAGAACCGTCTCAGCCGAATTAAGTACTGTTCATTGCATTCTCACCTGTTAATTTTCGTTATCTTTAGAGAGACAGAAGCTGACCACAACCGTGCGTGGTCGTCTTCGTCGAGCCGTAAGTACAAGATTACTGAAGACGACCACACAGTTGTGGTCGAAATACGTATTCGCAAAGATAACGAAAATAAACTGTTGGAATTAAATGGACAGTACTTAATTCGTCTTAGACATAAATAAAGTTGAAAAAAATCCTGAACAAATAATTACCAGAACACATCGAGATAGAGAGATATCGAGATATTGAGGTTGTCAAGAAAGAAAGTAAAAATGAATGTGAATTGAAGGGACCGTGAAAACCATTGACATGGGGATAGACACCGTGATATAATTTATATCTCGGAGATATAGAACATCGAGATGTAGGGAGTCGTCTGTATATTTGGTGGGGTTTCGATCACCGTAAAACTTTATATTTTCTAGTGTGTTGATTTTTATCGGTGATCGCCAATAAAAATCAGCAAACCAGAAAGAATACGTCTGTATATTTGTTGGAAGTTTATCAAATCGTTTTTAAGATTCCATAGAAACTAAACCCTAAAATCTTTGGATTTTTCAAATATTTTAAAAATAAATGTTTTACAATCTCGACCTTGTGGCCTTGCTATTAGTGGCGCCGGTCGTCTGGTCTGATCGTATTGTGTAGTATGTTTTGTGGGTTGTGTATTATGGAATGAGGATTTCATTCCGGCTCCAATTGTTGAAACTCTTCAATAAGCGAAACATTTATCACTGGTCTAGTGGGTATTGTCCGTTTTATTATATTCAGTCTTCGGTTGTTTTTAGGCGTTTTCATCATTTTGCAAATTTTTAGAACTTTGTAGACTCAAGAATTCTCTAAACGTTGCTCATTTTTTGATATACTATTTTTTACAGATAATGGAGATGACTAATAGCTTTCCGATTTAGATCATTGATCTAAACTTTTCAGGATATATTATTAGAAATGTGTGATTTTAAAGATCATATAAAACCAAAATATTCCCACATTTTCTAGAACATTCCGGTTATTCAAATGTTTTGGATTTCTAAGATTTCTATGTTATCCCGAGTCTGACAATTCAATTTGTTGAACTTTCAGAATGCCTACATTCTTCAATATTTACGAAAGTTGTCTAGATTCTAGAAATTATTTAAATCTTCATTCTCCAAATTCAGTTAACCCGTCCAAATTCCCATTTGTCGTCTGATTATGCGGTATCTGTTAGCAACTTTCTAAACATTTTTCAGACTTTGCAGATTCATCATGAAGTGCGGGGCGTTTTCCGGGACTCCTGGCAATGTGGAATAAGTAGGCTGAATCCGGGACAGTCCCGCATAATCCGGGACGTCTGGTCACTACAGCTATACGTACGTCCTAGTACGTCCTTCATATGGAGCGAGTAATTCTACTTACTGTTGCCTTCAATTTCTCCAATCTTCTTGGCGATAACGGACTGTTCTGAGGTAGCATTGCCGGCGCATCTCGACTCGAAACGAGCAAATCATGCAAACTGTTATACGAAAGTGCTGTTGTAAGGAGATGCGCAATGAGGCCCCTGTTTTCGCCACGTTGTTTACAACCTGGCAATTTTTTTTAAGTGGTCACGCTTGATATTCCATAACTTACAAGTTATCAAGCCTATTTGGGAATTAGCAGACCACTATGCCCTGACTCACAAAATCCAACTTAACCCTTTCAGGTCCACGGGGTCATATATGACCACAACAGAAAAATGGATGCGTAAAATCAAACGATGGATAAAAGTGAACGGTCTCTTCAGCAAAATGGCTTGAAATTAACTCCCTCAACAGGGAAAATATCAGGCATGGATAAAAATGGCCTTTACGGCAGCCTAGAACGTCATGAACTTGGTGAAGTTATGAACAATACAATATAAGGTATATTAAAAGGATTTTACTGTTTCAAAAAATGATTTTGTTTCGAACGTATCCGCAGAGATACCGCATACACAATAAACTATTTTTAATCTTCCTTGGACGTCCTAGGGCTAAAATAGTCCAAACTATCCATGAGTTCAGGACTTGAAATCTGCTAAATTGCAAAAAGCTTTTTTGTTACTCTTTTGTTTATTCGAATATTAAACCATGTTCGTTACATATTATAGAAGGTGGTAAAACACCGCAATGTGTTTCCTGGAGTATTCTGGGTCATCCAAACTATCCTTGAGATCAGGGACTCTGAGATTTACAGCTGGAAGAGAATCTTTTTTTCAGTACTCAAAGCGTCAATAGGCATTCACTTATATCCATTACACCTCTTGGGAGGTCAATGGATGTCGTAAGACAGTTTAGAGATATTCTGAGTCATCCAAACTGTCCTTGAGTTCGGGACTTGAGATCTACAGCTGGAAGAAGAAAATCTATTTTCAGTAGTCAAAGCTTCAATAGGTGACCACTTATATCCATTGGCACCTCTTGGGAGGTCAACGGATATCGTAAGATAGTTTTGAGATATTTCTGGCCATCCAAACTGTTCTTGAGTTCTGAACTTAAGATCTACAGTCAAAAGAATAGTCTTTTTCAGTACTCAAGTTTCAATATGTTTTCAATTATATTCATTACATCTCCTGGAAAGGGCAAGGGATATCGTAGGAGGGTTTTGAGATATTTTGGGTCATCCAAACTGTCATTGAATTTGGGACTTTAGATCTACAGCTGGAAGAGAATCTTTTTCAGGAACTCAAATCTTCGATAGGCATTCAGTTATATCCACAAGCACCTCTTGGGAGGTAAAAGGATATCGTAAGACAGTTGCTTCAGATATTCTGGGTCATCCAAACTGTCCTTGAGTTCAGGACTTGAGATCTACTAAGCTCGAAGAAAATATTTTTAGTACTCAGAGCTGCGATATGCATTCAATTATATCCATTACACCTCTTGGGATGTCAAGGTCAACAGATATCGTGAGATAGTTTTGAGATATTCTGAGTAATACAAACTGTCCTTGGAGTTTCGGGACTTGAGATCTACAGCTGGAAAAATGTTTTTCAGTACTCAAAGCTTGAATAGGCATTCACTTATATCTATTACAATCTCTTGGGAGGTCAACGGATATCGTTAGAAAGTTTTGAGATATTCTGGGTCCTCCAAACTGTCCTTGAGTTCGGGACTTGAGATCAACAGCAGGAAGAAAATCTTTTTTAGTAATTAAAGCTTCAATAGGCATTCACTTATATCCATTACAATTCTTGGGAGGTCAACGGACATCATAAGATAGTTTTGAGATATTCTGGGTCATCCAAACTGTTCTTGAGTTCTAAACTTAAGATCTACAGTTGCAAGAATGGCCTTTCAGCAAGTACTCTCGCTTCAATATGTTTTCAATTATATTCATTACCTCCTCCGAGGTAAAGTGGGTGATATCGTAAGAGGGCTTTAGGATATTCTAGGGTTATCCAAACTGTAAGTTCATCATCATCATCATCATCATCATCATCATCATCATCATTACACCTCTTGGGACGTCAACGGATATCGTAAGACAGTTTAGAGATATTCTGGGTCATCCAAACTGTCCTTGAGTTCGGGACTTGCGATCTACAGCTGGTGCTGGTATCATTTTTCAGTAGTCAAAGCTTCAATAGGCATTCACTTATATCCATTACACCTCATGGAGAAATTCTCCTTAGCCGTGCGGTAAAACGCGCGGCCACAAAGCAAAATTCTCATGCTGAGGGTGGCTGGGTTAACGATTCTGAAAGCTAGTCTAGACAATTTTCGGAATGGAAATTGTCTCGACTTCCCTGGGCACAAAAGTATCATCGTGTTAGCCTCATGATATACGAATGCAAAAATGGTAATTTGGCGAGAAACCTCACAGTTAACAACTGTGGAAGTGCTTAACGAACACTAAGCAGGAGGCGGCTCTGTCCCAGTGTGGGGGATGTAATGCCAAGAAGAAGAAGTTAGTTAGACCTCAGAGTGTCAACAGATATCGTAAGATAGTTTTTGAATATTTTGGGTCATCCAAATTGTCCTTGAGTTCGTTGGAACTTAAAAGCAAATAGCTGCAAGAATATCTTTTTCAGTACTCAAGCTTCAATATGCTTTCAATTATATTAATTACTCCTCCTGGGAGGCCAAGGGATATCGTAAGAGAAAGTTTTTTAGATATTCTGGGTCATCCAAACTGTCCATGAGTTAGGGACTTGAGATCTACAGGTGGAAGAGAATCTTTTGCAACACTCAAAGCATTAATAGGCATTCACTTATACCCATTACTCCTCTTTGGGAGGCCAAGGGATATCGTAAGAGAGTTTTGAGATATTCTGGGTAATCCAAACTGTCCTTGAATTCTTGAACTTAAAATCTACAGTTCTACCAGGTGGGTGTGTCACTATACTGAGTTGTGATGTGTAATCATTTTTACCAATTTCATTCGATTCGCGAGATGTTCTGGGTCATCTAAGCTATCCTTGAATTCAAAAAACATGAGATTCACAGTGGTATTACGGATTTTTTCGCTATTATAAGTTGTGATATAAAATCAACTAAACTTGTTTCACCTTCTGGAAGGTCAAAATACATCATACAATGGTTTCGAGATGTTCTATGTCTTTCAAACTTCCCTTGAGTTTAAACTTGGGATCTACAGTTGCAACAACAGGCGCTTACTAGTACTAAGTGGCGATGGGTAATATATTACACTCATTACATTTTCTGGGACAGACATCATAAAATGGTTACGAGATGATCTAGTCTTCCAGATTAACTTCGAGCTCTTTAGCTTAGGACCTATGCTTGTAAAACAGATTTAATCGGTATCTAAGTTGTGATATGTGGGTAATATAGAGCAAAAATCCTCGCCGCAATGTTAACTTTACCCGAATATCTGTGGTTTGTTGTTTTTTTGGATCTTTTTGTTTTACTTTTTTTTCATTGGCTTATATTTACAGCTATTTACAGGTAAGTTAACATTGCTATTAGGGATTACGTTCTATTTACTACATCTACGAAATACCATCAAGCGTCCTGAACGGGGTTTCAGAAGGCAAGATGTATATAGTTGAATTCATATCGCATCTTTGTATTACAAAAAATGCATCTGATTCAAGAGTAGATTCGAAGTCCTGAACTCAAGGACAACTATGGATGACCCAAAAATATCTCAAAACTATCTTTACGATGTCTATGGGGTTTCAGAAGGCAAGCTGTATATAGTTGACTTCATTATCGCATCTTTGTATTACAAAAATGCATCTGATTCAAGAGTAGATCTGAAGTCCTGGAACTCAAGGACAATTTGGATGACCCAAAAATATCTCAAACCATTCTTGCATGATGTTCATGGGTTTTCAGAAGGCAAGCTGTATATAGTTGACTTCATATCGCATCTTTGTATTACAAAAAATGCATCTGATTCAAGAGTAGATTCGAAGTCCTGAACTCAAGGACAATTTGGATGACCCAAAATATCTCAAAACTATCTTACGATGTCTATTGAGTTTTCAGAAGGTATATAGTTGACTCTCATATCGCATCTTTTGTATTACAAAAATGCATCTGATTCAAGAGTAGATCTGGAAGTCCTGAACTCAAGGACAATTTGATGACCCAAAATATCTCAAAACTATCTTACGATGTCTATTGGGTTTTTAGAAGGCAAGATGTATATAGTTGCCTTCATATCGTATCTTTGTATTACAAAAATGCATTTGATTCAAGAGTAGATTCAGAAGTCCTGAACTCTGCGACAATTTGGATGACCCAAAATATCTCAAAACTATCTTACGATGTCTGGTGGGTTTTCAGAAGGCAAGTTGTATTTAGTTGACTTCATATCGTACCCTTTGTATTACAAAAAAATGCATCTGATTCAAGTGTAGATTCAAAGTCCTGAACTCAAGGACAATTTGATGAGACCTAAAAATATCTCAAAACTATCTTACGATGTCTATTGGGTTTTCAGAAGGCAAGCTGTACATAGTTGACTTCCATATCGCATCTTTGTATTACAAAAAATGCATCTGATTCAAGAGTAGATTCGAAGTCCTGAATTCAAGGACAACTTGATGACCCAGAATATCTCAAAACTATCTTACAATGTTCATATTGGGTTTTCAGAAGGCAAGCCAGTATAGTTGACTTTACATCGCATCTTTGTATGACAAAAAAAATGCATCTGATTCAAGAGTAGATCTGATGTCCTGAATTGAAGGACAATTTGGATGACCCAAAATATCTCAAATCTATCTTACGACAAGTGTCTATTAGCTCAGAAGGCAAGATGTATATAGTTGACTTCCATATCGCATCTTTTTATTACAAAAATGCATCTGATACAAAAGTAGATTCCATGTTCTGAACTCAAGGGCAATTTGGATGACCTAGCACATCCTAAAAAATATTTTTCAACATATTTAGCCGTTTCTACATTATTGAGCACCAAAACAAACGGAATACATCAAATTTAATGTTGTATGGTATTGCTTGGAAAAAAATTTGGGCCTGGAAAGGTTAACCTAATGTAGGTTTCATGAATAATTTTTATGTGATAAATACCCTTTACGAATATACGATATTATAAAAAGCATATTCATGAATTATATATTGCTTCTTATTCCTGAAATAAGTTTCATAATTGAAGAAAAATGTCCTATTTTATCACAATGTAATTGAAAGAAATAGAAATAAAAATGTTATGTAAATGATGATATGTATTTCTTAAATATACCAACGAAAACTGGTTGAGGTCCGCGCCTTCTATTGAAAATATCGTGGGAACCTCTTTCTGTAATCAGCGGAAAAAGTCAATGGTTACGGTTCCGACTTTTGTCCTTATGAAACAACAATGCCTAAATCAGGTCACCCTAATGCACAGGATCCCAACTAAACGAGGCTTCTGCAATGTATGCAAAACGTGGAGTGGCAAAGACACGCGAGTTTTACGCGTAGCTGAAATAGGATGTGAATTACGCTATTAATAGCCAGCTACTATCACAAACTATCAATATCGATTATACAGTCATTTTCCAGAGCATTAGATCTAATCTGCACTTAATACGCTTGCTAACAAGATTGATTAGTAAAAAGAGACACAAATGACTCTAGCAATTTATCTGATTAGGTTTTAATGATCCGTAAAGCCAATGACCTGAATAGAGTTACCCACCCGAAAAATAGACAAATTCACAATGGCGGTTATACTTTCGGAATTGTTCGATGGACTCCTACCTATTCAAATCATCGATGCACACACCGAAGATACACGGGTTGCTTAGACAGGCGAATCCGGCCTCGGTTTGGTTCAAGACCGAAACGGAAGCTATTCCAATCAGCAGTAGGAACAAATTCGTACGTATCCGTATCGGCATACAATTCCACGTCCATTTCGGATTACTATTTGTACATTTCTTCGTTGAGCAATATATCACTTCTGAATGACCCATTTTTATAGAATACACACAGTACAGTTACACCTTTGTCACTTATAAATCCCACTCGAACTCTGTTTCATAAAAGATCGATGAACATATCCATTATCCTTTAAAATCTGTGGTTTATCAGTTTTTCCTAAATTTTCTAGTGAAGAAGAATTTTTTTTCACAAAACCTTGCTTGCGGGCTAGGTGAAGGAAACTATTTACCGCCCGTAAACATTCTCCGGCAACAACGGTGTGCTAGGTTTCGCTTCCTGACTCCAAATGTGTGCATTCCTAGTTCATGTTCTCCAGCAGTTTGTATCCTGCTTGAGCAATACCTATCTGGTAGTGGGAGGAATCACTCTTCCGGTAGGGGCACTATAGGGTAATCGCAGTAAGCTTCTGCTGACCTGCCGGCGCAGCTGCTCGTAAAGAGAAATATCTGGGTTGCCCATAGTTACCGAAATAATAACCAACTTCAGCTGATTGTAGTAAGTAGGTAGCTTCGGAATGGGCTCGTGGTGAGAGAGTTCTTTCTATTTGACTGATATCGTAGTGTATTAGAAATGGATGTAGAGCATGCAACAATCTGGATTGTGGTTGGCAATGAATTTCGCCGGTAGTCATCGATGTGTCCCTACTGACTGAACGTAGAGCATGTGATATGTGCCGTGCACGTGCTTCTTTAAGGAGCCGTAGTTCTTTAAGTTAGTTGTTTCACCCGGGATCCATGTAAACTATTATTCAAGAAATGAGTCAATAACTAAATAACTCCCTCAATATTGAAAGATAGAAAAGTTTTAATAACTGGACCATATAAAATATATTGAAAACAATTGTTTACGTGGAACGGTATTCAAACAGTGACCCAAAATGTTGAAATTGAAACGCTCTATCTACGTCGATCAAAGGGAATTAGCGGTTTCATATTGTTTGTATTCACTCGTATGGAGTGACACGCAATGTTGGTGGTTTAATAATAATTTTGTATCATTCTTGAACGGTTGTGATGATTCTGACGAAGGACGGCATTATGCTTTTTATATACATGCATTTTTAATTTGTTGACATTTAAAGCTGAGTGATTGATGTAAAGTAATTTATAAAAAAAACAATGATAGCCTTTTTGAATCATAGGGGAAGTATTTCATTTCCCATCGGGCGTGCGTGCTCACTGCACAAAACTAAGGAACTAGTCCTACTCTTCCATTTTTATTTTGTTTCTTATAGCTTGATTTAACATTGAAGTTCTGAGATGAAAAACGGATACAATAACTCTTCACCCATGAAGCAATTATGTAAAATCATAGCATATACAGAAGACCGCAAAATTTTTATACAAAAAAACTTAGCAATCCCTTAGCGATGTTGGTACATTTCTCTTGTTTTGGATATTGTACCTTGCTACAAAATGACAACTTTATTGATCATTTTTTCAAGCCTTCCACAGATCTCAAAAAATTATCCGCAGTACAAATAACACATGCTATCAAAGCATTTACCGCTACAGACCACTACGTGGCGGTCAAATTTTCAAAATTATCAAAGTAGCTTTTTTACTGCAGGTATGTTTTTCTTATTCTTTTTATATTTTCTTTTCTTCGCTTATAGGCGGCGACTATCTGGCGCTTATTTTGGTTGCGACGAAAAGGAAGCGGATGAGTAGATTTTTTTATGTGCGGTTACAATATGTTTAAAAATATGGATATTTTTTTTAAAACCGTGTGACATTTTCCCCTAAGACGCTCGAAAATAATTATTAGTTAAAATGAATAAGTTGTTTTAGTTTGTTTTGCGTTCAATAAATAGTCTTCTTCTTCTTATTGGCATTACATCCCCACACTGGTACAGAGCCGCCTTGCAGCTTGCTGTTCATTAAACACTTCCACAGTTATTAACTGCGAGGTTTCTAAGCCAGGTTACCATTTTTGCATTCATTTATCATGAGGCTAACACGATGATACTTTTATGCCCAGGGAAGTCGAGACAATTTCCAATCCGAAAATTGCCTAGACCGGCATGCATGATCTTGCTTTGTAGCTGCGCGTCTTACCGCACGACTAAGGAGGGCCCGTCAATGAATAGTATTTGGGTTATTAATTCTGAGCCCGTAGTTTGATCTGTCCAATTTTCAATAGCACTGGCGAATGGTTGGATGGTCGAAATACATTCAAAAGTGTTTGGGCTTTGGACACCGAGCAGGAACTTATAAAGGCCCAGATAAATCCAACATGTGCTGGAAATGTGGGAAACAGCTCGATCTTGTGAGGGACTGCAGATTCGATTGACACCGCAAGCGAGCGGCAAGTGTGAAATTAATAGAAACTGAAGATTAGCAGAGGGCCATAAGGAGAGAACAAGCATTGTTGAAATCGCTGTTATTCTGCCTAAACGTCCACCCAGGAACGGCTTCTTCTGATAGTGACGTGTGGATTTACCGTACCAAGACGGCCTGTCTACGTAAAATCCATAAATTTTAATTTTAGGATTTATGGATTTATATATGCGCACATAACCGTCTATTTTGTGGGCAGCAGGGACTATGTCCAATTTGACTATCCCTCCCCAGACCATCTGCGAGTTGTAGTGGCGACATGAACGTTCAGATAGGAAGGGAGGACATGTATAGACCGGTCATCCGACCGGATAGTCTGCATACCGTATTGAACGACAACGGCCAACGATGCATAAACTTTGCAGCCTCTCGCGGAATGGTAGTCCGCAGCGCTTTTTCCCCGCAAGAGTATCCACAACTGTGGACCACAAGGCCACATGGAAATCACCTAAATCAAGAAACGGAAAACCAAATCGACCACGTTCTAATCGACGGTAAATTCTTCTCCGACATCACGAACGTCCGCACTTACCGCACTTACGTCCGCATGTTATGGCGCTGACAAACACCAGTCGCAAGAGAGTTCGTGGGCAGTACCAGGCGGGATTTATGGGTGAACGCTCTACCACAGACCAGGTGTTCGCCGTACGTCAGGTATTGCAGAAATGCTAATGAATACAACGTGCCCATACACATCAATCTATTTATCGACTGCTAAGCCGCATATGATACAATCGATTGGCACCAGGTATGGCAGCTAATGTAAATTATGCTAAAATAAATTATGGCAAATTATGCTTGAACATGGTTTTCCGGCGAAACTGATACGGCTGATTCGTATAACGTTGGACGGAAATATCGACGTCATTTGTTACCTTAGATGGATTAAAGCAGGGTGATGCACTCGAACCTACTGTTTAATATAGCGCTCGAGGGAGCGATTAGGAGAGCTGGTGCAAAGATAGCGGTACCATTATCACAAAATCGCATATGCTCCTGGGATTTGCGGACGATATCGATATTATCGGGATTGATCGCCGTGCCGTGGAAAAGGCTTTTATGCCTTTAAGAGGGAGACAAAGCGAGGATTGGACTCACGATCAATACCAGCAAAACGGGTACATGGTCGCTGGCAATCAAACGTGGTGGTGGTAGCGAAATAGTAAGCTGGATGGTGAAAAATTCGAAGTGGTAGAAGAATCTTGTGTATCTTGGAACATTAGTGACGTGCGATAATGATGTTACCCAAGTGAGGTGAAAAGGCGTATTGCAGCTGCAAATAAATATTACGGACCTCGTAACCAGCTTAAGTCCCGTAGTCTGCAAACGAAAAACAAAACTCGCGCTGTATACTACTCTGATTCTTCCGGTGGTTTTATACGGCCAGCGAGACATGGACGTTAAAGGAGGCTGATCGGAGAGCTCTCGGAGTGTTTGGAGCGTAAGGTGCTGTGACAATACTCGGCGGTAAACAGGGAGAACGGTATCTGGCGGCGTCGTATGAATCACGAATTGTACCAGGTGTGTATAAAGGGCTGAAAACCACAGTTTCTTATACAACACGGCAGACTACGGTGGGCTGATCACGTTGTTCGTATGCCGGAAGAACGTCAAGCGAAGATAATATTTATTAGAGAATCCGGAAGAGGCCGCAGGCTTCGTGGAAGGCCGCGTAACCGATGGCTTTTGCAGTTGAAGAGGACCTGAGGGCGCTCAATGTTCAGGGCGACTGGAAGCGATTACCCAGGATCGAGTCCAGTGGGAGAAGTATACTCCATTCGGCGTAGGTTCATCGAAGAGCTGTAGCCCATCAAGTATCGGCGCAAGTATATGGCAGCCACGCATGAAAACAGATTTCCGGATAAGCTGGATACGGTTGGATCAAGGCGACGATGGATCGGGTGGATGTGCGTAGTTCGAGTTTCAGGGGCATTCTCGAGTCCCTTCGAAACGCGCAGAGGGTTACGGCAAGGTGATGGTTTTTCGTGCCAGCTATTCACCATCGCTTTGGAGGAGTGATACGAAGGGTAGGATTCGACATTAATGAGGTAAGATTTTCACGAAGTCCGTCCAGCGTTATTTGGCTCGCTGACGACATTGATATTATCACACGTTACTTTGAGAGGAAGGAGGAAGTTTACATTAGACTTCGAAGCTAAAACGGATTGGACCAGTCATCAACACGTCGAAGACGAAGTACATGATAGGAAGAGGCTCAAGAGAAGACAATTCAAGCCACTCACCACGAGTTTGTATTGGTGGTGACGAAATCGTGGTGGTTGGTGAATTCGTGTACTTGGGCTCACTGGTGTCCTCCGATAACGATACCAGCAGAGAAATTTGAAGATGTACCGCGGCAGGAAATACATACGTACTTTGGACACACGTACTTTGGACTCCGCAAAACGCTTTGAGAAATATTCGGAACGATCTGGTATCATATATTGAAATCTATTTGTTGCATGAGTAACGGCAACGTGCAGAAATATTGTTGCTGCTAGGGTATACCCAGGGTGTCGAGAATGTTTCCAACCCGAAAACATCCTAGAATCTAAAACCCGAACCCGAAAACATCCTAGATCGAGAATCGAATTCGCCATCTCCGGCTCGGCAATCCTACGCCTTTGCTCACAAGTTTTCCTACTGGAGACCCCTCAGGGTTGCCTCATTAGAGTGAAGCGTCATGTTCATTTTTTCAAATCACTGGTTTTTCGAAGCCATTCTGGGTCCTGAACAACTATGCAGAATTTGGGACAGATTGGTTGTTTCCTCGCTTTCCGCATCGCGTTTGAAGTTTGTAAGGAAATTAGTATGGGAGAACGGTATTTTTGCATTTCTACCACTAGAGGTTTCAGTTCATCGTAAAACCGCGTGGCACATTGCGTTAAAGTATAACCCAAAGGATGCCGAAAAACTTTGTTGAAGAAGGCACGTTGCTGGTACGTCCACGAAAAAGCATATAACGCTTCAAAGATTTAGGTGTTCAAACCATATTCAAAAAATCGTTTATTCTGCCAGAAGCACTGCTGAACTACGTAGACTACCCACCACCAAGTGTTATTTCAAAATAATTGATCTTTATAGGGCTTTAGAGCTACTTAAGCTATCCGGAATCATTTCACAAAGAAAAAATCCGACAAGAAGGAAGATGGGTTTTGCCCTTCGATAACCATAGGTCGTCCGGTAGTGCTGCTGGCAGAAACATTGATTTCTTGCATATGGTTTGAACAATCAATTTTCGAAACGTAATAAAATTTTTGTAGGCCTTCCAGCTAAGTACCTTCTTTGGCAAAGTCTTTTCGGCATCTTCCAGACTATATGCTAACGCATTGAGTCACGTGATTGATGATAAATTGAAGCCGCCATTGCGCAAAAATGTAAAAAAGTACGTTTTCTCCCATACTAACTTCCATGTAAATTTAAAAGGCGATGCGGCATGCGAGGTCGCAATCAATCGAGCCCATATTTTGCACAGTTGATTAGGGTCCCAAACGATTCAGAAAAACCTTGATGTCACTTGATCGGACGAAGTTTGCGTTTTTCCATACAACTACGCCCCACTCTACGTCGCCTAGGCTGTTTCCTATGCGAGTCATCGCTGGAACGTTGCTGGACTGTCGCGTCGCTCAACTAGCGAGCGCATCTCCAGTTTGGCGCTGCAGCGACGCATTGAATTTGCCTGCGTTGCTGGAGAGCACTTACTTGAAAGGGTCGCCAGCGACGTTTCAGTCGAGCGACGAAGTTGAGACAAGCTTGGCTTACATGTTCTTTGATTTTATCTGCATCGACAATAGTTAAAATCGCGGGACGACGTGTCACTAACGTAAGTAAGCCTCGCATGGTACGCATGGTCAGTATTGATAGAATGAGTCTGAAGTATCGCTAGGTCTGGCAGGAGTGTACCTTTGCGGTACCTTAGAATTAGGGGTCTTGCTATACCCAGCATCAAATGGAGTATTCGTGTGCACGATTACATTTGATGCTGGGTACCTTGCGTGGACGCGGCGGGCACGCAGCTTGAAAAAAACGCTACGTGGGCATCGGCCTCAATAGAAATATTCTCAACAAAGGCATCCAGTGTAGTTAACTGATAGCACCAGCACAATCGGGGAACTCTCGAGCGCGCTTTATCGATGACCAATGTCTATCTAGACACCGACCAAGATTGGAGGCAAGCTTCCTGAAGCCGAAGTTTTCTTACACGCTAGTGAGGACTCCCGCCGAAGAAACATTCTTCACTCATGTCGCTGTTACTATCGCAGAGGATGAGAAGGAGCCAAAAGAGATGCTAAAGAAACGACTGGAAGAAGATGTTGATGCTCTTGATGAGATCACCTTGCTCATCAACAACGAAGTACTCAACAAGCTCATCGGTGTGAATTACGCCAAGGAGGCTATGGACCTACGAAAAGACTGGGACTGGGACTGCGGTCATGGTCAGCATGCGAGAGAGGCTGTTCTCTTAATTACCGGCACCGAGAAACATCTGTTGGTTCTCTGTGCAAGAACAGCTGATCAGATCATAATGGTGTAGCAACTACGGGCAGTCTATCAAGCTCAAGCTTAAGCTGAAAATTAATGCAAAGCTTAGAACAAAATATCTTGTGCAGCGGAGATATACATTTTTGTCGTGTGTCGCATGGTCTTCATCAGCATCAGCATAGTTCCCTTTGGTTGTCTTGGACGCTCTTTGTGCAATGATGGTTATCCATATGGCAAGAGTATCATTTTAAGTTTTCTATCAATTGCTTCATAGTGGTTTGTTCTATCGAGATTGAATTTGGGATGGAATGGATGAATGAATCGGGTTCATGCTCAGCCAGCATACATAGAAAAACATGAGTCTTGGGAACAATTGGGTCATCTGAGGAAGGTCGTTCGATTTATATCGTCACCAAAACTTGAACTCCTCCCGCTTTCAATTCACTTCTATATAAATTTCTTCCTACCTGCAGGATACGGAACTATCCAATCTATATTTTTGCCTCTATTTCTATCATGAAAATGTAAGTGGAATGTCTTCACTTTTGTCGTAAGACGGGTTTAGCTATCCCATATAATTCCACCACTTGATTGTAACTTTACAGATACGTATTTCTTTTATATTTGTTTTTCGCGTGGGAAGTGGTTATGTGTGCTCTTATATCATTAATCGAACTTTGTAGATTTTTGCGAACCTAAATATGTGATTTTTTGCAGTTTTTTATAAGCAGCTAATCTTTAAACTTTTTATTTCTACTTCTTCAGAAATGACGCTCAATGATCCGGACATAGTGTGCCTTGAACATTGTGGAAATAAAATTTTTGTCTTCACCATTCCATCACAATGCCCTATATGCAAAATGCCATTATCGCTATCGTCTGGAATTCTACCTTTTGCGTAAGTTCTTATTACAAATTATATCTTATGTTCTTGAACAAATTTAATCGCATTTTGAGAGGCACCCTTCCAAACAAATATGTAACGAACATCGACGGTATTTTGTGTCTCGTTCGGAGTATAATGGAATGTACACACGGTCAAGCAGTTTGACCAACATTGACTCCACCTCTCGTTTATTCAAACATCCATCAAGTTTTACCAACAGCGACAGGAACAATCAATTAATTCGACCAACAATATCACACACGAACGACCGAAGCGCCAACTTGAGCATCAACCGTCAAAAATATATGGGGTTTGAACTTCCTACAAATGCTCAAACATGTTCGGCGAACCTTGACTCCACCCCGACAACTCAAACCAAAATCAAACCGTTTTAATTTTTCCAACCGAGCCGCCAACTGTCAAATGGTTGTTCGAACAACTTCACACACGTTCAAACAAAGCAGCAACCGAAGCGGTTTCTTGGGGGCGGAGTCAATTTCGTCAAACTGCTTGACTGGTGTGTACGTTGCATAACAGAAGTTATCAATTGTTATGTGATGTCTGTAAGTATGTATGTACATATGCAGTGCACACATATGTTGTCTAGTTCGATCATGTCTTCTTCAGTGTCTTGTACTTGATTCGTTGACTGGAAAGTCAAGTCAATTAAATACGGCCCACTAAGGAGGGCTCCGTCCCTATTATAGACCCCGCGAATATTTCTACAATGGACACTTTCGTGTTTCTTTTTTTGCCATTCAGGTGCTTTTCGTAGTGCTGCCGCCACCTTTGGATCATCTCACGCTCGTTCATAAGACAGACTTATCAGGCTGTTTTCTTGGTCCATAAAAAAGTGAATGGCACGAACAAGACGCAAGTCGCCGGGCCACGAACGGATACCAGCTTAGTGGTGACATCGGCGCAAGAGACCGAAAACCCTGTAAGCTGCGGTCAGTAGGATGAAGATGAAGATGTAGTTCTAACCTCGGTTCTAACATAAATGCGGTCAAACCTACTGTGCAGTTGTTGTTGAATATTTCGGTGAAAATCAATACTTTACTTCATTGCATATTTAAGCTTTAGAATGTGGTCATCTCGTACCAATCGCATCATTTATATTAAGCGATGAATGGTCAGTCGTTGGGAGTAACTTAGCTGAGAGGTTTAATGTAATACTCTTTGGGTCGTCGACTTATTGGGATGTGACACAATTTCTGATCTAGTGTCCTGGATTATACACTGATAGACAAAAGTGTTGGGCAGACAAGTGAACCCCCTCGCAAAGAATAACAATACTAGAGTTTCTGCTCACTCACTGATTGATACTTCTTCCAGCAGCTGCAGCTCTCTTTATTCAACAATAGGTTGATTGGATAATAATAACAAACTTCCTTAATCTATACCAAAGAGCAACTACAACTAACCGGCGCCTGCTCCTTATCCATCTACGATCTACTGAGATGTGTCGCTACTATCCTGCCTCCTTCTAACACTAAAATTCGCTAAAATTCCTAGTCCAATTCTAGTAGAATTTTATGTGGAATTGTTCATTGGCATGTTAACTTCATTTCCTGCAAATCTGGCTCAATCGGGCGTTTCCATCCAATTTACTGTACGAAATAGTAACAGAGGTGTATTTTCCCATATATTTTGGCTGAAACCCCCATATTAACTTCAAATCAATTGCGCCAGCTTATGCAATTACCGATCAGGCTGAAATTTGTGTCAAACCGATGTTGGTGATGAAACAAAACATGCACTACAACATGATGCATGAATTATGCATGGCCAATTATAGTTGTTGAAGCATAATTTGGCAACTAATTAAATTGACTACAGCGCCACTAGCGTTCAGTGTTCTCAATCCAGTTGAAAACCGAATTGGGGATATGAAGTTGGATTTTTCTCACAATCCATTTAACTTCGAAGCGGTGCGCTGTTTTCATATCGCGAAGCGCTATTCAGCGCACCACTTCCGAAGTTAGGTTTAACGTACGGATCAGAGAAAAATCCAACACGTAAAAAAATGTAAAGTTGTTTATTATTAATATTTCTAATACTTTTTGCCAAAGCAGGCGCTTAATGACATGTATAAGAAAAAACTTATACATCGCATTAGTCACATATTATTCGGAAACTTATACTTTTCATTAACTTTATGAATGTTATTAGCTTTTTGATACGGGATCATTCATTGGGCGGCATAATGAAGAGTATAAGTATTTTCGAATGGTTTTTTGCCATAACATATGAGGTTATTTTTACGTGTACTTTGCTAGCACCCAATTTCGGGTTTCAACTGGATTGAGTATATTCTTATGTTCTACTGGAAGGCCATGGCCAAGAAAAGTAAAGATAAATAAAAATCTGTTTCTAAACCGAAAATAGTTTGTTTTCCGGATCTCCGACTACACGTATACAGTCTGAACTAAAAACTGTATGAAATGTACTCATAAAAAGAGTATTTTGCGGTTACCGTGCTCAGTCTCTGAGTGATTTGAAACGGGCGCGTAAGGGTTCTTTCTAAAATTACGTAACGCTAAATTTGGCGATTTTTGACCCCACCCTCGTAACACTTTTTGTATGAAAGGTTCAATTTTTTGTATGGTAACGCTCGGCTTGACCCCCTTCCTCCCCCTTCACCGTTACGTAATTTAGAAAGACCCTACATACATGTACGGCTAAAACCCATGCGTAAAATCGTGTAAATGGAAAACTGAATAGTTTTATGAAGTCGTGTATTCTACGGTCACGTCTGTCAGTGATTGTTTTTGTGTTTGCGTGAACAGGCTTTCCGATTTATTTTGCTCTGTCATCATTTTTGGGGCGGACGGACCTCCGTAATCGACGTCGCTCGTCATCAAACACAAAAAGGCAAGTGAACGTAGTAGTCATCGCGCATTGAGGAAAATTTCGCGTTTCCGACGAATTTTATCGCGTTAAATTTACCAGCTTGCAGTGAGGTGGTGCGCCTGAAGCTATCGAAAAGGTGATTATTGGATCTGAGAGATAATTTGAAAAGTGCAATTGCTGGATCAACAAAGGAAAAGCGTGATTTTGAAAGACCAAGAAAGATGGTGAAAAAATAGTTTAGTGAAAAGCGATTGGTCATGTGTGTGTAATTGTTACCTGCTTTTTTCTCCCTTATCTAGCGTAACATGTGAAACAAGATTAAATTCGTGAAGGTGAACAACGATTGTCCTGTTATATGCGGCTGATAATTTTGTAAACAAGAAATGATAGTTTATAGTTTATTGAAAATAATCATGTGAACCTTTTATATCAACACCCTATTATAAAAATTCAATGAACAGAGATCGGGCTAACTGCCACAGATTTCGACAATGAATACTTATTTTAGATGCTTCTACGTCTACCACATTTGAATACTATGATTGGTAGGTTGTAGTTTTTGTTATTTCAATTAACGAGTTATTTGATTCTTTTAGTAAATGTGGCATTCAAATATCTTTACCCATTTTTACGTAATTATTTTTTGTGTCCTATATCTACTCTACGTATAATATTCCGTTGTTCCGTTATTAAGTCGCTAGTCAGGAAGAGTTCGTACGAGTTCATCACGTACTTATAATCAACAGTATGCAAGCCGTCTTTGTTTGTTGAGCTACCAAATACCTAGTGAAATTGAATGGAATGGTGCTAACTTATGACAGGTAGATTTTTTGGTTTGTAATTGTTTACTTCTTTTCAACGATAACCAGTTAGTATATACATACTTTTTATAGGGTCAAGGAGTCAATTGTCTTAAACTATAATTACATTTAGATAGACTGATAGTTTTAACAGAATTACGGGTAAAGCAGTAGAGAACTGCAAAAGTACAGAGTAGCAAAAAAAACTAAAGAAAGCTTGTTAAATTTATGCTAGGGTCTTAAGCTAGAGGTTTGTTAGTTTTGTTTTTGTATTCGTGTAGATTTTTTTTTTTTTTTGATACGTTAATTTAACATTTTTATAGTTGTTCATTTTATCTTTATTCATTTCACAATTTTTACGGCTAGGTTTCTTATAGACTCTTTTCACATGTTGCGTTAGTTGTGTGGATTTCCCATCAATCTGTCATCCATCTCCAGATATTTTGCATTGTTGGTATGTGAGTTTGAATAATACAAGGTGCAATAGCAAAGCGATTTACATTTTCCAGCTTGAAGTGAATATGCCCGTGATCTACAACTTCTCCATGATTTGAATACACCCCATTACAGTGTACCTACATACAGTGATATCCGCTTGTGGAGGAGGAATTTTTGAGATAAGAGCAAAGCGAGAAACAGGAAGACGAATAGTGAACTTGGGTGATTTCGCTCGGAAATCGATAGAAAATGGTGCTTTCTTGCTAGTGGAATTCATGAGCATAGTTACTAATCGTTATTTTTCGTCAGTTATCGAATTTAGAACAAAAAATCTGCTACAATATTAAAACTTAACTAATGGTGAGATAATTGATTTGGGAGGAAAAAAAGTACACGTTAAAGTGAGCAGACAAAGAAGAAGGCCTTCTGGAACGTTGTTGGAAGAGCTCGGAAATAGAAGTGTTGGAATACGAGTAAAAGAGATGGAGCTTCCATAAGGTGATCGCAATACAATCCCGGTGGGTTAGATAGACTGTAATTATTTGAAAAAAATGTACGAAATCGGAACCCAAAATGCTTGAAAAAGTATTTTATGTTCTGAACTTTTCTTAAGCAATGTTTACCTATTATTTGTGTATTATACGCTAGTGTACTAAAGATAAAACCGAAACTTGTTAAAATGCTCAGAGAACCTAAATATACCAATACTCAGTTTGACGAATTGATGCCTATGTATATATGTGTGTGTATATGTACAAACATGTGAGTCACACTTTTTAGTTCTTAAGCCTCATCCGATTTGATTGCAACATTCTGCATTGGATGCGGAATGTGTCTAATTTTTTGCACGTGAAAATTGGCCTAATCGATCATTGAGTTCCGTGGTTATTATCAAAACATTGATTTTTTACCATTAGAACACAAGTTATTTTTTTCAGAAATTAGTCGGAAACAAATTTTGTTACCTTCTGTCTCCGTCCCCTTAAAATTTCTTGTCAATATTCAATTATTTCATAATATCAATATATTGATATAGATTTCATGTTTTACAGAAAAAATAATAAAATTATGAGCTTTCGTAGAAAATTCTTTAGGAAAACTGACGATTTTCTCGATTTTATCTATATATGGCTTGATATCGACTCATGGAAGCAAACTATGGATATTATGCCATATTAGAAAATATTGTCTGGGTTACTGTGATGTTTCCATCAAACATTTTTCCAAGGATTTTCTATTCCGCATCTCGATATTTTCATAAGTCAATGGTCCCTTCAAAATCGACGTATAGAGAATTGTATTCATTTATTTTTTATTTCCCATTATCAAAAGACCTATACATACTGCCTGTAATCGCATATTTGTCTCATCTTTGCTGGGTTTCCTATTCATATGGGACATGAGAGAACAGGCAGTACATGGGACAAAAAAACAACAATATTTGTCGTCCTCTGGAATGAACTAAAATGAATGCAAATACATGTGGATGGAAATAATGGAATCTATCTTCCTGAAGTGCTTTTTTGATCTCCCTCAATAGTTTGAAGGCTGTTACAACAGTCACTGATTTCGCGATTGTCGCGTTTTTCACGAATTTTGCGTATTTGTCGAGGATTTGCTTCCAGTCCTAAAAATCGCGTTTCATTTGAATATATTCGCAAAAATTGCGAATTTATATTAAGGTTCTCTCGAAAATTAATGTTTTTCCTTTTATATGAATGTATAAGGATAATAGGGTTTGGTAGTTATGTCGCTACCGCTTCTGTTTTATTCGCAGGAGGTAGCTGGTTAAATCCCAGGACTCAGGCCCCTTCCATTATTCTACTTAGCATGTTTCTCTATCTTTTTCATGTATTAGCAATCAGTATTGGGAAACACTCAAAATAGGGGGGTCCCGTAGCGTAGTTGGCTACACGTTCGCCTTACAAGCGAATGGACATGGGTTCAATTCCCAGCCTCCACCAAACCCTCGTCAGTCGCCGGATGCAGCCTAATGCGGTATGGCTGGGAAGCGCCCTTACCTCACATGACTGCCAGATGGCGACTGACAAATTGTTCTTCTCGGAGGCATTCCTCCAACGTACCCGGATAAATGGCAACCGAACATAATGCAAAGATCATTGGATTCACGACACGGACAAATGGACACAATGGACTCACGGTGAGATGGACAAGCAACGATAACAACAATGAATACTGGAGAAAATTTTCTTTTGATCTAATTTTAATCTAAAAATAGGTTCTGTATGGATTGTGGGCCCTTCTTAGCCGTGTGGTAAGACGCGCGGCTACAAAGCAAGACCATGCTGAGGGTGGCTGGGTTCGATTCCCGGTGCCGGTCTAGGCAATTTTCGGATTGGAAATTATCTCGACTTCCCTGGGCATAAAAGTATCATCGTGCTAGCCTCATGATATACGAATGCAAAAATGGTAACCTGGCTTAGAAACCTCGCAGTTAATAACTGTGGAAGTGCTTAATGAACACAAAGCTGCGAGGCGGCTCTGTCCCAGTGTGGGGATGTAATGCCAATAAGAAGATAAGAAGAAGATGGATTCTGGCTGCAGCATACCACTGTAGATCTCTGACTCTGAATCACAGTAGTGGTCAAGTAACACAGAGTGCCTACCAAATAAAGAAGGAAATAAAAAAAAACTAAAAATCTCAAAACTCATGAACGATTTAAAACAATTTATTGTGAGATGAAACGCACCCAACTCAGTACCTTTAAATTCATGGCTGTGTTGAATCACCGGTTTTCTTTTGTTCTCCTTCGTTAATGACAGCAGATTGACGTTGATCGCATAGAGCAATGAATACTCTTGCGTCTGTTAACAATAAATTGCCCTCAAATTGAGTTAATACGCTTTTTGGAACAAAATGTTTTTTTGGAAATCGAATGAAACGATGAGATTTGGCATGAAAAACTCAGACGTAAAGCATTCCTTTAAATTCGTTTACAAATAACGTTTTACAAACAAGTTTACTCGCACGGAAGGGCTCGATGATTGAGATGTGTGAAAGATTTTACCAACTCTGCTAGAAATCGCTAGAACTGGAAATAGACTTTCATACCATTTTTATCTCTGTCATATATCTTCAACTTCACTTTCGTAGTAGTAACAACTAGAAAAGGAAATAAATAAAGTTCGTTTTCTACATCTAATTAGAAAATTCCATCAAATTATTATCAGTGGCTACACACATTCTTCATCAGCAAATGCACTAATCAAGTAGAGGTTGTGGGTGCTGTTTGCTAGTCGGTCGTCAGGCTCAGACTTGACCGCATTGAATTGCGTACGTAAGAGCACGCAACTGAAGTGCAGCTCATTCAAAGTTAATTGCCCATATTTTGGCAATATCACACACAAACTCTGCTTGATTAGTGCATTTGCTGATGAAGGATGTGTATAGCCGCCAGACAATTTAAATACTTACGCTGACGCTAATGTGAATGTGTACTACACACATGTAGAAGCGTTGTTTTGATAAATGGATTGTGAGTGATTCGACTATGCGTCCGATTTGGAAATCTTGGGCTCATTCTGTAGGCGAGGTCCATAAACGACTATCGCACTAGATGGATAGATAGAATAAAAGTAAGAAATTTTGCATTGAAATGGTGTTCATCGCTGTTTTTGTTTTGCAGTTGCATCGCTAGGTGGTTTAAACCAGCTTTTTTTATCTTCTACTGGCTTTGGTCCACATTATGCATAGCCTATTATATTTAGAGCATTTGAACAGGATTTTGACGATTGATGTGTCAGACTACGGCACATAGCCCTCAAGTGAATTGAATTTACGTTGTGCGGAACAGAAACTTTTTTTCTCTAGAAAAACAAGTTTTGTTTTGTCATAAGACGAGTTAATACAATCCCATTGAATTCCACCACTTAATTGTATCTTGACAGACACGTATTTCGACCTCAACAGTAAGGTCGTCTTCAGTGTCGTACTTGACTCGTACTCGTACTCGTATGACACTGAAGACGGCCTTACTGTTGAGGTCGAAATACGTATCTGTCAAGATTCAATTAAGTGGTGGAATTCAATGGGATTGTATTAACTCGTCCTATAACAAGTGAAGACATTCCACTAAAAAGCTCAAAATAATTTTCTTATCAAGTTTTGTTTATTTTGTGCCCGTTCAGATCGAGTCACGTTCGCCCTTATACAGGGTTTACCTAAATCGCTCTTATTAGATAACGAACAACGATAAAAGTGAGTTAAAACTGTTTCGAATTATTACAAGTCATGAAAACGAGTTTATCATACTTGTATACAAGTGCGAAAAAACAGAATCGGATAGGCAACTCCTATCGAGAAGTGATTATAAAACGCTCATTTTGTGTTGGGGACTATATTTTTTTCGCACAGTTGTTGAAAACAAGTTCAAATGCATAATCAGAACTAGTGCTTTCCGCGTTTGGAGCATTTCAAAAGAAATTTATAATCCTCCCGAATCAGTTCTTTATCGTGACAACTTGCGAAAAAAAAGTCTGTCACGGTATGCTACATACCGTAAATGTATACAGAGATGCTAAGTGAGAGATTTCTTCATTCTCTTTTGGATTCAATCCCTGCCCTTATGCCTAAAGTCACTACATATAAAGTCTGGCGAAGACACTGACAGGTCACCAATCGAACTGTCATTTACGGGATCCAATCGAACATGACGCTTCAAATGAGCTTGAAGCAATGGAGAGTATTGAGATAAATATATTAGAAAACTATTCCAAAAATAGAAGAAAAAAAAACTTCCGATGAAAAAAGTCCGATGAAAAAGGTAAAGGAATTTGTTCTGGGATTTATTAGTTGAGCAACATTATATTTAATTTTTTGCGAATATAATGTGGAAAAAGTGTTTGAAGTGTGTGTGAAGGCAAATTATAAAAGGTTTTAATCATGCGAGAGCTTGAACTTTTTCAAGGGATGCCAAAATCTAACAAGTTTTTTTTCTGATTGGAAAATCTCACGGTTTCCACTCCGCCAGACTTTATATCTAGTGACTTTACTTATGCCTAGTGCAGTGGCTGCGGCGCTACTTTGAATGCGCAACACTGCTGCTGGTGTATGAATTTTCAAAATTCAATATGATTTTTGGAATCCATGAATTTAAATTTACTTTATATTCACGCACGAAAATCAAGAAGCAAATTCACAATAACCAAATGAAGTTCAGTACATTTAAAGTTAATTGCCTATATGCCGGGTATTAAGCCACCCGGAGTGGAAATTAATGTCTGAAACTCGGTTATGCATATGAACAATATGTGATAGATTTAGTTCGGAAAAGATATTGGAGGGTAACCGCCCCTTCGGTGGGGTTTGATCCCATGACCCCAGTACGCTAGACAGGTGCTTTCCCTACTAAGCTACGAAGGACCTCCGTCCTCCTCCGTTCATTGTCATCCGGAAGCGGTTATTTGTTTATTTAAATTGATCAGTAAATAACTTTATATTATATATTTATTTATTTTCAAACTAAAACTTATCGTTTTTTGGTTATTGTTTTTCGTGTGCACACACACACACACATACATACATTTGGTTAGTTCGACGAGCTTACGAGCTTAGCCTAGTAAGCAATGGCGTAGGATTACCAATCCGTAGAAGGCGGTTCAGTCTAGCATGGTGGAGAACATTCTCGACTATCTGTCTTAAGACGAGTTTAGTACTATTCCATTTAATTCCACCACGCTGTAATCTTGACAGATACGTATCTCGACCTCAGCTCTAATGACTAAGGCTGTGTTCGATTACAACGTAGTGGAATTAAATGGGATTACTAAACTCGTCTTATGACAGATGCAGACCTTCCACTAAAAAAGCCTAATAATTTTCCTATTCTTGACTACTTTTTGTGCATAGTGTATCCATACTTATCTGAAATCGTTTTTGAAAACCCAGCAAATAAAGAATATTTTCTTTTATATTTAGGAATTTTTATTTTGAGAAAATCCTCAAAATTTTCCGGATTTTTTTTTACTTATTGGGCAAAAAAAATCCAAGGGGAGAGAGAACATATTTCTTTTTAAAAATTTGTATTTATTTAGACATTTTCAAACTTTGACGAATTCCGATATGATTTATATTTATACAATATCAACCCACCGTGTATTGCATTAAGTGAAGTGCGATTGCAAAAAATGTCTGGAGCTCAAAGCTAAAGTTCTCTCACTTTAGCAACGTTGTTGAACAAAGCGAGATAGCAGACGCCAACACACACCCGTCCAGCAACGTGTTGTCGTCGCAGCCCACATGTCGTCGTTATACATAAGTAAAGTGGCAAAATAGAAGGAAAGAAAAGCGACATTTTCATGAATGGATATAGTGCGCACTTAGAAATTATTATTAAATTACCGCAACGGAGCTGCTACGAATTCCTTTTTGTTTTTAGCAAAGTGCCGAGGTTAGTTCAGTGCCGAAACATCCGTACTGGCCTGTCCTTCGATCAGGCCTTACCGTCACGAGTGCAGAAGCAAGCAAACCCAATAAAATAGAAACAGGCAGTGCGTTGCAACAGCAATAATGAAAAATATATCCCGTGTTGTGACTTAAATAGTTAAGTTGAAGAAAGCAGAAGGAAAACGAAAACCTACACCACCACAGCGACAGCAATAACAGCAGTTCGGTAATGAAAACAACTATGCATACAGTTATGTGTTCACGCAGTCATCACCCGGATGGATTGCCCCAGGCAAATTAGTGTCTGGAAGTAGAGACGTCGTTTCACACTATAACGGCCCCAGAAATGTGACGTTTGCTAATAGATAAGTAAATATTCCCCTTGTTGTTTGTGGTTCAATGTCGGTTGACGCGAGATAAAATACTGTGCATTCGTCGGAAGACAACAGAAGCCTTGCAGTGCAACGAGATTATCGTTGATTGCGGGTATCGGCACAATGGGAGATGTGCATATGTATTCACTTCATATAGGCGACTTTCAGCGATGCTAAATCAAAACGTGATTTTACTCTAGATTTGTTCTAGAATGTGGGTGTTGTAGATTTATATATGGTCTTTTTTCTTTAGAAATACGTCAAATGACGTATTTATGTTCGCGGCTAACGTGAGTGTGTTTCCTTGTGTGGACTCGAAGATAATTTTCTGTTGATTCGATGACTCACTCCTTGTTCAGTGCGTAGTATTGATAAGGAATTAGTTTGTTTCATGCATTTGTCGTATTTTTGAAGTGGTGTGAAACTGGTGGACATCAAATAAAATGTTTATTCAGAATGAGATTTCCCTGTGCTGGGATTATAATCATTAGAAAATATCTCGCGTCTAATATCATAACTTCATTGATCGAGCTCTCTAGCAAAGCAGCAAAATGCACCAGTAATTCCAAAAATTGTGTGGTTTGGTGTTATAAAGGGGATGATTGCATCTTGCACTACAAGGAACAATCAAAACTGTAGTCTTTAACTCTGTTGAGTTTATTTAAAAAAAAAAACAACTTAATTCACCGAGTGGTGATACTGCCTTTCTCGCATTTAGCCAAGACACCAACCTTATATGGCGCTTATATAGTTCGATTCCATTTTATTAATAACTTTTACCAAATTCAATAGTGATCAACTAGGCTTTGTTCCCTGTCGAATGCAACTTGTTGCGAAAAAATCGGTTCAGAATTACTATATGAAAAAGTGGCTAATGTTTTTCGGTTTTCGTGCGCGCACACACACATACATACACACGGACAGACAGACATTTGTTCAGTTCGACGAGCTGAGTCGATTGGTATTAACATCATGGGTCTCCAGGGTTCTATAAAAGGTTCGATTTTGGAATGAAATGATAGCCTTTCGGTACAACTTTGTTGTACGAGAAAGGCAAAACATTAAATCAATAAATATGACTACAGCAATGCAGGTATGTCCTCATGATACTTAGCGCAAGAATTTGTTTGTGTTGAGTTTTGTATTTTTATTAAAGAGGCTTGCAGCCCTAGGCTGGCTCACCTCTGGAGAGGGAGCATTAAGCTTGTAGACCGTATTAGTACATTGAGAGCATATAATGCCAAACAACATGTTTCAGTTATAGATTACAATACATATAGTGTTAAATGAGTAATTTTTTATATCTTTATTAGCGAGATTTTCAGCCCAAGGCTGGCTCGTCTCGTATATAAGTAATTGTACAATAACCATAATTTGGTTCAAGGAATAATACTTTGCATAATTTGTTAAAAATATTCGACGTTGACGTAACTGGCGCGATGGAGTGTAAAAAATTTATTTTTGTAAATTGTTCATTGGAATCTTTTGTTTAGCTAAATTATTTATAAATAATGTCATTGCTAACTCGCGCCTATTACCTAAAGTTTGGATATCAATAAGCATACAACGAGCTTCGTATAATGGTAAAAGAATATTAGTCCAACTCAGCTTTCTAAGTGCATATAATAAAAATTGTTTCTGGGCTGATTCAATCTGGTTAAAATGTGTAATTGAAAATGGAGACCAAACAATGCTGCCATATTCTAAAATTCACCTGACATAAGCAATGTTTAACGTTTTTATTGTATATGGATCACGGAAATTAAAACAAAATCGTTTAATGAATCCAAGCATACTATTAGCTCTATTTATAATAGTGTTGTAATGGCCAACAAAAGTAAGTTTCGAGTCAAAGATTATTCCTAATAGGCTTTTGTTAGACCATGTATTGAATAAAATAATATCATTTTTAAAAGCGAAGATATCTTCAGAAATTTTAATTTCTAAATATATGATAAATTGTTGATAAATATAATGAATAGTAGAGGACCTAGGTGCGAGCAGAGATGGCACGAACCGGAAAAGATTTTTTTCCATTGAATTTTACTACTAAATCGCGATCAGTCAAATATGATTCAACCGATTTACAGAGTGCTGGATGAAATCCCATCTTTTTTAATTTAAAAAGAAGCAAAGGTATTTATGTCAACGCGATCGAATGCTGTACTGAAATCTGTGTATAGAGCCTCTACATGATTACCTTCATCCATCCATTGCTTCCAACGAGTATTGAACGAATTCAAGTAGAAAAAATATTTTAATCTCTTTTTAGTGGAATGTTCAACCGTCTAAGACGAGTTTAGTACTTTCCATTTAATTCCACTACGTTTTGTTATCTTTGCAGATACGTATTTCGATCTCAAGTGTGTAGTCGTCTTCATTGTCTCGTACTTGAATTGACTTACTCGACTCGACCAAGTCGCTCTTGGGCTCTTGGACGCATCTGAACCTTTCAGTGAATCGAAAATGTGCCCCCCCCCCAAAAGGGTCAAAATTCAGAAGCAACTATTTAACTAGCATCTTCTTATAATTACATGTGCTTTTCTTACTTCCCACTTTCATCGAATTGTTTCAACAGAAAGCAGTATTTAGCATATCTTTAGGGTCTCATTAAACAACTTATGTGATCAATTGTATCTAAAAATAACAAAACTATTAAAAATAATCAAGTAATTATTGATTTGCAATTTGCAATTTTGTTTATTTCGACCTTTTGTTCTTCTCAACATTTAGTCTCTTTTGACCTTTGTCCCGATTCATGCTTTGTTCTTTCGGTCTTTTGTTCTTTTCGACCATTTGTCCCTTCGACCTTTTATCTTTCGACAGGCAACAGGATTACTCCAAAAAACAACTTTTGATAGAAGGCCCGGAGACCCATAGTGTTATATACCGATCGACTCAGTTCGACGAACCGAAGTGATGTCTGTATGTGTGTATATGTACGATTAACTCGCTACAAGTTGCATTCGACGGGAACTGCGGTTCCTTTGTATACTATTGAAAATTGGCTCGATCGAACGATAGAGATTTCGAAACAGTTATGTCGATGCAGTCAATTGAATCGAAAATTGAATGTCTCGTACTTGACTCGACTCGGTCAAGTACAAGACACTGAACACGGCCTTTCAGTTGAGGTTGACATACGTATCTGCTAATATTACAAAACGTGGTGGAATTAAATGAAAAGTATTAAACTAGTCTTAGACAGTTCAAGACATTCCACTAAAAGAGCTTAAATTATTTTTTTTCTGAATAGATACTTACATAAGTTTTAACTTCGAAGCAATCCAGCAATCAGTCAAGAAAAGTACATAGCATAAGAAAATCATTTAGATTAAACATAACATGAAATTTAAATTATTGACATACATATATTTAGTCGTAGCTCACTTTTAGTGTCAATACTACTGGTTTTGTGATAGCGATAGACTAAAAACGATAGCAGGTTTATTTTCGAAACAACATATTTTCCGCTCAGTTGGTACCAAGCTTTTTTCAGATGATCATATGTCGACCAATTCTAAGATTTTGACCTCGACGTTTTTATGCTCGAACATTATTGTTCCACTAATCACTATAACTTGTCGTGGCAAAAAACGATAGCAAACGTGTTTTTGAATCCAGGTGAACTTGCGACCAGTTATTTATCAACGACTGGAAATATTGTTGCTTCAAGGATATGGCTTTCTCAGTTTCTGGCTTAATTAAAACGTTTAGTTTTTGAATTGCCCGAAGTTTCGGCAGGATGTATTCTGCCTTTTTCAACGAAAAATTACTAAAATAGAACATTGCACAGTTAGTTAACTTAACCTTAGTAAGATGTTGGGGTCAATATGACCCAAAACGAAGCTTCAAAGTAGAATAACTTTTTACCTGATAATCCGATCGTTCTGAAATTTCTTGACTTTTAATATTTTGTGGAAATGAAGCATCTGACATGAAAAAAGAATTTTAAGGTGCAACAGGAACGACCCCACAAAAAAAGTTACGAATAAGATGTTAGGGTCATATTGACCCAGAAATGTAAATGCTTATAAAACAGTCAAATTATAACCGAATTACAAAGTTTATATACCGTTCGAAAGATAAACTCATCAATTTTGTGGCTATGTTGTGATATGCTGGTTCTGAAGACAATGGCCACCGGGAAACGACTTCCACGGGGACCTTATCGGTCATATAAGGGGAGCATAAAAATCGCTCCATATATGCCATTCGATCGCTAATTCTTCATAGACTCCCTTAAAACGGTAATGTATGGTCTATGAGAGGGCTTCCGGCGTAAGTGGCCACTCCTGGTACATGCAAGGTACCCCCGGGGAACCCGCAGAAGGGGTCATTTCCGTTTTAGCACCAAAGTATGCCGTGCGGCGGCTCTTTCGTCATGATTTTCCACCAAACAGATGGTTATGCGCTTGAAATCGATAAGTGACCACATATGCCACTCCTGGTACATGCAAGGTGCCCCGGGGAACCCGCAAGAGGGGACATTTCCGTTTTAGCACCACAATATGCCGTGCGGCGGCTCTTTCGTCATGATTTTCCACAAAATAAATGATTATGCGCTCGAAATCGATAATTGACCAAATTGGCCACTCCAGGAGCCTATGAGGTGTCCCCGGGGAACCCGTAAAAGGGGACATTTCCGTTTTAGCACCAAAATATGCCGTGCGGCGGCTCTTTCCTCATGATTTTCCACCAAACAGATGGTTATGCGCTTGAAATTGATAAGTGACCACATTGGCCACTCCTGGTACATGCAAGGTGCCCCCGGGGAACCCACAGGAGGGGACATTTCCGTTTTAGCACCAAAATACACCGTGCGGCGGCTCTGTCGTCATGATTTTCCACAAAATAGATGACAATGCGCTTGAAATCGATAATTGACCAAATTGGCCACTCCTGGAGCCTATGAGGTGCCCCCGGGGAACCCGTAAACGAGGATATTTCTGTTTTAGCACCAAAATGTGCCGTGCGGCGGCTCTTTCGTCATGATTTTCTACCAAACAAATGGTTATGCGCTTGAAATCCATCACATTGGCCACTCCTTGTACATGCAAGGTGCAGGGAACCCGCAAGAGGGGACATTTCCGTTTTAGCACCACAATATGCCGTGCGGCGGCTCTTTCATCATGATTTTCCACAAAATAAATGATTATGCGTTTGAAATCGATAATTGACCAAATTGGCCACTCTTGGAGCCTATGAGGTGCCCCCGGGGAACCCGTAAAAGGGGACATTTCCGTTTTAGCACCAATATAAGCCGTGCGGCGACTCTTTCGGTGTGTTTTCCCACCAAACAGATTGTAGTGCGCTCAAAATCGATAAGTGACCACATTGGTTACATTTGTAACCTATGAGGTTCCCTCGAAGAACACGTAGAAGATGACATTTCCATTTTTACACTAACATATGTCATGCGTCGGCTCTTTCGTCGTGATTTTCCTCCAAATAGGTGCCCTCGAAATTGATTATTGACATATTGTCCACACTTTGAACTTTTGAGGTGCCCCCGGGAGCCCGTAGAAGAGTACATTTCCATTTTAACACCAAAATATGCCGTGCGGTGGCTCTTTCTTTGTTATTTTCTACCAAACAGATGGTCATGTGCTTGGAGTTGATTAGTGATATTGTCTACTCTTTCTACTCTTGGAACCTTTGAGGTGCCCTGCGAACCCGTAGGAGAGGACATTTTCATGGTTATATCAAATGTACTGTGCCGCTAGCGGCAGCTCTATCTCCATGTTTTCCAACATATAGATGGTTATGCGTTTGAAATCGATTTAGATCACATTGTCTACCCTGGCCACAAGTCTTCAAAAAGTTGGTTTTGCGCTTGAAATTGTTCTTCATTTGAAATTGAGTACTGAGTCAAATTAAAAAATAGTTTCTGGGCTACTGTGATGGTTCCTTCGAACAGCTCTCCAAGGATTTTCTATTCCACATCTCGATATTACCATTAGTCGATGGTCCCTTCAATATCGACTCATAGAAGTTTGAGGTTTTTACCGATCGCCGTGGACAATGATATGAAAACGCAACATTTTGATATAAAAAAGGAAATCTCTCCTTCTGTGAGACTCCTGCGGGTACCTTGTAGGTTGTAGATATTAAGTTTAGAATGAATGACCTATTTGATAGAGAAAAAACAAGAATAATCTAGGGAGTGAGTGCTAGTAATGGACCCCTTAAGGGCGGAAATTTACTTCAATTGCTTCGCTAGAGTCAGGCTCATGACATATTGCCATTCTGTAGCACCAGATGACAAGTAACAGTTATCAGCAATGCGTTTCGTACATAAAACATGCTGAAACATTCATTTTTTCCACTAAAATAACTATTTTAAAATAATGTAGCCAGATTGCCTATTATGGCCACCCCCGGGACCATAATACGCAACATAGAGTTTGTTTACATACGTAAGTATTATGGTCCACCACCACCCCCTGACCCCACCCCCCAATTTGATTTACATGTTCCAATTCCACATTTTCCAGTTGCCTATTATGGACCCCCCTTGTGTGCTAGTAATGGACTCTCTAGTTAATATTAACTTAATTTTAGCAGAACGATCGGCCGGTCGTCGAAATTTGGTTTTGCTTTGTCCGGAAAGCAAAACGATCGGCCGGTCACCGAAATTTTGTTCTGCATTGTGCGGGTGAGTAAATTAATCAAAAAGTGAAGATTTAGTTAGCATCCAGTTGTGTAGTTTTGTCGATAATCAAAATAATTAGCTCGATTGTTTTTGTTTTAATTCAAACTACACGCTATACACGGCAGACCGTTTACCAAAACGAACCTTGTCACACTTCCTACCCCATATATCCAACATCCCAGTGATTTCTCGTGGAAGTGCAGATGACTCGTCGGCTTCTATCAAAGCGAGTATCACGTCAACAATTTCCTACCTATTCCTGCATTCGGACACGGCCGGCGCTGGTATTGCTCATTTTTGGGTCTTCAGTTCTTACACATTGAAGATGATGTTAGTCCCAAACATCATCTGTTGGTTCTCTGTGTAATTACAGCTGACCTGGCAATAATGAAGTAGCAACCGTGGGCGGTGAATCATGCTCATGCTCATGCAATTTTAGTATCCCAAGCCAAAACAATTGCATGGAACAACTACCCTGATATGTGAAGCAACTTTATCAAACGGAAATTTGCAGGAAATCGTTGATTCCAGCGTTAACTTTTGGTTTTTGTTTAGAGGGTCCATTATACGCACGGGGTCCATTACTAGCACTCACTCCCTAGTGGTGATGGTGCCTTTATCGTTCGTTCAAAAGGGTTGAGAAATATATAAGAAAAGTCTAATATAAAACTAATAGGTAGATAGCTCTTATTTTTCATATTTGTTTATTTGCATTCTAAAATTTCCTGCTGAACGCAACTTATTGCAAGCCAATCGGATGAGCATAAGTGATTTTCCCATGCAGGTGCTGAAATTAGTATTTTGGCCATAACTTCGGAACACATAGTCCGATCTGGCCAATTTTCAATAGGAAACAATAAGGCAGGATTTTGCGTCAAATGCTATTTAATACCGATATGCGAGCAAATCGGTTGAGGAAAAGTTCCTAAAAAGTGAGTGAGATTTTGTGTGCACAGACACTTTCAATGGATTCTTCGCGGCACTCCACAATTACCGAAACTGGGCCTGGGGTTCCCCCGGATTGATATTAGATTTCAAGAGCATAACCAACTATTTGATGGAAAATTATAGTGAAAAAGCTGCTACACGGCATGTCTTCAAGTAAGAGTAAGAGTATGCACGGAAATGTCCTCTCCTATGAACTCCAAGGCGGTACTTCATAGGTTCCAAAATGGAAAATGTGGTCACTTATTCATTTCGGTATAAAAACGGAAATGTCACCATCTACGGGTTCCCCGTGGGCATCTCATTGGTTCCAAGAGTGGCCAATGTGGTCACTTATCGATTTCGAGCTGAATAACCATCTCTTTGATGGGAAAACACACCGAGAGAGTCACCGCACGGCATATTTCGGTTTGAAAACGAAAATGTCCCATTCTACGGGTTCCCTGGGGGCCCCTCATAGATTTCAGGTGTTGTCAATGTGGTCCTTTATCGATTTCAAGCGCATAATCATCTGTTTTGTGGAAAATCTTGACGAAAGAGCCGCCGCACGGCATATTTTGGTGCTAAAACGGAAATGTCCCATTCTACGGGTTCCTCGGGGGCACCTCATAGGCTCCAAGAGTGGCCAATCTATTCTGTGGAAAATCATGACGAAAGAGCCGCCGCACGTCATATTTCGGTGTTAAACGGAAATGTCCCTTTCTACGGAGTCCCCAAGGGCACCTCATAGGTCTCAAGAGTGGCCAATGTGGTCACTTAGCGATTTCGAGCGCATAATCATCTATTTTGTGGAAAATCATGACGAAAGAGCTGTCACACGACATATTTTGGTGTCAAAACGGAAATGTCCCCTTTTACGGGTTCCCCGGAGGCACCTCATAGGCTCCAAGAGTGGCCAATGTGGTCACTTGGTGATTTCGAGCGCATAATCATCTATTTTGTGGAAAATCATGACGAAAGAGCTGTCGCACGACATATTTTGGTGTTAAAACGGAAATGTCCCCTTTTACGGGTTCCCCGGGGGCACCTCATAGGCTCCAAGAGTGGCCAATGTGGTCACTTAGCGATTTCGAGCGCATTATCATCTATTTTGTGGAAAATCATGACGAAAGAGCTGTCGCACGACATATTTTGGTGTTAAAACGAAAATGTCCCCTTTTACGGGTTCCCCGGGGGCACCTCATAGGCTCCAAGAGTGGCCAATGTGGTCACTTAGCGATTTCGAGCGCATAATCATCTATTTTGTGGAAAATCATGATGAAAGAGCCGCCGCACGGTATATTTTAGTACTAAAACGGAAATGTCCCCTCCTGCGGGTTCCCCGGGGGTACCTTGCATGTACCAGGAGTGGCCTCTTTCGTCGGAAGCCCTCTCATGGACCACACATTACCGTTTTAAGAGAATTTATGAAGAATTAGCGATCGAAAGGCATACATGGAGCGATTTCTATGCTCCCCTTGTATGACCGACAAGGCCCCGGTGGAAGTCGTTTCCCGGTGGCCATTGTCTCCAGAACCAGCATATCACCACATAGCCACAAAATTGATGAGTTTATCTTTCGAACGGTATATAAACTTTGTAATTCGGTTATAATTTGACTGTTTTATAAGCATTTACATTTCTGGGTCAATATGACCCTAACATCTTATTCGTAAGTTTTTTCTAATATCTGAAGAAGGTTAACACTTAAAACAATTTATAATAAATTTGAAGTGGTGAATTCCATTTAGGTTAAGGCGAGGTTTCTAAGCCAAGTTACCATTTTTGCATTCGTATATCATGAGGCTAACACGATGATACTTTTATGCCCAGGGAAGTCGAGACAATTTCCAATCCGAAAATTGCCTAGACCGGCACCGGGAATCGAACCCAGCCACCCTCAGCATGGTCTTGCTTTGTAGCCGCGCATCTTACCGCACGGCTAAGGAGGGACGGTTAGTTTGTAACAGCCAATTAATTTACCACATCTAAGCCTTTATCATGGCTAGGTTCTGTTTTGATCTACAAGTACGGTTGTGTTGAGCATTTGTTTGTGGTCAGTAATGATTGTGATAACATCATGCGTTGTTTTTATTATCTCTCATTATATAACCCCTGATCTTTATACTGAATCAAACCATTTTGTATTTGGTATCAAACTATATTAAACTAGCAGAACAACTTCCGCTCAACCAATGTAAACTTTAAGATAGTCTGATGGATGATCGTGACCAAACCGATATCTATTCGACCCCCATTGAAGAATCAGCAAGAGCAAAGCATGAAAAGCTCACGCACGTCAGGTAATAGCCGCTTTGTTCCGCTTCGACAATTTTTGTGCAGTCCAAAGCCAGCCATCGACCGTATGAAGAAGTTTAAGGACACTCTGTACGTCGGAGCGTTCGCTGCGCGTTGTTCATGCGAGCTACCGTTCCTCCTAGGCACCGACCACAGTGCATTGTGGTATACTTACTCATCAATAAAGGAGCTGGCAAATGAAATGGGAAAAATACGGAATAAACAGCGCTTGTGACGACGGCGAAGGTCAACACACAACAAGTGATTGCAACGATAATATGGTAAATTGGAACGCAATCTTTGCATGCAAAGTAATGTATTTATTAGGGAAGCAAAAAACTTCAACTGACTGCGTTGATGAAAATGGTCCCACTTAGTAAAAATTATATAAATAGAATAAATAGAGAGACTGATTTTGAGATGTACAAAGGACCAAGTTTCTTGTCAAACACAAGGAATCAAGTCATATGAAAGAATCCCAAGACATCAGCACTGTTCCTCAATAGTTGAGCTGGACTCCATATATGGTTCTTCATTTCTCCATGCGGCTTCGTTGTAGTAAATCAGCAACCATATCTTCAGTACTACAATAGACGAATTCTACTTTTTGCTTTAACTTGATATCACGAGCGTAATGGAAATGTGTTGGAATGTGCTTTTGTCGATTACTGAATTCCTCAAGTTTTTTCAAGGCGTTTTGATGAATATATATGTTATACGAACCGCCGGATATTCATCAAGATCACATAGATTTCAAACGTTTTATTGGATAGATTCGGATGAAGCCACAAACTCTGTTTCAGCCGTTGAAAGTAGTGAATATTTGCTTGCGATATGCTCAAATAATAGTCCCTCCATTGTAATTGATCAGCAACCGTTGTTGGGTTATCGATCATCTCGACACCCTGCCCAATCAGCATAAGATAATCCTAATAATATTCCTTCACTGATTTCCGAATGGCTTAGGTGCAAGCGAACGTTTCTTGTTGTCTTCAGGTATAGAAGAATTTGCTTGACAGGGTAACCATCCAGTCTGGAAAACCGTAGAAAACGGGAATAATGCGGGAAATCATCCAACCAAACCGATGATTGTACTATCAATCAAGTTTCAAACATTCATCATTTGTAATATTTTGAGTAGGATAACCGTACCCTTAGTGGAGGTAAAGGGATTTTAATGAGATTTTTCATAATTATAGGGGAGAATGTTCCCAAATCGACCCCCTAAATAACAGAGGTTAAGGGGGGTCCGGTAGCGTAGTTGGCTACACGTTCGCCTTACAAGCGAATGGTCATGGGTTCGATTCCCAGCCCCTCCACCAAAACCCTCGTCAGTCGCCGGTGTCAGTGTCAGTGTTCTATAATTGTAACCACGACAAAATTTTACCACATTATGGAACAGTTTAGTATTTCCTGTATCAATCGCTTCCTAATCATTTTTTGTGTCGACATCCACGCTTAAAAGCAGTAATTGTGGGTTACTGTTACATTGTAGCAATCACATTGGCGGTATGAACGAATTTGTAGCTAATATTTGCATTAAAAAGGCATTGTTTACATTCGCCGCCATTTTGGACAAGAAGTGTTCCATAATAAGGTTATTTGCAATCGATTGGATATTCAGTAATTTTGTTCTAATCCAACCTATTTTAGATTGGATATCACATAGCTGACCGAAAGCTTAGATCCTTACGTTGCTTTTCATGTATTAATATCTACAACTGGTTGGTTTTGTGGCGTGTTAGAAGTAATTGAATGTTGAGAAAGTCGTTAAGCATTCCATAATTGTGGGGGTAGTGTATGGACCAACATTACCCCCTACTCAAGAGTGAATTGCACGTATGACGATTACGTTCGCGGAGCAGACGGTATAATTGACGATGCCCCCTGGCCAAGACGCCCCTGTGAGATTTCTAGAAAACTAGAACTTACTAAGGTCTATAATCAGTTGGTACCTTTAAATATTTGTAAGACCAGTATGGTGAATGTTGAAGTATTTTTGTGTTACATAATGAAAATAATTGCAAAATTCAAAAAGTTACAGATTTGATGTAACTTTCAATGTTTGTTTGCTCAATATTATGGAGCGACGCTTGTATACTGTCTGCAAAACTTGCACTGAAGCACTCAGTTGGGCAACAAAGCAACTTTCCTCAGTGGTAAATATGATATAGGGGAACTTCTCCTGGATTTCATCTCATGGCTCCGATGTGCATCCCATCAAAAACAAAGCAATGAAAAGGTACTTGATTTAATTCTCATTTTTGTGATTTTATTTAGTTAGCACGCATGTTTATCAAAAGAAGCGATGAAATTGGTGCCGTATTTCTTTGTTTGACGATGAGATGAATATATGTTCAGTGAGATGGAAATCGGAAAGGTTCCCCTATATGAAATCTTCTTCTTCTTCTTCTTCTTCTTATTGGCATTACATCCCCACACTGGGACAGAGCCGCATCGCAGCTTAGTGTTCATTAAGCACCAAGTTACCATTTTTGCATTTGTATATGATGAGGCTAACACGATCATCCTGTTATGCCCAGGGAAGTCGAGACAATTTCCAACCCGATTGTGAAATTGTGTAGACAGGTACTGGGAATCGAATCCAGCCACCCTCAGCATGGCCTTGCTTTATAGCCGCGCATCTTACCGCTAGGCTAAGGAGGCCTATATGAAATAAACACTATATGAAACAATATGAAATTGTGTTGAAAATTGTGGGTGTGTTGTTGTAATTTGTGGGTGTTCCCTAATATATCACGAAGTCATTTAGAATTTCCACTCTCTTTCTCCCTTTCAAATCATGCAGTGAAAAGTAGAGTGCAATAAAATGGGGGTTCGGTTTCGGACCATTGCTTGCCGGTCGGTTTCGGACCACCCCGACTTTTTCTCAAAATGACGTGCCGTTCAACAATACCACCTCATACGACCTTATCTAAGTACGTGCAACATAGCTAAGACCATAAGCAATAAGGATAACTTATCGTTGTTCAATTTCTCAATACCCGCTGAAAATATTTTACCGATATCTCCTGCAGCCAAAAAATCAATTCCAACACAATTTGGCATGGTCAAAACACAATATGGCTCGAAAACTCCGAAAAACGCAACCTTGGAAGATGGCTGCCTACGTCCAAATTAGTAGTGATGCGGCAGTGTTCTACTGACAATACAGGCATATTCACCGAAAGCGCCATCTATGAAATCCGACGGTCGGTTTGGGAACACTCTCCCTACACTTTACGATGGTTTCAGTTGATGCATCGTGCGTTTAGTATCCTGTCAAAAACAACTTATCCTAAGATTTCGCCCGAAAAAATATTGAAATCAATGATTTCCCTCATAAAATTGACTCCCTTGCACCTTGTAGTGGTGTAACTGTACCAATAGTGGTGAGTCTCATAAGAAATCAATGGATAGCACCAATATGGGATCCAAAATTATTATTTACCACCACCAAAGGAACAGTGTACCCATTAGTAGTGCAAGTAATATTTGGTAGTTTTCGAAGAAATGACATCAATCTCATTTTTGTTAGCAAATTTATTAGTTTATCTATTGGCTTAGATATCAAAGCTGTAAATTTCCCATAATTATCAATTTAAAAAAAATCTTTTATGGATCTACTAATGCTTCCACTATTGGTACCGTTACCCTAACTATTATTTAAAAAAAATATGTCTGGTTTTAAGTTGTTTTTTTTTTGTTGTACTAATACAATCGGATTTCTAAAATCATTAGAAGTTCTGTGGAGGTTCTTTGAAGCAACATTATTCCGGAGCAAATGGTAGATTTCTTTCAAATAAAAATTCAGCATTGCCACCGAAAAGTGAATCCTATAGCTGACTCATAACTTAGCATTAGTACATTATAGATAATACCAGTTATAATAGACTAAATGCAAGAATAGTTTCCACTTTTTACAAGACATAACTTACATTGAGTTTGATAGTAATGACACAAAAAAAAAACCATGAAGAACCAATCACCCCTATTCTTGTTTACGGACGAATGAAACTTTCGAACGAATGCAGTTCGTTCGAATCGTTTCCCCATTTGATTTTGCTGGCGTAAATGAGAATGCACATCAGCTTTCGTTCGAAAACGCGTTCGTACGTAAACAAGAATACGGGTGAATAACTTAAGCAAATAAAGTAATTCAACGAACGCATACTCCATACCTTCTGACCATAAAGACAAGAATGACATTGTAGGATCCATCCATGTGATTAAAAATGAGATAATGGAAGAGGCCCTCCTCAGCCGTGTGGTAAGATGCGCGGCTACAAAGCAAGGCCATGCTGAGGGTGGCTGGGTTCGATTCCCGGTTCCGGTCTAGGCAATTTTGGAAATTGTCTCGACTTCCCTGGGAATAAAAGTATCATCGTGTTAGCCTCATGATATACGAATGTAGAAATGGTAACTTGGTTTAGAAACCTCGCAGTTGCTAACTGTGGATGTGCTTAATGAACACTAAGCTACGAGGCGGCAATGTCCCAGTGGGGGATGTAATGCCAATGAAGAAGAAGAAGAAGAAGATAGTGGAAGAGAATATCTATCTAAATTTTAAATATAATGTCTTTTGAGCCAGTTTCACAGTGTCTATGGACAACATGATCCTTGTACTGCTGGAGGACTGCTTCAAAAGTTATCAACTATATTATAAAAGTTAATTAAATTTATGAACCGGGGATTGAATACTATCTTATATTTGATAAAAAAAAACTCCCGATTCGGTTACTACGATGAAGCATTGAGCAACATGTTCTATGTGAGTCGAAAAAACTGCTTCGGTAGATCATCTAAACAACATAAAAACAGACAAAATGATTTGACTCTGACAATAAAATGACTTTAAATATTACGAAGTTAGTTAGCATAAGACCTCGTGATTCCCTCCGATTCAGTTGCAACAGCGTCTTCTTGGATGCTACGGCAGGCAAACTGCTTTGAAAGGAATTATGCAACGGTGTGTGTGTGTTTTTGTGTGTGTGTGTGTTATTACAATCTAACTCCCACTGTCTGGCAGTGGCATTATGGATAGAATATTCGTGCAACTATCAAAATTTAATATAATTGCAAGAATCTTAGATCCGGGAGCTAGAAGGTGATAGCTCTATTGTAACTCCTATAGCCCATTTCAAGAACGCAAGGATTCCGAAGCTATAGTCGTTTGCAATAAGCCCCGCGTGATTACAACCACATATCATAAGGATATCTGAAGTGCATTCACACTTCCTGGACCAAAATTAAACTTTCTGATCCTGGCGCATAATTAGTAATAAAATTAATCAATATAAAAAAAGGCATTTATGATTTATCAAAAATTACTTACCATTTTTCCAACAGTAATAGTACACTAACCATGTTTGTACATTTACATTTCTTGATCACATTATTAGTAAGGGCATTGCCCGTGCTAAAAATCGATCACTCAGAAAATGAGAAAAGTTTAGTTATAGTAAAAAGAAGAAACTAAACAGACTAAACAAACTAAATGACTTTCGGTCACCACACTCCTAAAAATAGTGCAAAAACTATACCCAATACAACTTACGACTCAACATTGAAACACGTTAAAAACCAACATGAAACTTGATCACCAGATTAACATCTGCATCCACAAAGTTCAAAGCCAGCAGGAACAGTACTTTGACTTTGTTGCGTATCATTTTTTACATAAAGAGTTTACACGCATATAAGGACATTTTACAGTCGTTATCACTTTTCAAGGTATCCAAAAAACACACGAGAAAATCACTATCCTGCTGGGTGGCGTAGCCCGAAACACCACCCGCCGAATCTCACAAAATGCAGAAAAATTGGCAAACCGACGCGAAAACAACAACACGTGCGTTCATAACCATGGCACACTTGGATCTCTTGAAAGGAATTATGCAACGGTATCGTCAAAAAAGGTTTACCAGAGACGTAAAGATCGACCATAAGACAACCTAGCCCATCATCAAATTGAAACTCATGTAATGTTTGGAAACTCATTACCTGTTGAATCTTGTTTGGAGGCGGTTCCGATGCTGTTAAGACCACCATAGGCCCATAAAGATAGTATTCGGCGTTTTCTTGAAATGTGCTTCAGGTATCAGAACGTCGGCTCCAGGGGCACGTTCACCTCAATTCGGGAGATTTGTGCCATCGCCTTCACAGCCTTTCTCATCACGCACCTGACGGAAAAGGAAGTGAACAAAAGGAAAGGAAATATGGATGGGAGAAAATGGGAAGTTTGGGAAAGGTACCCTTGAAGAGGGCATACAACGTATACAACACGTACAAAGCTCATAGCTCCTTACCACAACGGGTTATGAACAACAGAATACTTTTGAAGGTTCAGGTTTCTGTAGTCAATTTCACTTAGTAAGTGTTTACCAAATATTTGGAAACGCAGTTGCGCATAAACTGGGCAGTTACATATCAGATGATAAGAAGTTCCATAATCGGATTCACAACCATCGCAGACAAAAAGATTCAACACGTTGAATATTTGCCATGATATAGTTGAGTCGACAGTGACCTGTCAAGGCCTTGACTAAGACACTGCAATTCTGTTTAGACAGATTAGCTAAATAGTTAGCTACTACCGGAGATGGCTCTCGGATATACAATTTTGTTTGTCGACATGAATCTAAGCTACTCCAATACCGTTTGTGCTGAGTGGAAGCCCAAGAGCTAATCAAACGCTTCACCCAACACTTAGATATTGGAATAGCTGGCTCAGGACCAAAAAAGTCTTGTGATGCTCCAGTGCGAGCTAACTCATCAGCCAATTCGTTTCCAGCTATGGAAGAATGGCCAGGTACCCATATAAGGTGCAATGTATTAACTGAATTCAGTTCCTCTATTTGAGTTCGACATGCGATTACTAATTTCGACCTTGAGTTGGCCGAAGCGAGGGCTTTGATAGCTGCTTGACTATCTGAACAGAAGTATATTACTTTTGCCCATTATGTGTTTCTGCAGTGCGGATTGCACTTCATACATAATGGCAAATATTTCCGCTTGAAAGACAGTGCAGTTTCTACCCAGTGAGTAGAACTGTTCCAGTCTTAGATCACGTGAGTAGACACCAGTACTAGCTCTACCTCCTAAGAGCGAGCCGTCAGTGTAACAAACAATGCTGTCCGACATACTTCTTTCCAAATAGCTAGATGTCCATTCATCCCACGAGGGGAATTGTGTAGAAAATGTCCTGTAAGGAAAACTACTAGCGAGTGTGAGATCACTTGGAGCGAGGACTGTTCTGTCCCTATCAATAATGAGTTGTAACAACGAAGTGTGTGTGTAGAACTGCGGTTTACAGGATTCTCTTCCATGAAACCGAGAACCCATAATCGTGAAAGTACAAGAAAGTGCTTCTTGTTTGAGATGTATGTGTAGTGGGACAACGTCGAAAGAACCTCGAGAGCAGCAGTGGGAGTGGGAGAGAACGCACCAGTCATTGCCATTAGGCACATCCTTTGCAGATGGCCTAATTTAGACTGAATTGTCCTCACTTCACCCTTTTGCCACCACACAAGACATCCATATACCAAAAATTGGTCGTACAACTGTTGTGTAAATCCATTTGATGAATTTGGTTTTAAGACCCCAAGTTTTACCAAAAGTTCGTCGGCATTGGCCGAAAGCCATACACGCCTTTTTAACTCTGAACTCAATGTTAGGTGTCCAGGACCGCTTGGAATCAAGAATTAGTCCCACATTGTCCCGTTGCATTGATTTCAGAGTCAAAAAGATGTAATGGGCGAATACCATTACGGTTACGTTTTTCCGTGAAAAAGTACAATAGATGTTTTATTCGGATTAACCGAAAGGCCATATTGGCGACAAGAGCGTTTTGCATCAAGTCGTCAAGTACTACTTTAAGTAATACATAAACCGATTATCAATATTAGATAGTCGTCGGCAAATCCATAGGTATGAAAACCGCCATTATTGAGTAATCTCAATAGCGTATCTGCAACGAGGTTCCACAAAAGTGGAGATAATACTTCCCCTTGGGAGCAGCCACAGACACTTAATTTCCTAACCGCTGCTTGACGTAATGCCGAGTAGAGATGTCGGTTTTAAGGATCTGGTGAATCCATTTGGTAATTATAGTGGGTAACCCATGACAACGTGCGGCTTCCAATATTGCATCGAAAGACACGTTGTCAAAAGCACCCTCAATATCTAAGAACGCACCCAAGCATGATTGCTTTTGAGCAAATGCGTTTTCGATGTCGTAGACAACCTTGTGTAGAAGAGTCACGGTGGACTTTCCAGATTGGTAAGCATGTTGATTAACATGAAGAGGCATGTTTGCCAAACAGTCATCACGAATGTGATGATCGATAATACGTTCTAAGCATTTCAGAAGAAATGAGGTCAGACTGATGGGTCTAAAACTCTTTGCTTCTTCATACGAAGCACGTCCTCCTTTTGGGATAAACTTTACAGTGACATCCCGCCAGGATATGGGAATATACCCAGTAGCAAAACTGCATACTAAAAGTTTTTCAAAACATGTTTGATATGCTCAAAACCCTTCTAAAGAAGAACGGGATAGATCCCATCTTTAATAGATTTATAAGGAGCAAAACTGTTAGGAGCCCATTGAATCGATTCAGTAGTTATGATTCTACGAGCCTGAGCCCAAGACCCTACATGACCTACATGAAAAGACATCAGGTACATCCGAAGTTGATATATCTACACATCCAGGGAAGTGTGTATCAAAGAAGTGCTCTAACGCGTCTTCGTCAGAAGAAGTGTAGTCACTCATTTGGCTTGCGAATTTCGCCAACTTGGAAATCCTTGGATCTCGCAAGAATTTTATTCAATCGAGTGGCTTCACTCAAATTGGAAACATTTGCACAAAGGTTTTTCCAGCCGAATCGTTCAGCAGATCGTAGAGCCTTCTTGTAAGCTTTGCGAGCCAACTTGAAAGAATCCGTCCCTGCTGAATGGCGTCTGTTCCAACTCCTTCTACACTGCTTCCTGAGCTTAGCCAAATCGGAATTCCACCACGGGGTTCCTCTTGAGGTTTTCACAGAACGCAAGGCAAGCTTCTTCAAAGCTTCCACGATATGCAACGTTGTAGTATCAACGGCATCATCCAAGTCGGTAGGAGTTTCAATGGATGGTAGATATCCATGAAATTTTGTCGAGAGCAACTCTGTATAGAGATCCCAGTTGGTTGAACGGGGATTTCTAAAACGCAAGGTCTGCGAAGAAACATTCAACTGATCAAAATAGATGTAGCGATGGTCAGATATAGATTCCTCATCTGACACATGCCAATTCGTCAACTCGTGACTGATTCTATTGGAACAGAGAGTTATGTCTAATACTTCTGCTCTATTAGATACCATAAAGGTTGGGCGATTGCCTATGTTAAGTAAACCAAGTTCGGTACTACTTAAGTATTCCATCAAGCTGGAGCCTCTCAGATTGATATCCGAGCTACCCCAGATGATGTGATGAGCATTAGCATCACTGCCGACAATTAGCGGCAGGCCTTTTGAGGTGCAATATATGACAACTCGTTTGAAAGCATCCGTAGGGGATGGTTCATCGTGTGGTAAATAAACCGAACAATAGACGTATTTCCTGACGGGGGTTCCGCCAGTTGCATCAATTGTGACGGCACATACATCTCTGGTTGTTAGTTCAGAGATAAGTGTAGCAACGATAGCATTGTTAACAAGTACACATGCACGCGGCATTGATCGAGAGTTTGCCATTTCATTACTGAAAGCAGCAAAAACCGGGTTCACTAGGTTACCTAGGTAGAAGCTACCCTTGCGAAAATAGGGTTCCTGCACCAAAGCCACTTGGGATTTGCCATTTTGCATAAGTCTACAAAGATTAATCGTTGCTGTTCTTTTGTGCTGGAGATTGATTTGAGCTATCCTAACTGTAGCCATTACGAATTACGATAATACACTCCACAACTTCAACGAAAACAACAACACGTACGTTCATAACCATGGCACACTTGGATCTCTTGAAAGGAATTATGCAACGGTATCGTCAAAAAAGGTTTACCAGAGACGTAAAGATCGACCATAAGACAACCTAGCCCATCATCAAATTGAAACTCATGTAATGTTTGGAAACTCATTACCTGTTGAATCTTGTTTGGAGGCGATTCCGATGCTGTTAAGACCACCATAGGCCCATAAAGATAGTATTCGGCGTTTTCTTGAAATGAGCTTCAGAATATGTAGTGGTTAAAACAGTAAATTGAAATTTTTTGATAATTGCTTGGTCAATGGTTCTGAACTTTGGCCCTTTTATTCAGTTTCAGAAGCTTTCACTAAACAACCTTCAAAATTTTAGGCGTTTATTATTTATCAAAATCTAATGAGATGTTATTCAACCGTCTAAGACGAATTAAGTACTCTCCATTTAATTCCACCAATTATTTTCGATATCTTTGCAGATACGTATTTCGACCACAACTGTGTGGTCGTCTTCAGTGTCTCGTACTTTACTCGACTTGTACGAGACACTAAGACGACCATACAGTTGTGGTCGAAATACGTATCTGCAAAGATATCGAAAATAATTGGTGGAAATAAATGGAGAGTACTTAATTCGTCTTAGACGGTTGAATACATTCCACTAAAAGAGCTTAATATATTTTTCTGAGATGTTATTGTTCAAAATACGTTTCCATTAGTTTTCTAATTCATCATCAACTAATAATAAAACTGCCTCTTGTGAATGATGATTAACTCAATACCAAATTTTCAACGATTCAGTTTTGGTAGGGGGGATGGGAACGTTGATTTGATGAATCTGATAGCACTTTTACGCGTACCAGAGTCATCAATACGTAGAATGCTTCTGTTGCCCGAGTGTTGATGGTATTGGTCTACGTGGAATTGCTGTTGGATTCGTCCGAGCGACGTTTGAATTTTTGCCTGCAGAAGCGGATGAGTCGTTTTGAGAAATTGGTATTGACCTAATAAAATTTGAAAACGATTTTTCTAAGCTTCTTTTATTTGTTAGAATTGGCGCCCCTTACCCAATCTTTCCTTGAGAAAACAGAACAGTAATACTGTTAATTGGCCATGCATCGGAGCCCTAGCCACATCCTTGTCTTGCTTCTAGAATATCACCAGTAAAGCTACAAACCCGGGATTTAGCTCTATCTACAAGACCATTTCAATCTAGAAGTTGTTCAGTAACAAGAATTTCCGCGTGTTCCTCGAACTACCATTGTTTACCAGTTCATGAAGAGTTAGTACATCCGTAGAACCCTAACTCGAACTTTTTCCAGCAGTTAGTTCAGCCTAGGTCAATGGGCCCTGGTTTTATAACTAATTGCTAGAAAATCTGTTTCCGCTGCATACAATTTAGCCTCAAACGAGAGGAATTTGAGTCTTTCAACCATGTGCAGGATAAAATTATTTTGTTATAATTCAAAAACTGCAATTGGTAGAGAGGACTAAATACCTTGAACTACCACAACTTATTGCCCTAGCTTGAAAAATGGATTAAGCTAGGGCTCGGTTTGGTAGATCTTATACCGTAAAACACTACGTAAAAGTGATCTACCAACTTTACGGGAGACAGATTGATTTACTTCACATGAGTATTCTTACCAATAAATCATGTTCCCGCAGTGAACAATCATATTCCATGTTATCGTGCCACATTGATTAGCTCGACAAGCCTTGAAGCGATAGATAAACTGGCCTCTGGAAAATTCTGATGTCATGTCCATCAAACTGCTTAAATCCGCATAATGTAGTCATGTAACTATTGTTATGATGTTGGTTTTTCATTATAGCACCTATGTAGATGAGTGCTATAATGGATTTTATGCAACTCATTTGAGTTGCAAAATTTCGTTGGCATAGAAAAGTATTTAGGCCGTTTTATCACTGAAAAACAAACTGTTAACCAGGTATTATGATCAGGAATTGCAGAAAATCATTATTAAGCCTTCTTCTTTAGTAAAATTTTTGTTTTATCAACCATTTTAGCATTGAACTACATATTCGACCATATTGAGGTCTCCAAAGCAAATCTGTGTCTGTGTGTAGAAAAAATATCTCGGGTACTTATTCAAAAGGACGTATGTGGTTTTGTAAACAAAGATTCAAACGTCGATTTGTCCAATCTGATGGCACTCCCACGCAAACCAACACCACCAACAGGTAGCCGAAGGCTTCCCCTATCTGTCTGTGTTGATAGTTTGCGTGGGAGTGCCATCAGATTGGACAAATCGACGTTTGAATCTTTGTTTACAAAATCACATACGTCCTTTTGAATAAGTACCCGAGATATAATCGTTTTTTCGACTTCATCTTCAACAGGTGTTTCAACTGGTTGATCGACAGTGCATTTGTATTTGAAAAAATCGATCGTTTTTACTAATTACCACATTGTTGTTATCTGGATCAATTAGTAAACTTTAGATCTATCCGAATAAACGACAAACAACATTCACATAGTCCTTGGTTTTGATAATTTGATCATTTTGGTCTGGTAGCTATAGGTTACTTATTGCCAGGCCAATGTACTTTTGACTTCTTTCTTTTCTTTATTAAAGCTACACCACCATGTACCTTGGGTTTGTCTCTGGTGATATATTCTTCTGGGTTCCAGTTCAGCGCTTACTTTCAATTCTAGTTCCTGCTCATACTAAAAGAGGTATGGCCGATGGACCTTTACTTTTCCGGATTGTGGAAGTAATGTATCTGCGAGATGGCGATATGCTGAATGGTGCGATTCCAATAAGGGGCAGTCCATATATCACGTGGACAATTTTGGGGGGAAGGGGGGGGGGTATGTCAACTGTCCACAGTTCATACAAATTTTTGAAAATTTATATGAAGAATTGTCCACACGGGGGGGGGGGGTTTCTGAAACTGACCAAAACCTGTCCACGTGGTATATGGACAGCCCCTAATGGGATCGAATGTTGTTCCAAAGAATTTAGGTAATAAACCATAGAGGAAGATTGTGGATTCCGTCACTGATGAAACATATTTTGCTGGCGAGGATAGCACTGGCGCTGATTGCTAGTGTTTCCCAACCGGGAGGTGTGAACCCGTACCGAAGGGGTCGTTAGTCCATTGCAAAGAATTCGCCTTTTTGTGGTTTGTCTGTCATGAACACGTTTTAATGTTAAGAAAATTATTTTGAGCTTTTTAGTGGAATGTCTTCACTTGTCATAAGACGAGTTTGTACAATCCCATTTAATTCCACCACTTAATTGTACCTTGACAGATACGTATTTCGACCTCAACAGTAAGGTCATCTTCAGTGTCTCGTACTTGAATCGAGTCGACGTGACGTTTTCATGGTTAAATTGATATAATATCATTTCTTTTGTACAAATATCTATTTATCAGGTTTACTCAGAATCAAGAGATTTAAAAGAAGAGTTTCTTTTCTGTAGTGATTTGAAAACTACAGCCTTGCCGCAAAAAATAACTTTTTTGAATCTGGTGGCAATCAGTTGGGGGAGTTCGTACCATAGGTGTTTATTGCATGTTTCACACAACTACAAAAAAGCTAAGTAATATAAGTAATATAATTGTGAATCTGTGAATATAACTGTGAATCTGATACATGTTTGTGGAAAACTCTGCAAACAAATGAATGCAGATCACGAAGTACATTTTTTCTACACTGCCGTGCGTTGGTTATCAAAAGGCGCAATATTTTAAACCACGTTTTTGAGGTATGAAATTAAAATTGTCTTGGAAAGCCTGGGTAGACATTATTTGCTTGCCAATCTCAATGAAGAAGGAAGTCAAAAACGTCTCGCTTAGCTATTACACATCAGCTGAACTCGCTGAACTGGAAGTTACAGGACAAGAAAACCAATCTGATGCAGTTCAGAGACAATTTACAAGCAAAGGTAAAAAACTGGCAACGCAAAGTAAGTGTCGGAATCGGAAATATTACAAAGTTTGATGAACTGTGCATTTTGTTTGAGACGGATTCAACTAAATTAGATGCAGATATCAAATTGGAAATTATGGCTTATCTTGACATCTTCATCCAGAGGTCGAGGGAACCTTGGCTAATTTTTACGATCCCGAAAAGGTTGGGAACCATCGTTCTATGTCGTTAGTCATAATTGCTTTCAAAGGCGGCTTATTGGGCCTTCCCAAACCTCCTATCTCATCGGGGCCCACGGAAACAAATGCATACCCACAATCATGAATAAAAAATCATGAAATCATGAATCATGCCGGTTCATGAAATCATGATTATAATTCATGATTTCAGGAACACTATTCATGGTACTGCGCAATCTTCAACAGTCGACAAAATGCATAACCGGTTAAAGTTCAAACACTCTCTTCCCAAGAAGTGAGAACGGCTGAAAGGAAGCACGCCGGACTCTCACTCGGTGTACTCGAGTTCAAAACCCTTGTTGAACTTTTTTTTTATTTTTCGATTTCAACAACCAAATCGTAACGCACTGGTTGCGTTACGCGAAAATAAATCATGAAATCATGATTTATATTCATGGTGTATTTTCATAACATGAAAACACGTTGGATTCATGAAATCATGAATTATTTTCTCATTTCCGGGAACGGATTTTTACCCGTCAGGCAGTGTTGGTAAAATCTGAAGTTTACAAATCTCATCGACGATTCAAATTCTGCGTGGGTCAAATCTCATCAGAATCATGGCCAAGAGAATCGCGATTTGCATCATTGCATGATTTTTACGTGTTCTTCATTGTTGAATGCGTTGAATTTACTTTTTTCGCTAAATCATTTTTCGGCGAGTGAGCGAAGTGATGCTATTCTGTGCGAGAAACTCAAGCGCGATGCTCTCCCAACAGAATCGCAAGCGAGTTAGTCCGTGCATGAAGCCTCGATGATTGAGATTTGATTATGATTCTACGTGATTCTACCAACACTGGTGTCACGTCTGTTCAGCGTCACACTAGAACTTAGGCTTAGGAAGTTTACTTAAATACGTCTATAAAGTGTTTGTAAGTGCTGTAAGGTAGGCAAACATTGTTGCTATGTATCACATTAAGGTGAAGTTCAACGATTGTATTGCGAACGGCATCATCACTGCCAAGTGGATTAATCGAAGATATTATAATACGGTACGCTACGCGAAAAGCGAGAATTCGACCAATCGGACCCAGCTTCTGCACAGTTAGTTGTGACCTCAAAATGAGTCAGAAAAAATCGATCTTACTTGGACGTTCCATTTGATGAACACTGAACAGTCCTGTTGCTGCGAAATGTTTGGTTTAAGGCTCACTCTGCATCTGCACCCAGTTTAGTCTACATCTTTATCAATCCGAATTAATCGTAGTCGTTCAGGTGCTCTATTAAAAAAAGACTGCCACAGATAATCGAGGTTTGTATCACGGTCAATTGCTTTCACCAAGATCTAGTAAAACAGATCCTTGACGCACTTCAATTACAGGGTTGTTACGACTACGCGGATTTGGCGCAGATTTACAAAACAATTTTAGAGTTTCGTGCGAATTTGGTGCGAATTTAGTTTTAGTTAAAAATTAATTAATAAAATTAGTTTTACGTCTATCTATATGAGCTTTATTTTCATTAGCAAATGTAGTTAACAACAAAATTTACGTTAAAAAGCTATTAACATTCTTTTTCGGATATGTCCAAGCCCTAATTGAATGGCATGCAGTCTTTAAACTAATTTTATGAGGAGAAGGACGCCACTTGATGTCATTTTTAATCCATTCGGAAATAAGACGCACACAAAACATTTCTATTGAAGGACATGAACAACCATTTCCATCTTGTCAATTTCTTTTTACTTCTCAGATATTTGTCAGTTTCTGATTGATTATTTCTTTTACAATGAACCACTTAGCATATCATATCATTTTTCAAAAGTTTTTACGTCAGGAATTCTTTTATAGTTTTGAAACATTTTATATGGTTTCATGGCATTCATCTAGAACGAATAAGAGTTCATACAACAATTGAAAACACAAAAATGTTCTTTGATTTGATGCAGATGCCTCATTTTAATAAATGCTACCGCAGAAAGTCGTCCAAAAATAAGAAGATTCTTAAAAGTTATTTCTGGGATTTTTTTTGTGATATTTTCGGATAACTCTGATGGTATTTTTACAGTAATACCAACAGAAAACGAAAAACCTCCTAATGAAATTTGCACAAGGACCCTATGAGGATCATTGGATAAATTCCTTGTAAATAAATTTTCACGTCCTAAAATACAGACTGAACACTTAACACCTAGCATAGCCAACGGACAGGACACATGACACCCAGTGGACCAGTGGAGAATTTTCCGATCACGAAAAGTTTCCTCCTTACCGGGGCAGGAATCGAACCCACACTTTCTAGCACATGCGCCTAGACGATGGACAACGCTAAACAATAGAGGTAATAAGCTATAGAGGAAGATTGTCGCTGTCGTCACTAGCAAAACATCTTTTGCTGGCGAGGATAGGGCATTAAATGTCAACGAAGGAAATATCAATACGTTTTGACAGATAGGTACCCAACATGTTTGGGGACGATAACAAAAGGATTCGGAGCGATAATCGTCCTCTATAGTTTATTACCTCTATTCGCTAACTGCACGGCCACGAAACCCACTAAAGATGATTTTTACAACATTTAAAATCTAAAAAATGATAAGGGATTTTTGGTGGAATTTCGCGGAATTTCTTGGAGCGGTGACCGCAGAAATGGCTGTAAAAATTCCGCAAGAATGTCGCCTTACAAAAGAGGTTTAGAAAGGTTATCCGGTTATAGTGATGATGCAGGAATTTCTGTAAAAAGTCCTAAAAATTGCACCGGGAGTTTTTCCTCAGGAAATCACCAATTAATTTCTGCAAGAATTTTGAAGCGATTCATGAATGGTTTTTGCAAGTAGACTCTAAAGATTTTCCGCAGGTTGTTCTAGAAGTATTTACCTGAACTTACATCAAAATTCTCAAACAAATTTCCCAGGAAACCTGGAGGAATTTCCGCAGATATTCTCGGGAAAATTTGCGCAGTCAATTATGGAATAACTTCTGCAGCAGATTCAAGAGTAGTTGGGTTTCTGTAAACATTTCTAGGAAAATTTCCGCAAGAATTCCCGGAGGATTAACCGCAGGAATTTCTGGGGACAAATCTGCGCTTGAATAATGAATTTCTGCAGGATTTTTTGGAGGAATGTTCGCAGATATTCAGGGAGATTTTAGCTGAATTTCCAGTAAAAAAAGGGAAATAAATTCCACCAAAAATATTGCTGAAGTTTCATCATCAACTTCTAGAGAAACTTGTTACATGAATTAATGGAGAAATAACGCATAAAAACGTTACCAAGTTACGATTTCTGCATTCGTATATCATTGGGTTTACACGATGATACTTTTATGCCCAGGAAAGTTGAGACAATTTCCAATCCGAAAATTGTCTAGACCGGCACCGAGAATCGAACCCAGCCACCCTCAGCATGGTCTTGCTTTGTAGCCCCGCATCTTACCGCTAGGCTAAGGAGGGCCCCATTGTTTATTAGCTGCATTGTTTAATTCCTTAATCTCTACGCATGTTTGTCTTGTGATGAATAATTACAACAGTGATGCATAATTTTTAACTTCAGAAGAAATAGTAGTTTTGCCAGATTTTTTATTATTTGCCAAGTTTATCTTTAATCAATTAAAATCAAATCTGGACTAATTTTTTTTCCTAAATCGTTGCATCTTGCGCTGCATTTAATGAAGTACAATCAACAAAAAATCCAACGACAATAACGGAACAAAACATACCTTAACCATCATCTCATCTAAAAAGCGGTGCTTATTGAAATAGTTTTGGTTGTGTAGCTCTTGTTCACTTAGTTTCAGTACTTCAAGTGGTGCAGTTTTCTTAGTCCTATTTTTAATTTGGAGGAATCATATTCGCGCGGATTTGATTTTAGTCGGTGCGGATTTGGCGCGAAAAATATTTCAGGATCTCCGTAACAACCCTGCAATTACATATGAGTCATTGGATGGCGCGCTTCTTATGTAGTGAGTTTTCAAAAAAGATTAACGATTGCGCTAGAAAATACTATTACTATCATTTAGCTTTTTTTGAGCCTATGTCGTAAATGGGATCCCAGTCGCGAAAATAAGTGTTTACCCTGTTATTTATATGCACCAATTAACATTGCATTTTTCGTATGTTATGTGAGACATACTTTACACAGCTAATGCCGATAGATTGTGCAACGTTGTTTACAAATAATCATGAAAGAAGATTCCCTATCGGAGCGCCTGTCAATTTATGAGGCACGGCAGACTAGTTAGCCACATCATTTGCAAAGCTAGAAAATGCCATTTTCTACACCCCAATGCAATTCGAATACGTTATCATTTCTGGGACTTTTTTGTGCTACGTAGGCAAAAAGGACGTGTGACGACGATGTTTGCAAGAACCGGTAATCAATGAACGTTTTGTTATAAGAGTTGTGTTGTCTGCTGTGGTGTGATTTACGGAATCGATTGTAGTGCTGATCCAATAATTGCTCTTCCTGATAACGCCGGAATATTCATAGCCGTTCATAGCAATAATAGTTGTTCTCCTTGTTCACAGTTGCGGAATTGAATCGAAACCAAGTCATCATAAGCGGCCGAATCCAATCACGTTCTTCACTTAGTATCAAGTTTTCATTTTATTAGTTTCCTTTTGTTATTATTTTTGCCTTGTTTTGACGCACTACCCCAGCCAACGGGCGGATTTCGGTTGGGGTCCTTCTGTCAGTAACAAAGCGTCACCAGCCACCCCGCAGAGAGGGAGCAGCTGTAGCGTAAGAGCCTTCTACTACGATTTCCAACCCCCTCCAACAGACACCGCAAAAGTATGGCAAGTAGTCCACGAGCCGGTGGCGGTGCACAGCGACCGAATGGCGCCACACAGAACAAAATCTGCCAGTTCAAGCTGGTCCTGCTGGGCGAGTCGGCCGTTGGAAAGTCCTCGTTAGTATTACGTTTCGTCAAAGGACAGTTTCATGAGTACCAGGAGAGTACGATCGGTGCTGCCTTCCTCACGCAAACAGTTTGTATCGACGACACGACGGTGAAATTCGAGATCTGGGACACTGCTGGACAGGAACGGTAAGGGCAATAGTGATTCGATTAGAATTTCTCTCTTTTTGCATTTAAGCATTAATTTGTTTTATATGATTTATCGTTCCATAATAAAACAGAACTTGACTTTTTTTTATTGCGATTGTAGTTTACTAAAATCCTCATTTCTCAACATTCCAGATACCACAGTCTCGCCCCAATGTACTACCGAGGTGCTCAGGCAGCAATTGTTGTCTACGATATTCAGAATCAAGATAGTTTTGCACGTGCTAAAACGTGGGTTAAAGAGCTTCAGCGACAGGTATTTCAACTTTCCGCATGGATCTGGTTTCGTAAATTAAAAAAACTCGTTTCAAATCGTAGGCATCGCCGAATATTGTGATTGCGCTGGCCGGTAACAAAGCCGATCTCGCCAACAAACGCATGGTTGACTACGAGGAGGCTAAGCAATACGCGGACGAGAACGGACTTCTGTTCATGGAGACGTCGGCCAAAACCGCCGTGAATGTTAACGACATTTTCCTTGCAATAGGTAAGTGAACGTAATTTGAACAAAAACAGCTGTTCTGTTTGCCCTTTCTATACTTCGTTGCTATTTGCTGTTTATGAATCACTCACAAAGTTGACCGGTCGTTTGTCGTGTCGTCCATCGTAGTGAATGGGAAGAAAAGCTGACATTGGAACTAGTTAGTAATTGGTTTATCGAATTGCACCACTCCTCTATGTGAGAAAAATATAAATGATGTGGCCCTACGAAAGGTTTCCGTTCCGATCGATTTTCATATGAGGTATGCCTTTTGGTGAAAAATTTCATCTCTAGTGCTGCTTTTGCTTATCGATTTGCTGAACCCAACGTCACCACGGGTATTCCTTTCGATGCGATTACAGCGAGGAAGCCGAATGGAATGCGTTTTACGACGTGCACATAAATATGGTTGTTTTTGTTTTCCTTTACTAGCTACTCGATATAACCACACCAATTGCTATTCGTTGTGTTTTGTCTGCTATTTACACGCGATACCTATGCGTATCGTGTTATGTTGTTGGAAGACACTTTATTAATGCGATCTTTTGTACTCTGCGATTTTAGCCTTGTTTTTGTTAAAAAAAATCCTCAGCCAACGAACTTTCCAAGTGCTCATTGGTGGCACAGCATTAGACGAGTATCCCGAAGAAACCGGCGTTCCCCAAGGGTCGGTCCTAGCGGTGACGTTTTTCCTTATCGCTATGGACGGGGTTTTCAGCGTTCTACCTACGAACGTGTATATATTCGTACAATGCCGACGACATTCTCTAAGTCGTGATCGGTAAAATGCCTGGAAGGACCAGGATTAAAACTCAGGCGGCTGTAAGTACCATTTATCGCTGGGCTTCATCCGTCGGTTTTGTAATGAACGCCATTAAGTGTGTCCGGGAACACGTCTTCAGTGGCCGGCACCAGTTAGCAGGGCCCTCCATAAAGCTCGGAACGGAAGTTATTCCCAACTGGGAGATCGTCCGGATGCTTGGAGTCGATATCGATCTAAAACTAACGTTTCTGCCGCACTTTTGGGTGGTGAAAATAGCATCAGCTTTATAAAAATCCTTGCGAAAAACACCATACCAACAATAGAAGCATCAGACTAAAAGTTGACTATTATCGACAGTCGTTTGCTTTATGGTCTCGAACTAAGGACTATTTCTCGCGTAACATATGGCTACGGCTTATAAACCAAAACCATGATTTTTGATTTTCTGGCATAAACGATTGCTTGGTAAATAATTCTTCATCCTAGGTAAAACTCCGTACTTGATATCTCCTAAGAAACACATTTATTGCTATTTTGAGTGAACGTCTCATGAACCATTTGCACCATAGTGGTTTTTAAGTCCTTTGTTGGCGCCCTCAACTACCATGCGGAATGTTTGCTTTGGTTTTTAGGCCATTCACTTTATATTGTTTATTTAGAAAAACTAGCTCCAAATTATTTTAAAATGTATATTCTTACTAGGTTTTCGATATATCGCATAGCAGAACTGCTCTGGCTAACAAATCCGATGGTGTTACTAGCTTTGAGCAAACGGCTTAAAAACCAGACGTGTTTCCAGTAATGCGAGTAAACGGCGCGATTTTTGTTTTAGCTGAAATTTTGTAGATTTCGAATGGTTTTTCAATTAATCTTTATCTGTTGTTATAATATACCCATTTACGTATAGCATTGACATGGTTTTGGCAATGAAATGAGTTTCTACTTCAATTAATGAATTAAATTAGTCATAGAAAACTTGAACCTCATTTTTCTCGGTTCAGCATTGTTGGTTTTTCGGCCCTAATCATATGTTGCTCGAGATTTGGTGTATTGAGAGGACACTTTTACATAACGATATTACACAGTCAGATTGCTCAATTTCGATGGAGTTTGCTTTATCGTAGATTATAATTCACTATCAATCAACTGTAATTTTTGAAAAGAGATAAAACAGTTTAAATACAACAAAATGGCGCCTATTGTCAAAGGTTATCGAATTTCGCGTAAACATAAGCTTCCCAACAGATTTTTTTTATAAGCTAAAAAGGTTAAAATATTTCAAACTTCCATTTACTTCTACTATATTCTATAGGAATATAGTGGAAGTAAATGGAAATTTGAAATATTTTAACCTTGTGGAAGTTTGAAATATTTTAACCTTGTAACATTTTCCCCTAAGACGCTCAATATTAATTATTTCACTAAATTGACAGTTTGTAAGAAAATTATAAATCGGCATGTCAACAAAATCATTAAGAAGATCGGCAATAAGCACAATGTCAATTATTTGTCGATATCTAGAAACAGTAGAGCCTGTGGCAGCCCGAAAATGGAGTATAAACGGTTGGATTGGAGCTGTTGAAAATTCAATAAATTGAGATTGTTATTAATAATGCTGTCCAATGAGCAGCTCGAAGTAGCTCGAAGTTGTTCCCGTCCTGCTCGTTCTTTTTTGTCAACAAATGGGCATGAGCAGGACAGGGAGAAACTTCGAGCTACTTCAAGCTCTCATTGGACAGCACTAATATCTCAAATGTCTGAGCTAGAATTGTTTCGTTGATAATTGGATTTCATTTCTAGAAGGTCAGACAATGGGTCGTATGAATAAAAAGTAGCAAAACTCAGCACTTGTAGTATCTACTCAAAAATAAAGTCCACAGAGAAAACTACATGTTTGATATGAATAAAAACATTTTCGAACTTATGGCATATGCTACATTCGAACATAGCCTTTACTACAGTTTACTACACGGAGAAACGTCAAAACAAAATAGACCCCATGATGACGATGATGATATCATCATTTTTTTGCGGCTAATCAACAAAAGACATGTCTGTTTTGTTTGTTTTCCCTAAATTGGACTTCTATTTTAAAAAACAAAAGGCGATTCACTTCGATTCTGATGAATAACCTGCATCTAAAAATGAGTAGCACCGTCCAAAGCAGACTACTATAAATCAGTAGTGAATACTCTTCTAATTCATACCGAATCAGTTGTTTGTAGTATGTCCGAAATGTGTAGTATGTAATGAAAAGTCTCTGTTATTCATACAACATGTTCCACAAGTGACGTTTAGTACTGAAAATATAGTAAAGTTGAACTTACTACTTTTTATTCATACGACCCAAAATATTCATCGAAAAGAAAACAGATTTCGAAAAAGAGTAATGGTTTAAAAAACATCGAAAATACAAAGTGTCCTCTTTAAAAACTAAACAGTCCTTAACGTGTCATGCCTACCGGAATCTCTTTGACACTTTGACACTCTCTACGTCCGGTTAGCCTCTAGCCTGCTTCCGTTTACCCACGCTGAAGCAGCATTCGTTTATGCCGGCACTCTTCCCTTCCGGCATTGGGTTCTGATGGCCATCTGCCGCAAAGCCTCCTATTTTGCGGCTGTCACTTAGAGAGAATCCAGGATCCCTCTCCTCGATGAGGCTGACCGAATATTGAGAATTGTGGCTGGCACCGGTCTCCCCCAGTGGCGTGGGTCCAAAAGGGCAAAGGGCTGGCTGATGCCTCCCATTAACATTGACCGCACCATCGCCTCCCGGTTCAAAAGAGGAGAATATACAGATGAAGTTAGAAGATCCGTTTTGCAACTCCGAAATAGCGAGATTCGGTGCACCGACGGATTTGTCTCCAGCCGCGTGGAGTCGACTTCGGAGTCTGTGGCCCAACCTGGTCAAATTGGAAAGTCTAGCTCGCCAGTGTAACATATTTTCCGACGAAGCCGCGGAATCCGCCAATGTGATTTCTGCCCTACAAAGTAAGACACCAAAACACTCCTGGATCCAGGGAATTCTTGCAGGTATGATCCCCGGTACCACCTTTGCCTGGATTCCCGGCTACTGCGGCATTAAGGGAAACACCGAAGCCAATGCCCTGGCCAGTGTCGGATACCAGAGGCCACCTGCTCTGTGTCGCTGCCCGACGTTAAAAAAATGTACTAAGAGCGTCGTCGGCCAGGACTGGGCTCGGATTTGGAGCAATAACAGAGGACTTTTCTTAAGGAAAATCAAAGGATCCATCGGCCCTTGATCCTGCCTCTCAAAAAGAACAGCAAATCATATCGAGACTCCGGTCCCGCTGTGACTTGCAAATTGGAAAATAACGTAGAACACTACGTTTGCAGATGGCCCAAGTACGACCATCCTCGAAATCTGTATGGGATTCCAGGTAGTATTCGTGACGCACTGGCGGACGATGGTGCTTCGATGGCTGCCCTTGTCTGCTATCTTAAGGATGCTGTTCTTGGTCTATACTTTCAAATATGATCCTTGGGCACCCCGAATACTCTACTTCGAGGATAACTCCTTTTGCCGAAAGTGAATGGGCCTTCTATGGATATAAGTACCATCCCCCTCCCCCCATTGACAACCCCTCGCTGTTCAGCTGGAGAGGCTGAGATCCATCCTTAATAAGGCAGTGAACACCACCGGAGAACAACGCATTATTTTCTGAAACCATTCGAGACAGTCGGATTCATCGTAGAAGCAGAGCATCGACAATAACGGAAGTAAAAGAATAACAATTATTATCAATGAACTGTTAAACTGCACGGTCGCGTCGCATCGCGCCGTCGCATTTACTCTGGCTTCACCCTAAGTCAATATTGGATGGCGCGAGTGGTCAAGCAGGTGGCAAGAAGTTCCCAACGTTTTTCGAGACGGCGTCCAAGGATGATCATAATTGGTCCAAAATAGCCCACTCCATATTAAGTAAGCGGACGAGCATATGCAGCCATACGCGGTAAAGGCAGGTCACCCATAGCTGGTGGTTGGGGACGTGTCCGATGGATTAACTGCATCTGGTTGTACAAACGGTAATAGTAAATGTTGAATTTTCGTTTCCTTGCTTGTCACTTCGTCACTGTCACTTCGTCAGAGTAGGATTCAATTTGTGCGATCCTGTACACATAATTTTCACCCGTCTTTAGTTTACAATTCGACAACGATCCAAAGGTCGTTTTTCGGGGTGTCGAAGTCATTGTATTCTTAATAAACCGGAACACGTATGCGGTACGACGAAAAAGCGGAATCCATTTTTACACCCTCTATACCAATTGGAGCGAGCCCACATTGTGGTAATCGATGATTGACTCCAAGAAATTGATGTGGACGTAATTTTTCTGAGCTATCGATGTGTTGTTTCGCCTTCCATTCTTCATCAGAGTTTTGTAAAAAATCCGACCCAAAGAACTACCGACTTGTTCTTCTCATGTTCGGAACTCGTTTCCACTTTGTACCCTCATCTGCAACATTGTTCTTCGTTTGAATCTACCGCCATTCACTAACGTCTGAAGTTTCATTCTGAAAGCGACAAACTGGCTATATCGTCGATGATTAGAGTTGAGCTAGCTAATAACATCGCTTGAATCGGTCTAAAAAAATCGTCGAGTAATCCTTATAGACCAAAGAGTGAGCTATGTTATTCGCAAATCTGACTCCGATAACGCTGGCTTGTAACTCCGAACGCGGAATAGATAAGAATTTGATTGGTGCCACATGAGTCTTCGATCCTACGAGTGCTGTTTCGATGGCAAGCCTCTTATTAAACCGCAGATAAACTGGGATCAGTACAAAAGGCCGAATCACAAAAGGCCTAAATTGTTTTAGCATACCACAAAAGGCCGAAATCCCAGAAGGTCGAATCACGAAAGGCGGAATGATACAAAAGGCCGAACCTTAAAAGGCCGAATCATTACAAAAGATTCAACCAAGAGAACTTGAAATACTTACTTAAAAATTAACGTTTACTCTCTTTACTGCTGTCCCATAAAGAAAAACTTGTCCACGTGCTTTGCAACTACTAGCAGCGATCTAATTAATCTTATTCAGTTGAGGTATTTAACGTGAGTTCAACGTCGAGGTTCAATCTTTCAATTGAAAGAAGTTGTATGACGGTGTTTACAGGGTCCATTTGAATCATCGAATATTGCATAATAAATCAATCTTTATTGCAGTAATAAAAGGATGAACTTAGTACATATTATAAATATTAGGCTAGCACTTCAAAGTAACTGAGTAATCCAAAAGATTTCTTTTTTTCATTCTTTGTTATTGTAGTAAACTAATCATCATCAACAGTAGTATTAGGAAGAGACAAATTCTAAAATCTGATGCAAGAGTGGTCGAGTTGAAGTCCACCGGATTCATGGCTCAGAGAATCGATTCGCCGATTTGGATTAATGTACGAGTGGTGCGCAATGATGAAAGATGAATGATGTGTGTTCTTGCCTGTTGTTTGCCTTCTTTGCCTCTCGGGGAATGTAAGGTTGATTTCAAAACAGAGAGAAAATAAAAAAATTGAGTAACTTTGCTTTGAGACTGCTTTGAGAATAGGTCGTATGTGCAAACGAGAGATTCTCTTTGGTCACGCTCTCTTTCGCTAATATATCGGCTAGTTTAGCATGTTTTGCTACATTTCCACTTCATCATGATAGACAAAGCTATTGTTTTTGGATATCTGCAAGAAATTCGAAGTAAACTTTTGTTGTTGTTTTTTTTTATAGTTTCGTAATAATCAAAAAAGAATAGATCCAAAGAGAGACTCTCTTTTGCACATACGACCTATTTTCAAAGCACTCTAGAGTTAAAAAAAACATCACCTTCATCCAGTGCGGCCGAATATTTACAACTGCACGTACCTATGCATTGCTTGGCAGCACTGTGTTAACAAAAATACATGTGCACGATTTCATTTAATGCAGGGTAGGGTTTCTCACCCCATTCCCGGCCTAACATGCGCACGACTGCATTATTTAATTGATATTTATGACTAGGGGCAACTTTTCTGAATTTTGTGGGCCGTGTAATATTGCGATGGGGTTCACCTCTGCTTCAAAAATAGTTATTCTTGCTAAACACCGCTTGAAAAAGCTTTTATTTGATTTAAATTAACATGGTGCAGCACTCATTTCAGTCATAGGAGATTGCTTATCCGGCATACCCAAAATCTCCTCGGCATACGCAATATTTTACTCAATCTCTCAACATCTTACTCTCATTCTCTCTCCCGGGACGGTAGAAAATGCGACGTAAACAAAAATATGCACGTTCCACGACAACAAGATGCCAGATGGTATTATTCATAATCATTTTTATTTGGTTGAGAAGATATATTTACTCATCCAAATTTCTTCCAAACACTTAAAAACAATATCTTTTCCACCTTTTGAAATCGAGAGAATTATAAATAACATTTTTAGCGTCAACGTATTAGACAGTTTTCCTATTAACGATGAAGGATTATCTTCATACTAAAATAAGACTTATGGCCTTTTGGCAGCACTGTACAGCTAGAAGTTCTTGGGCCGAGGTGATTTTTTGTTCGGTTTGAGGATACATTTTTAAATGTATTCCAATATGTTCATATAAAATCTAGTGATACGAACAATTACAAAAGATTAAAGTGCGTGAGTTTAGCATTATTGTGTGGTGATAAACAGCCTGAAGCAATGGTTGGATCGAGCACTGTGACGATTTTCAGGTAGGTGTTTATTTGATGATACCGTTTTGTAAAAGTGGAAAGAATCACTTCGGCTCAGTGGTGTTGCAACGAAGAGCAAAAGTTTGAAATCTACATTTTTATTTTCTATAATTGGATCGATTAGGAGTGAAATAAATGGTTGAAAAATATTGAGTATTGTGCGAGATAAATAGGAGACTTTTTTAAAATGATCAATCATAAACCTACGGCTACTAAACAGTATAAATCATTAGCTTTCTGTGCAGTGAGCCGGGAATGGGGTCCATAGGCCCAAGTAGTGATTTACCCTACTTACTACAGTACTTGCATCGACGCTTATTATGGTTTGGTGGATTAGCCTAGGATTTACAGTTACTTCAATAAAGATTGATATATATTGGATTGATATATAAAGGACTGTCAATTTGGGACCCCTAAAGTGTCCACGTGGTATTTAGACAGCCCTTGATCAGATTCCAAGTAATCTATCCCAATGGAATGCAGGTTCATTCGATTTTGACAACACAGTATTTTCAACTCGTTTGTATTTTCTTTCAAATTTATTTTATACTATTTCAACTAATATATTGTATTCCTTATTTCAGGTAAAAAATTGCCTAAAAACGAGGGTACTGGACCGCAGCAAAATATAAGACCTACCCAGAATGAACAGAGTCGGCAAAATAGCAGCTGCTGCAGCAAGTGATGTCGTTCAGCTGGTAAGCATTCAACAGCTAATTGTCTAATTGCAAAAAGTTTAATTCTTACCACATTCTATTCTAACATTCTTTCAGCAATATTTTTGTTAATTGTAACAAATAACGAAAACGGTTTAAGGAAATTTGTCATTATGATGGTAGGAAATAAGACCGATTCCAAATTAGTTATGCTATACCAAGAACAACAGTAAAAATGAAAAAAAATCATCAAGCTCTGCAACCTTAACAAATATACACAAAACAGAAAACACATAGTGAAATCAAATCAGCAAAAATTCTTTCAGAAATATACATTTTAAGAAACACAGTCTAACTGTAATGTCAGTCATTGGCAAAACAAAAGAAAACATTTCGACACAACACAGAACCAGACTAGAAAAATCCACACAAAAGAACACAACTAAATATAGAGCATCTTCATTATATGTTCAATGAAGGTAAATGCAGAATAAGAACCGTTAGTTGAACCGATTAACAGCAAGACCGGAAAAAGTTTATGAATATAACTATATTATTAGGAATTAAAAATCCCAAAAATAGTGCAACTCATTTAAAAAGAAAGCAACACACTAATCCTCACTTACAGAAAGCAACCCCCTTTTTTCGTATAGTTTTATTACAGTTTAGTCTTTTATTTTCCGCTTCTTTTGTGGATACAGATTGATGTGTTATTATTGTCTCCCCCTTCCTCTAATGTAAATCTTAGTGGGAATATATTTATTGCTAAAATACAAATCTTGAATATATGAATATATTTAATAAAGCAAAATACAATATCCAAAAGCAACGGAAACCGCAAGGTAGGGAAACAAATAGTGTTTACCAACTATGAGGGCAAGAAGAGGTGGCAACCGATTTCCGTCACATAGGACGCAAATACAAAAAAAAAGCGAGCAATTTTCGAACACGATGATGCGAGCATAAGTCGCAGGCATCAGTTGGTGGGTACATTTGTTACATAGAGACCGATTGCTGGGTGCTTATTCCGAATGGTCATTTTGTCGAACAGTCCGGTTACAATGTTGAAAGTGACAGAAAGATAAACATATTGTTTCCTAGTTTATCATAATTGTTTTCATCGTGTTTTTGAACGTTTTCAAATGCCCTCCCTTTTATGCAATTTTTTCGTTTGGAATTGAAAATGTTTTATTTTTTACTGATTTAAGTTTTTTTAACAATATTAATATATGGTTGGCTGCCACCGCTGTTTAATAATATTTTTCACCAATTCCATTTCGCTTATCTCATTATAGGTATTTCAATTAAAAATAAATCAATTCTGTGGAGCATTCTCTATCTCATGCTACATTATTTTGATTCCATTTATTGTTTTATTGTGCGACATTACATTTTATTTGCACATTTTATATGAAGCAGCTCTTTCCAATCATTTCTATAATGAATATTAAGCACATTCGACTTGCAGACCATTCGACATAAAAACCCTAATAGCCGGACGACACACAACATACCCATTATGTTAAAGAAGGTTCCCTTATTGTTGATTTTTCCTCTAGAATATTTTATTTTTAATAATTATTATTGCATACGTATAAATACAGTGATACAAATGTATGAAATCATAAATAATAGTGGCGTACAGTTTAGAACAAAAGAAACTAACCATGCAAAGCAGTTGATTTAAACAAAATGAAACAAAAATAGTGCTACTAAACTATAGATTCCATAGCTTCTCTTGTATTGTATTCAAATGAAGTGATTTAAATTTTAACTTTATCGCTCCCTGTGTCTAACCAATAAGAATTGTGATTTTTCTGGCCGTCCTGAATTTCCACCTAATATGGCCTCAATTTGACACTGCAAACACCATTGTAGTTTGTATCAAAATTAGTATGAAAAAGACATCTTTTACAATAATGTATTGCACGAAATCTCCTATCAGTGCTTATTGAAATAACTTGATAGCTTGGTTATATAGAAAAGTGAAGGAAAATGTGTGTTTCTAATCATACTTTTTTTTATCAACGATATTCGAGGATATTAGTTGAACGCGTGAAAGAATTTAATTTTAATTTAAGGGAGCAATTAAAATTAAAATTTAAATCACTTTAATAGACATCAATCATTCTTATCTAAGTTCTTTTATGCAGCATTTAAAAACGATTGTGCTGCTTTACTTGTAATATCGTTCATGCGGTGCAACGATATGATGTAAAAAGCACAACCATCTGTATAAACACCCGTCACGTACATCTGACTGAATATGAATCTATTTTCTCACGATTCTAAATTTTGACCCTTTCAAAATCGAACAAAACACCGCTTCTTGCATACCTTAGGTAATCTACGGAAATTATTGAAATCAAAACTCAAGCGATATCAAATATGTGTGATTACATGAGTTGATAAGAAGATTTTTCCCTTGATATATTTCTGTGAACGAGAGAATGTTGATCAAATATTTATTTTTTCAGTTTCAAACAACGGATCGCTTTGAAGTCGATGTGTAAATTAAAAACGATTTTTATGTGAAGTAAAGTTCATTTCTATTTCCAAAATTTGAAATGAGAGATATTTTTCTATGTTATATTTCGCCTATTCTGTGTAGTGATGAAACAGTAAAACGGTAAAACAAAATCAGTGTAATATCTGAAAAAGAACAAAAAACCTAAACATATAAAACCAGCAGAATCGATAAATGAAGTGGGGAAAGAAAAAGATATAAACCAGTTCGAGCATGTAATAACCGACATTCCTTTTTTAAAAATCGAATTGAATTAGTAAAATGAAAAGCAGTACACATTGAAGGCGAGGAATAAATTTAATTGGTGACACTGTGAAGAAAGTAAAGGTCAATAAAGCAACATTTGAACGAGGTAAATGAAAATTGTAAATCCAAAACAATTCAAATCATTCCCTTGGATAGAACAAAAAAGAACCTGCCTGAACGAAAAAGTAGCGGTCATGATCCTTCTAATATATGACGATAAAATATGCGTAAACATTTGTAGAGGACTATTTTCCGATTCTTTGGACGACGTTTATTTTCTCTGACTCCGTTAATGACGGTAACGAGACGTTACTTGACTTGACGGGGTATAGCTCGTTAGGCATGATGGACGTTAGGCATAAAATGATCCAAAGAACAGCCCATGACATAAAGAAGACAGAATTATGCCTAACAACCATTATGCCTAACGTCCGTTATGGCTGTCGTCCATCATCCATCCTAACATACGTATGCCTAACTTCCTTAAGCCTAACGTCGCAAACACGGAGTTGGTTTTGTATATTTCATCTAAAAGCAAACTTGGGCATTAGAAGAAAAACTTAAAGTTGAATACATTTATTCAAATAAATGAATGCTTCGATATTCTATTCTATGCTTGCGTTATAAAACATAATTCATGACATATTGAAATCACAATAATCTAGTAACAGCACAAACCGGATCTAGAAACCCTCACACACAACATGTAACAGCCCCACGTTACTATTATTTTATACAAACATAAAAATACTCAATCAACATGAAACAAATAACAAATTAAAATAATGCATGTTCTCTCCTGGAGCCCTGAGAGAGACTGCTAGGTGGTGCCCACTACGGGAAATGACGAGGTTTCATATGAGATTTTTGTCCATCAGCCAAATCCTGCAAACATATTTTTATTGCGTATTGCGCATTCTGTCTACAGCAGTTAGTTTGCTGTATTCATAGCTGAGCCTTTGTATTTGGGCACCTCGAATCAATTAATGCCATTTGGCATCAACATTCGATGTCTGTGTCTGGAACAAACTTGGGACAAATCACAACTAAATATTTTATTGCCTATTTTCAGACTTCTCTCTTGAGTCCAGACATGTTTTATTTTGTTCGAATAGTTGTAAATATTCAATCGAGTCTGTATCGTTTGTGCTATATTGTGTCTGTTTTATTTGTTGTTTCTGTGTCTGGACCCAAGATGAAAGCCTGAAAGTAGGCAATAAAATGTTTAGTTTTGATTTCTCCCAAGTTTGTTCCAGACACAAACATCGAATCGTTGATGCCAAATGGCATTAATTGATTCGAGGTGCCCAAAAAGGATAAGAATCCTGTACAAAGGCTCAGCTATGAATACAGTAAGCTAATTGCTTTAGACAAAAAGCGTAATACGCAATAAAAATATACATGCGGGATTCGGCTGATGGACCAAAATCTCATATGAAACCTCGGCATTTCCCGTAATGGGCACCAGGAGAGAACGTGCATTATTTTAAATTATTATTTAATTCATGTTGCTTGAGCATGTTTATGTTTGTTTAAAATAAAGTTGTTACACTGGCGCCCAACGTGAGGCAAGGCTCGATTCGGTTGGTTCGTGTGTGATTCATTTGATTTTTTGCGAGAATCATTTGTAATCCATCTTAATGTAGGATCAACAGAGTTAGTTTAGTGTAGCAAAGAATCTGATTATAGGACAATTTGCCAAGACTCGTTGGCGTTCAGGCAACTTTTGGTAGGATTCGCTACCGTTATTAAGATTTAGAATAGATTTAGTTTTTTGAGATTTGTGGCTTAGGTCAAGTTTTCAGTCTGTTAGTCCTCTAGTCAGATTTTTCGTCACTAGCTGACTTAAGAATTTTTCATGAATCGGTTCTTCGATTCATGAAAAATTCTGTGCTGTTGGATAAGGTTGTGTTGCGGTTGGGTTTATTAAGTTCAAATAGTTGTAAATATTCGATCGAGTCTGTATCGTTTGTGCTATATTGTGTCTGTTTTATTTGTTGATTCAGTGTCTGGACTCAAAAGAGAAGCAATAAATAGGCAATAAAAAGTTTATATGTACTTTGTCCCAATTTTGGTCCAGACACAGACATCGAATCGTTGATGCCAAATGGCATTAATTGATTCGAGGTGCCTAAATAGGATAAGAATCCTATACAAAGGCTCAGCAATGAATACAACAAACTAATTGCTGTAGACAAAAAGCGCAATACACAATAAAAATATATTTGCGGGATTTGGCTGATGGACCAAAATCTCATATGAAATCTCGTCATTTCCCGTAGTGGGCACCACCAAGCCGTCTCTCTCAGGGTACCAGGAGAGAATATGCATTATTTTAATTTGTTATTTGTTTCATGTTGATTGAGTATTTTTATGTTTGAATAAAATAATAGTAACGTGGGGCTGTTACACTGGCTGATACAAACTGATACAGACTCGATCGAATATTTACAACTATTCGAATAAAAGTGGTCGGATTCAATATTCGCACTGCGGTAAGTGCGTACGTTCGTGATTTCGGAGAAGAATTTACCGTCGATTAGAACGTGGTCGATTTGGTTTTCCGTTACTTGATTAGGTGATTTCCATGTGGCCTTGTGGATATTCTTGCGGGGAAGAAAGTGCTTTGGTTTGGACTACCATTCCGCGGGAGGCTGCAAAGTTTATGCATCGTTGGCCGTTGTCGTTCGATACGGTATGCAGACTATCCGGTCCGATGACCGGTCTATACATTTCCTCCCTTCCTACCTGAGCGTTCATGTCACCGATGACGATTTTGACGTCCCGCAGTGGACATCCATCGTATGTCTGCTCCAGCTGCGCATAGAACGCTTCTTTCTCATCGTCGGATCTCCCTTCGTGTGGGCAGTGTACGTTGATGATGCTATAGTTGAAGAAACGGCCTTTTATTCTCAGCTTGCACATCCTTGCGTTGATTGGCTGCCACCCAATCACGCGTTGGCGCATCTTTCCCAGCACTATGAAGCCGGTTCCCAGCTCGTTGGTGGTGCCACAGCTTTGGTAGAAGGTAGCCGCTCGATGCCCGCTTTTCCACACTTTCTGTCCTGTCCAGCAGATTTCCTGCAGCGCTACGACATCGAAGTTGCGGGGATGTAATTCATCGTAGATTATCCTTTCGCATCCTTCAAAGTCTAGCGACTTGCAGTTCCATGTTCCAAGCTTCCAATCGTGATCCTTTATTCGTCGCCTAGGTCGTTGCCGATTGTATCGAGTCGTATTATCTTCTATGTCTTTCGTAATGGTTGTTTTTAAAGGCGGCTTATTGGGCCTGCGCAAACCTCCTGTCTCGTCGGAGGGCCGTCGTGTCAGGGCTGTTTATCGTCCCACCTAACACCAGGACTTGGGCTTGTGCGCTTTGAGCGGCACACGGTCGCTTTGGCGGAGCCTAATTGCGGATACATGCAGCTTTTTATAGCGGGACCGTGTCATGAACTCTTGGGAAAACAAAACAAGAACTGTATCGAAACCGATACTTTATTACTCCTCAATAGTAATGGAGTAATTCTACATGCACTTAAACACTAAGGATACGGGGAATGCTCCAATAGATCTAATAGCTGGTCGCAGTGGCACACACGAACAGGAAATTTAAAAAAAAGTTTAGCTCGATCGATGATTCTAACCTCTCGTCAACGAGCCGAGAGTACCCGAGTCGTGCACGTGTAACTCATGCAAAGCTTCCTAGCCAGAACCTCAACCAGCCTCAGGTGTCGCATCGTCGCCCATCTCGTCGTAGAGGAAAACTCATCGAATACATCGGCGTGGCGTTAAATGTAAAGGGTATCGGAAACAAGATCAGTGATCACTGTAAACCAGAAAATAAACTCAAAGGCTGAAACAAATCCCGGGTTAGGTAAAGAATGGATTATGAAGTAAATTGCTAGGCCGGAACAAATATGAATTCCTTTTTTTGTCCTGTTAGTCTTTCGGTAGCGAATGGGGTGGGAAAAAAATGTATCAGTTTTATGAAAGAATTTTCTAAGAAAGCTCGATTTTTTTCTGAATTCCGCCCTCAATTAATAAAAAAATAAATGCTAATAACTTCGCCGGGCAAACACTAATATTTTTGCGTTTTTCAGCACAGCATTCTGTATTAAATTCTTATAGATTTGAATGAGTATCAAACTGCCGGTGGACGCATAATTGTCCCATGTATATAGGGAATCCCAGAAAACTTGGGACAATTATGCGTCCGCCGGCAGCATAGTTCTTCATCGTAAATTGTGCCGCCTAACTGTAAATCACTGTTTTTGGATGTTTCTGCATACATTTTTGCATATAAACTTCCAACAAGCTTAGCACCGCCCAGACGTTGACCAATTTGGCTGAAATTTTGTCCAGAGCATATACCGAACCGAATAAGAAGGCTGCCCATCGAAAAAAATACTAATTTGAGCCCCCCTTGTTCGAGAGTGGACTGTATTTAAAAAACTCAACATAGGCGGACCGACGGAACTCTCTGGGAAAACCAACCACGAAGTTCGGATACCGGATAAAGAAGTCCTTTGCTTAGTTTAAAACAATATATTTACACTAATTACATTTCTTTGTTATCGAATTCACTTCAAGCTTATTATATGTAACAAGTCTAAACGAGTTGAAGGCACGGCGTACAGTGATGGCGTCTTCCTTCTCGGTTGGAAAAAACCATCGCGTATTCTTCTTTGGTGCGCTCCTTGCGCGCTCGTTTCGTGCTGCTGCGTTGTGGTTGCGTTGAAGGATGCATCCTTCGTGCAGCTGCGTGTTGTTAGACAAAGAGCAGCAGACTGTCGTTGAACGATACACTCACAAAATATTTTATTCGTGACGGATGGCTCGAACATCCTCCCCCACGGGTTCTTTGCGCTCGTTGTCCAGTATAGGTAGCGGGGCCAGCTTGTGGATCGGACGCTTCAGAAGACCAGCTTTAGTTCGAACGTCCACCACACGGACCAATCCATCCGATCCAGTGTAGTTTGCCTCGACCTTACCCAACTTCCATTGATGGGGCGGTAAGTTATCATTTTTATAACTACCACCGTTCCAGGTAGAATGTTCTCCTTCTTCCTATTCCACTTGTGTCGTACCTGCAACTCCAGCAGATATTCATCGGACCAGCGCTTCCAGAATTCTCGACGCAGGCGCTGGACATACTGCCATCTGGAAAGACGATTTTCCGGAATTCCTTCATAACTTGGCTCCGGGATGGCAGTCAAAGGACGATCGATTAAAAAATGCCCCGGAGTTAGCG